>NW_027436245.1:0-321043 GCF_964199755.1 Larus michahellis | reverse complement strand
AGAGCCGCGGCCCTACCGCAAAATGCTTCGCAGGCTGGCGCGGCGGTGCCACGTGGGCGGCGGTGGCGCCGAGGCTGACGGCTGCCGCAAAGCCCGCAGCTCCACAGGCTGTGGCGCCACGCGAGCGGCTGCCAAAGAGCTTTCCAACGAGGCACGGCTTTCCCTCCTGGCTCTTCGGGCGTGGGAGCTGTCGCCAGAGCAGCGGCCCTACCGGAAAATGCTTCGCACGCTGGCACGGTGGCGCTACGTGGGCGCCGGTGGTGCTGAGGCTGACGGCCGCCGCAAAGCCCGCAGCCCCACGGGCTGTGGGGCTACGCGAGCAGCTGCCAAAGAGCTTTCCAACGAGGCACGTCTTTCCCTCCTGGCTCTTCGGCCGTGGGAGCTGTCGCCAGAGCCGCGGCCCTACCGCAAAATGCTTCGCAGGCTGGCGCGACGGCGCTACGTGGGCGCCGGTGGAGCCGAGGCTGATGGCCGCCGCAAAGCCCGCAGCCCCACGGGCTGTGGGGCCACGCAAGCGGCTGCCAAAGAGCTTTCCAACGAGGCACGGCTTTCCCTCCTGGCTCTTCGGGCGTGGCAGCTGTCGCCAGAGCAGCGGCCCTACCGGAAAATGCTTCGCAGGCTGGCGCGGCGGCACCACGTGGGCGCCGGTGGAGTCGAGGCTGACGGCCGCCGCAAAGCCCGCAGCCCCACGGGCTGTGGGGCCACGCGAGCGGCTGCCAAAGAGCTTTCCAACGAGGCACGGCTTTCCCTCCTGGCTCTTCGGGCGTGGGAGCTGTCGCCAGAGCCGCGGCCCTACCGGAAAATGCTTCGCAGGCTGGCGCGGCGGCGCAACGTCGGCGCCGCTGTCGCCAAGGGTGATGGCCGCCGCAAAGCCCGCAGCTACACGGGCTGTGGGGCCACGCGAGCGGCTGCCAAAGAGCTTTCCAACGAGGCACGGCTTTCCCTCCTGGCTCTTCGGGCGTGGGAGCTGTCGCCAGAGCCGCGGCCCTACCGGAAAATGTTTCACAGGCTGGAGCGGGAGCGCCACGTGGGCGCCAGTGGCCCTGAGGCTGACAGCCGCCGCAAATCCCGCAGCCCCACGGGCTGTGGGGCCACGCGAGCGGCTGCCAAAGAGCTTTCCAACGAGGCACGGCTTGCCCTCCTGGCTCTTCGGGCGTGGGAGCTGTCGCCAGAGCCGCGGCCCTACCGGAAAATTCTTGGCAGGCTGGCGCGGCGGCACCACGTGGGTGCCGGTGGCGCCGAGGCTGACGGCCGCCGCAAAGCCCGCAGCCCCACGGGCTGTGGGGCCACGCGAGCGGCTGCCAAAGAGCTTTCCAACCAGGCACGGCTTTCCCTCCTGGCTCTTCGGGCGTGGGAGCTGTCGCTAGAGCCGTGGCCCTACCGCAAAATGCTTCGCGGGCTGGCGCGGCGGCGCTACGTGGGCGCCGGTGGCGCCGAGGCTGATGGCCGCCGCAAAGCCCGCAGCCCCACGGGCTGTGGGGCCACGCGAGCGGCTGCCAAAGAGCTTTCCAACGAGGCACGGCTTTCCCTCCTGGCTCTTCGGGCGTGGGAGCTGTCGCCAGAGCCGCGGCCCTACCGGAAAATGCTTCGCAGGCTGGCGCGGCGGCAGCACGTGGGCGCCGGTGGAGTCGAGGCTGACGGCCGCCGCAAAGCCCGCAGCCCCACGGGCTGTGGGGCCACGCGAGCGGCTGCCAAAGAGCTTCCAATGAGGCACGGCTTTTTCTCCTGGCTCTTCGGGCGTGGGAGCTGTTGCCAGAGCAGCGGCCCTACCGGAAAATGCTTCGCAGGCTAGCGCGGCGGCGCCACGTGGGCGCCGGTGGCGCCGAGGGTGATGGCCGCCGCAAAGCCCGCAGCCCCACGGGCTGTGGGGCCACGCGAGCGGCTGCCAAAGAGCTTTTCAAAGAGGCACGGCTTTCCCTCCTAGCTCTTCGGGCGTGGGAGCTGTTGCCAGAGCGCGGCCCTACCGGAAAATGCTTCGCAGGCTGGCGCGGCGGCACCACGTGGGCGCCGGTGGCGCCGAGGGTGATGGCCGCCGCAAAGCCCGCAGCCCCACGGGCTGTAGAGCCACGCGAGCGGCTGCCAAAGAGCTTTCCAACGAGGCACGGCTTTCCCTCCTGGCTCTTCGGGCGTGGCAGCTGTCGCCAGAGCCGCGGCCCTACCGGAAAATGCTTCGCAGGCTGGCGCGGCAGCGCCACGTGGGCGCGAGTGGCGCTGAGGCTGACGGCCGCCGCAAAGCCCGCAGCCCCACGGGCTGTGGGGCCACGCGAGCGGCTGCCAAAGAGCTTTCCAACGAGGCACGGCTTGCCCTCCTGGCTCTTCGGGCGTGGGAGCTGTCGCCAGAGCCGCGGCCCTACCGCAAAATGCTACACAGGCTGGCGCAGCAGCGCCACCTGGGCACCGGTGGTGCCGAGGCTGACAGCCTCCGCAAAGGCCGCAGCCCCACGGGCTGTGGGGCCACGCGAGCGGCTGCCAAAGAGCTTTCCAACGAGGCACGTCTTTCCCGGCGTGGGAGCTGTCGCCAGAGCCGCGGCCCTACCGCAAAATGCTTCGCAGGCTGGCGCGGCGGTGCCACGTGGGCGGCGGTGGCGCCGAGGCTGACGGCCGCCGCAAAGCCCGCAGCTCCACGGGCTGTGGGGCCACGCGAGCGGCTGCCAAAGAGCTTTCCAACGAGGCACGGCTTTCCCTCCTGGCTCTTCGGGCGTGGGAGCTGTCGCCAGAGCCGCGGCCCTAGCGGAAAATTCTTGGCAGGCTGGCGCGGCGGCACCACGTGGGTGCCGGTGGCGCCGAGGCTGACGGCCGCCGCAAAGCCCGCAGCCCCACGGGCTGTGGGGCCACGCGAGCGGCTGCCAAAGAGCTTTCCAACCAGGCACGGCTTTCCCTCCTGGCTCTTCGGGCGTGGGAGCTGTCGCTAGAGCCGTGGCCCTACCGCAAAATGCTTCGCGGGCTGGCGCGGCGGCGCTACGTGGGCGCCGGTGGCGCCGAGGCTGATGGCCGCCGCAAAGCCCGCAGCCCCACGGGCTGTGGGGCCACGCGAGCGGCTGCCAAAGAGCTTTCCAACGAGGCACGGCTTTCCCTCCTGGCTCTTCGGGCGTGGCAGCTGTCGCCAGAGCAGCGGCCCTACCGGAAAATGCTTCGCAGGCTGGCACGGTGGCGCTACGTGGGCGCCGGTGGTGCCGAGGCTGACAGCCGCCGCAAAGCCCGCAGCCCCACGGGCTGTGGGGCTACGCGAGCGGCTGCCAAAGAGCTTTCCAACGAGGCACGGCTTTCCCTCCTGGCTCTTCGGGCGTGGGAGCTGTCGCCAGAGCCGCGGCCCTACCGCAAAATGCTTCGCAGGCTGGCGCGACGGCGCTACGTGGGCGCCGGTGGAGCCGAGGCTGATGGCCGCCGCAAAGCCCGCAGCCCCACGGGCTGTGGGGCCACGCAAGCGGCTGCCAAAGAGCTTTCCAACGAGGCACGGCTTTCCCTCCTGGCTCTTCGGGCGTGGGAGCTGTCGCCAGAGCAGCGGCCCTACCGGAAAATGCTTCGCAGGCTGGCGCGGCGGCAGCACGTGGGCGCCGGTGGAGTCGAGGCTGACGGCCGCCGCAAAGCCCGCAGCCCCACGGGCTGTGGGGCCACGCGAGCGGCTGCCAAAGAGCTTCCAATGAGGCACGGCTTTTTCTCCTGGCTCTTCGGGCGTGGGAGCTGTTGCCAGAGCAGCGGCCCTACCGGAAAATGCTTCGCAGGCTAGCGCGGCGGCGCCACGTGGGCGCCGGTGGCGCCGAGGGTGATGGCCGCCGCAAAGCCCGCAGCCCCACGGGCTGTGGGGCCACGCGAGCGGCTGCCAAAGAGCTTTTCAAAGAGGCACGGCTTTCCCTCCTAGCTCTTCGGGCGTGGGAGCTGTTGCCAGAGCGCGGCCCTACCGGAAAATGCTTCGCAGGCTGGCGCGGCGGCACCACGTGGGCGCCGGTGGCGCCGAGGGTGATGGCCGCCGCAAAGCCCGCAGCCCCACGGGCTGTAGAGCCACGCGAGCGGCTGCCAAAGAGCTTTCCAACGAGGCACGGCTTTCCCTCCTGGCTCTTCGGGCGTGGCAGCTGTCGCCAGAGCCGCGGCCCTACCGGAAAATGCTTCGCAGGCTGGCGCGGCAGCGCCACGTGGGCGCGAGTGGCGCTGAGGCTGACGGCCGCCGCAAAGCCCGCAGCCCCACGGGCTGTGGGGCCACGCGAGCGGCTGCCAAAGAGCTTTCCAACGAGGCACGGCTTGCCCTCCTGGCTCTTCGGGCGTGGGAGCTGTCGCCAGAGCCGCGGCCCTACCGCAAAATGCTACACAGGCTGGCGCAGCAGCGCCACCTGGGCACCGGTGGTGCCGAGGCTGACAGCCTCCGCAAAGGCCGCAGCCCCACGGGCTGTGGGGCCACGCGAGCGGCTGCCAAAGAGCTTTCCAACGAGGCACGTCTTTCCCGGCGTGGGAGCTGTCGCCAGAGCCGCGGCCCTACCGCAAAATGCTTCGCAGGCTGGCGCGGCGGTGCCACGTGGGCGGCGGTGGCGCCGAGGCTGACGGCCGCCGCAAAGCCCGCAGCTCCACGGGCTGTGGCGCCACGCGAGCGGCTGCCAAAGAGCTTTCCAACGAGGCACGGCTTTCCCTCCTGGCTCTTCGGGCGTGGGAGCTGTCGCCAGAGCCGCGGCCCTAGCGGAAAATTCTTGGCAGGCTGGCGCGGCGGCACCACGTGGGTGCCGGTGGCGCCGAGGCTGACGGCCGCCGCAAAGCCCGCAGCCCCACGGGCTGTGGGGCCACGCGAGCGGCTGCCAAAGAGCTTTCCAACCAGGCACGGCTTTCCCTCCTGGCTCTTCGGGCGTGGGAGCTGTCGCTAGAGCCGCGGCCCTACCGGAAAATGCTTCACGGGCTGGCGCGGCGGCGCCACGTGGGCGCCGGTGGCGCCGAGGCTGATGGCCGCCGCAAAGCCCGCAGCCCCACGGGCTGTGGGGCCACGCGAGCGGCTGCCAAAGAGCTTTCCAACGAGGCACGGCTTTCCCTCCTGGCTCTTCGGGCGTGGGAGGTGTTGCCAGAGCAGCAGCCCTACCGCAAAATGCTTCGCAGGCTAGCGCGGCGGCGCCACGTGGGCGCCGGTGGCGACGAGGGTGATGGCCGCCGCAAAGCCCGCAGCCCCACGGGCTGTGGGGCCACGCGAGTGGCTGCCAAAGAGCTTTCCAAAGAGGCACGGCTTTCCCTCCTAGCTCTTCGGGCGTGGGAGCTGTTGCCAGAGCCGCGGCCCTACCGGAAAATGCTTCGCAGGCTGGCGCGGCGGCGCCACGTGGGCGCCGGTGGCGCCGAGTGTGATGGCCGCCGGAAACCCCGCAGCCCCACGGGCTGTAGAGCCACGCGAGCGGCTGCCAAAGAGCTTTCCAACGAGGCACGGCTTTCCCTCCTGGCTCTTCGGGCGTGGGAGCTGTCCACAGAGCCGCGGCCCTACCGGATAATGATTCGCAGGCTGGCGCGGCGGCGCCACGTGGGCGCCAGTGGCGCCGAGGCTGATGGCCGCCGCAAAGCCCGCAGCCCCACGGGCTGTGGGGCCACGCGAGCGGCTGCCAAAGAGCTTTCCAACGAGGCACGGCTTTCCCTCCTGGCTCTTCGGGCGTGGGAGCTGTCGCCAGAGCCGCGGCCCTACCGCAAAATGTTTCGCAGGCTGGCGCGGCAGCGCCACGTGGGCGCGAGTGGCGCTGAGGCTGACGGCCGTCGCAAAGCCCGCAGCCCCACGGGCTATGGGGCCACGCGAGTGGCTGCCAAAGAGCTTTCCAAAGAGGCACGGCTTTCCCTCCTGGCTCTTCGGGCGTGGGAGCTGTTGCCAGAGCCGCGGCCCTACCGCAAAATGCTTCGCAGGCTGGCGCGGCGGCGCCACGTGGGCGCCGGTGGCGCCGAGGGTGATGGCCGCCGGAAACCCTGCAGCCCCACGGCCTGTGGGGCCATGCGAGCGGCTGCCAAAGAGCTTTCCAATGAGGCACGGCTTTCCCTCCTGGCTCTTCGGGCGTGGGAGCTGTCGCCAGAGCCGCGGCCCTGTGGAATAATTACTAAATTGGCCAAGAATACAAAAGTACAGCATTGTTCACACATTAAGGAAAGTCATAAAATCAAGAGGCTTCTGAGGTAGAATACAGCCGCAGCTAGCACACGAAGAATGCAACATCTGTGATTCCCTGTACAAGGTTGTTTGCGAAACTACACGAGGGATGGAACGGAACACGCTTGTTCCGTGGCCTTCCCTTGTGACGAATAGCAGATATGGGGACGAGATGGTACTACGGAACTGATAAGCGGCCTACACGCTACCCGAGCCAACATTTCGTCTAATGTTGATGAAATGCTGTCCTTTTGTGCGAACTTTGCTCACCACAATGTACCAAAACACACCTCCATCCCGGAGGCTATCCGCCCCCGAGGTGTGAACACTCCTCCTTGAATACATTAATCATAATAAAAGTACGTATGACTAAAGTCACTCAAACTCCACTTTGAAGATAAAAAAATAATATAAAAATAGCCCAAGAGAGAGGGGATGTCAGGGAAGACACCATCGCGAAGAATTCCACCGCTGATTTCCGGGATCAGTCGACGGGCTGAGCCTCTCTTCCCCCCCCATAGGGACGCCTTTGGGTAAGACTTCGATTACACCGAGTGCTTTCTCGGGAACTTAGAAATTTCTCTAGAGAATCTCTACCCTACATTTATAGCCAGGCTGTATCGTTTATAATTTTGTCGCGCGTTTGTATACTTAGCAATATCTTTATTTGCACGTGCTTTGCAGACAGTGTATTTATCACCGGCAATCCTAAAGAACCTGTATATCTGTTGTTTAAATAAACTGCACTGTTTAAGTAGCTAGTCGTTTCGCTTTCTCACTGAACGCGACCAAAACTACAGAGAGGCCGTGCTACTTCAGGAGTACGACTAGACTGAAGGTGCAGTCCACTATTAGTGTATCCAAATCGTAGTAGTTTAATACATATTAAACGCGATTGGACTGATAGTGCTGAATTGGGCATCACTCAGAATTTAAACCTAGCCGCACCTAGCCTCCCACCTCGGTGAGGAGTGTTAGAACGCAAGGGGGTTTATCTTCTGCCAAAACCGCTTGGCCCCGTTTCACGCAACAGGCCCTACCGGAAAATGCTTCTCTGGCTGGCGCGGCGGCGCCACGTGGGCGCCGGTGGCGCCGAGGCTGACGGCCGCCGCAAAGCCCGCAGCCCCACGGGCTGTGGGGCTACGCGAGCGGCTGCCAAAGAGCTTTCCAACGAGGCACGGCTTTCCCTCCTTGCTCTTCGGGCATGGGAGCTGTCACCAGAGCCGCGGCCCTACCGGAAAATGCTTCGCAGGCTGGCGCGGCGGCGCCACGTTTGCGCCGGTGGCGCCAAGGGTGACGGCCGCCGCAAAGCCCGCAGCCCCACGGGCTGTGGGGCCACGCGAGCGGCTGCCAAAGAGCTTTCCAACGAGGCACGGCTTGCCCTCCTGGCTCTTCGGGCGTGGGAGCTGTCGCCAGAGCCGCGGCCCTACCGGAAAATGCTTCACAGGCTGGCGCGGCGGCGCCACCTGGGCGCCGGTGGCGCCGAGGCTGACAGCCTCCACAAAGCCCGCAGCCCCACGGGCTGTGGGGCCACGCGAGCGGCTGCCAAAGAGCTTTCCAACGAGGCACGGCTTTCCCTCCTGGCTCTTCGGGCGTGGGAGCTGTCGCCAGAGCCGCGGCCCTACCGGAAAATGCTTCGCACGCTGGCACGGTGGCGCTACGTGGGCGCCGGTGGTGCTGAGGCTGACGGCCGCCGCAAAGCCCGCAGACCCACGGGCTGTGGGGCTACGCGAGCAGCTGCCAAAGAGCTTTCCAACGAGGCACGTCTTTCCCTCCTGGCTCTTCGGCCGTGGGAGCTGTCGCCAGAGCCGCGGCCCTACCGGAAAATGCTTCGCAGGCTGGCGCGGGAGCGCCACGTGGGCGCCAGTGGCGCTGAGGCTGACAGCCGCCGCAAATCCCGCAGCCCCACGGGCTGTGGGGCCACGCGAGCGGCTGCCAAAGAGCTTTCCAACGAGGCACGGCTTTCCCTCCTGGCTCTTCGGGCGTGGGAGCTGTCGCCAGAGCCGCGGCCCTAGCGGAAAATTCTTGGCAGGCTGGCGCGGCGGCACCACGTGGGTGCCGGTGGCGCCGAGGCTGACGGCCGCCGCAAAGCCCGCAGCCCCACGGGCTGTGGGGCCACGCGAGCGGCTGCCAAAGAGCTTTCCAACCAGGCACGGCTTTCCCTCCTGGCTCTTCGGGCGTGGGAGCTGTCGCTAGAGCCGTGGCCCTACCGGAAAATGCTTCGCGGGCTGGCGCGGCGGCGCTACGTGGGCGCCGGTGGCGCCGAGGCTGATGGCCGCCGCAAAGCCCGCAGCCCCACGGGCTGTGGGGCCACGCGAGCGGCTGCCAAAGAGCTTTCCAACGAGGCACGGCTTTCCCTCCTGGCTCTTCGGGCGTGGCAGCTGTCGCCAGAGCAGCGGCCCTACCGGAAAATGCTTCGCAGGCTGGCACGGTGGCGCTACGTGGGCGCCGGTGGTGCCGAGGCTGACAGCCGCCGCAAAGCCCGCAGCCCCACGGGCTGTGGGGCTACGCGAGCGGCTGCCAAAGAGCTTTCCAACGAGGCACGGCTTTCCCTCCTGGCTCTTCGGGCGTGGGAGCTGTCGCCAGAGCCGCGGCCCTACCGCAAAATGCTTCGCAGGCTGGCGCGACGGCGCTACGTGGGCGCCGGTGGAGCCGAGGCTGATGGCCGCCGCAAAGCCCGCAGCCCCACGGGCTGTGGGGCCACGCGAGCGGCTGCCAAAGAGCTTTCCAACGAGGCACGGCTTTCCCTCCTGGCTCTTCGGGCGTGGGAGCTGTCGCCAGAGCAGCGGCCCTACCGGAAAATGCTTCGCAGGCTGGCGCGGCGGCAGCACGTGGGCGCCGGTGGAGTCGAGGCTGACGGCCGCCGCAAAGCCCGCAGCCCCACGGGCGGTGGGGCCACGCGAGCGGCTGCCAAAGAGCTTCCAACGAGGCACGGCTTTTTCTCCTGGCTCTTCGGGCGTGGGAGCTGTCGCCAGAGCCGCGGCCCTACCGCAAAATGCTTCGCAGGCTGGCGCGACGGCGCTACGTGGGCGCCGGTGGAGCCGAGGCTGATGGCCGCCGCAAAGCCCGCAGCCCCACGGGCTGTGGGGCCACGCAAGCGGCTGCCAAAGAGCTTTCCAACGAGGCACGGCTTTCCCTCCTGGCTCTTCGGGCGTGGGAGCTGTCGCCAGAGCAGCGGCCCTACCGGAAAATGCTTCGCACGCTGGCACGGTGGCGCTACGTGGGCGCCGGTGGTGCTGAGGCTGACGGCCGCCGCAAAGCCCGCAGACCCACGGGCTGTGGGGCTACGCGAGCAGCTGCCAAAGAGCTTTCCAACGAGGCACGGCTTTCCCTCCTGGCTCTTCGGCCGTGGGAGCTGTCGCCAGAGCCGCGGCCCTACCGCAAAATGCTTCGCAGGCTGGCGCGACGGCGCTACGTGGGCGCCGGTGGAGCCGAGGCTGATGGCCGCCGCAAAGCCCGCAGCCCCACGGGCTGTGGGGCCACGCAAGCGGCTGCCAAAGAGCTTTCCAACGAGGCACGGCTTTCCCTCCTGGCTCTTCGGGCGTGGGAGCTGTCGCCAGAGCAGCGGCCCTACCGGAAAATGCTTCGCAGGCTGGCGCGGCGGCGCCACATGGGCGCCGGTGGAGTCGAGGCTGACGGCCGCCGCAAAGCCCGCAGCCCCACGGGCTGTGGGGCCACGCGAGCGGCTGCCAAAGAGCTTTCCAATCAGGCACGGCTTTTTCTCCTGGCTCTTTGGGCGTGGGAGGTGTTGCCAGAGCAGCAGCCCTACCGCAAAATGCTTCGCAGGCTAGCGCGGCGGCGCCACGTGGGCGCCGGTGGCGACGAGGGTGATGGCCGCCGCAAAGCCCGCAGCCCCACGGGCTGTGGGGCCACGCGAGTGGCTGCCAAAGAGCTTTCCAAAGAGGCACGGCTTTCCCTCCTAGCTCTTCGGGCGTGGGAGCTGTTGCCAGAGCCGCGGCCCTACCGGAAAATGCTTCGCAGGCTGGCGCGGCGGCGCCACGTGGGCGCCGGTGGCGCCGAGGGTGATGGCCGCCGCAAAGCCCGCAGCTCCACGGGCTGTGGGGCCACGCGAGCGGCTGCCAAAGAGCTTTCCAACGAGGCACGGCTTTCCCTCCTGGCTCTTCGGGCGTGGGAGCTGTCCACAGAGCCGCGGCCCTACCGGATAATGATTCGCAGGCTGGCGCGGCGGCGCCACGTGGGCGCCAGTGGCGCCGAGGCTGATGGCCGCCGCAAAGCCCGCAGCCCCACGGGCTGTGGGGCCACGCGAGCGGCTGCCAAAGAGCTTTCCAACGAGGCACGGCTTTCCCTCCTGGCTCTTCGGGCGTGGGAGCTGTCGCCAGAGCCGCGGCCCTACCGCAAAATGTTTCGCAGGCTGGCGCGGCAGCGCCACGTGGGCGCGAGTGGCGCTGAGGCTGACGGACGCCGCAAAGCCCGCAGCCCCACGGGCTGTGGGGCCACGCGAGTGGCTGCCAAAGAGCTTTCCAAAGAGGCACGGCTTTCCCTCCTGGCTCTTCGGGCGTGGGAGCTGTTGCCAGAGCCGCGGCCCTACCGCAAAATGCTTCGCAGGCTGGCGCGGCGGCGCCACGTGGGCGCCGGTGGCGCCGAGGGTGTTGGCCGCCGGAAACCCTGCAGCCCCACGGCCTGTGGGGCCATGCGAGCGGCTGCCCAAGAGCTTTCCAATGAGGCACGGCTTTCCCTCCTGGCTCTTCGGGCGTGGGAGCTGTCGCCAGAGCCGCGGCCCTGTGGAATAATTACTAAATTGGCCAAGAATACAAAAGTACAGCATTGTTCACACATTAAGGAAAGTCATAAAATCAAGAGGCTTCTGAGGTAGAATACAGCCGCAGCTAGCACACGAAGAATGCAACATCTGTGATTCCCTGTACAAGGTTGTTTGCGAAACTACACGAGGGATGGAACGGAACACGCTTGTTTCGTGGCCTTCCCTTGTGACGAATAGCAGATATGGGGACGAGATGGTACTACGGAACTGATAAGCGGCCTACACGCTACCCGAGCCAACATTTCGTCTAATGTTGATGAAATGCTGTCCTTTTGTGCGAACTTTGCTCACCACAATGTACCAAAACACACCTCCATCCCGGAGGCTATCCGCCCCCGAGGTGTGAACACTCCTCCTTGAATACATTAATCATAATAAAAGTACGTATGACTAAAGTCACTCAAACTCCACTTTGAAGATAAAAAAATAATATAAAAATAGCCCAAGAGAGAGGGGATGTCAGGGAAGACACCATCGCGAAGAATTCCACCGCTGATTTCCGGGATCAGTCGACGGGCTGAGCCTCTCTTCCCCCCCCATAGGGACGCCTTTGGGTAAGACTTCGATTACACCGAGTGCTTTCTCGGGAACTTAGAAATTTCTCTAGAGAATCTCTACCCTACATTTATAGCCAGGCTGTATCGTTTATAATTTTGTCGCGTGTTTGTATACTTAGCAATATCTTTATTTGCACGTGCTTTGCAGACAGTGTATTTATCACCGGCAATCCTAAAGAACCTGTATATCTGTTGTTTAAATAAACTGCACTGTTTAAGTAGCTAGTCGTTTCGCTTTCTCACTGAACGCGACCAAAACTACAGAGAGGCCGTGCTACTTCAGGAGTACGACTAGACTGAAGGTGCAGTCCACTATTAGTGTATCCAAATCGTAGTAGTTTAATACATATTAAACGCGATTGGACTGATAGTGCTGAATTGGGCATCACTCAGAATTTAAACCTAGCCGCACCTAGCCTCCCACCTCGGTGAGGAGTGTTAGAACGCAAGGGGGTTTATCTTCTGCCAAAACCGCTTGGCCCCGTTTCACGCAACAGGCCCTACCGGAAAATGCTTCTCTGGCTGGCGCGGCGGCGCCACCTGGGCGCCGGTGGCGCCGAGGCTGACGGCCGCCACAAAGCCCGCAGCCCCACGGGCTGTGGGGCTACGCGAGCGGCTGCCAAAGAGCTTTCCAACGAGGCACGGCTTTCCCTCCTTGCTCTTCGGGCATGGGAGCTGTCACCAGAGCCGCGGCCCTACCGGAAAATGCTTCGCAGGCTGGCGCGGCGGCGCCACGTTTGCGCCGGTGGCGCCAAGGGTGACGGCCGCCGCAAAGCCCGCAGCCCCACGGGATGTGGGGCCACGCGAGCGGCTGCCAAAGAGCTTTCCAACGAGGCACGGCTTGCCCTCCTGGCTCTTCGGGCGTGGGAGCTGTCGCCAGAGCCGCGGCCCTACCGGAAAATGCTTCACAGGCTGGCGCGGCGGCGCCACCTGGGCGCCGGTGGCGCCGAGGCTGACGGCCTCCACAAAGCCCGCAGCCCCACGGGCTGTGGGGCCACGCGAGCGGCTGCCAAAGAGCTTTCCAACGAGGCATGGCTTTCCCTCCTGGCTCTTCGGGCGTGGGAGCTGTCGCCAGAGCCGCGGCCCTACCGCAAAATGCTTCGCAGGCTGGCGCGGCGGCGCCACGTGGGCGCCGGTGGCGCCGAGGCTGACGGCTGCCGCAAAGCCCGCAGCCCCACGGGCTGTGGGGCCACGCGAGCGGCTGCCAAAGAGCTTTCCAACGAGGCACGGCTTTCCCTCCTGGCTCTTCGGGCGTGGGAGCTGTCGCCAGAGCCGCGGCCCTACCGGAAAATGCTTCGCAGGCTGGCGCGGCGGCGCAACGTCGGCGCCGCTGTCGCCAAGGGTGATGGCCGCCGCAAAGCCCGCAGCTACACGGGCTGTGGGGCCACGCGAGCGGCTGCCAAAGAGCTTTCCAACGAGGCACGGCTTTCCCTCCTGGCTCTTCGGGCGTGGGAGCTGTCGCCAGAGCCGCGGCCCTACCGCAAAATGTTTCACAGGCTGGCGCGGGAGCGCCACGTGGGCGCCAGTGGCGCTGAGGATGACAGCCGCCGCAAATCCCGCAGCCCCACGGGCTGTGGGGCCACGCGAGCGGCTGCCAAAGAGCTTTCCAACGAGGCACGGCTTTCCCTCCTGGCTCTTCGGGCGTGGGAGCTGTCGCCAGAGCCGCGGCCCTACCGGAAAATTCTTGGCAGGCTGGCGCGGCGGCACCACGTGGGTGCCGGTGGCGCCGAGGCTGACGGCCGCCGCAAAGCCCGCAGCCCCACGGGCTGTGGGGCCACGCGAGCGGCTGCCAAAGAGCTTTCCAACGAGGCACGGCTTTCCCTCCTGGCTCTTCGGGCGTGGGAGCTGTCGCCAGAGCCGCGGCCCTACCGCAAAATGCTTCGCAGGCTGGCGTGGCGGCGCCACATCGGCTCCGGTGGCGCTGAGGCTGACGGCCGCCGCAAAGCCCGCAGCCCCACGGGCTCTGCGGCCACGCGAGCGGCTGCCAAAGAGCTTTCCAACGAGGCACGGCTTACCCTCCTTGCTCTTCGGGCATGGGAGCTGTCACCAGAGCCGCGGCCCTACCGGAAAATGCTTCGCAGGCTGGCGCGGCGGCGCCACCTGGGCGCCAGTGGCGCCGAGGCTGACGGCCGCCGCAAAGCCCGCAGCCCCACGGGCTGTGGGGCCACGCGAGCGGCTGCCAAAGAGCTTTCCAACGAGGCACGGCTTTCCCTCCTGGCTCTTCGGCCGTGGGAGCTGTCGCCAGAGCCGCGGCCCTACCGGATATTGCTTCGCAGGCTGGCGCGGCGGCGCCACGTTTGCGCCGGTGGCGCCAAGGGTGACGGCCGCCGCAAAGCCCGCAGCCCCACGGGCTGTGGGGCCACGCGAGCGGCTGCCAAAGAGCTTTCCAACGAGTCACGGCTTGCCCTCCTGGCTCTTCGGGCGTGGGAGCTGTCGCCAGAGCCGCGGCCCTACCGGAAAATGCTTCACAGGCTGGCGCGGCGGCGCCACCTGGGCGCCGGTGGCGCCGAGGCTGACGGCCTCCACAAAGCCCGCAGCCCCACGGGCTGTGGGGCCACGCGAGCGGCTGCCAAAGAGCTTTCCAACGAGGCATGGCTTTCCCTCCTGGCTCTTCGGGCGTGGGAGCTGTCGCCAGAGCCGCGGCCCTACCGGAAAATGCTTCGCAGGCTGGCGCGGCGGCGCCACGTGGGCGCCGGTGGCGCCGAGGCTGACGGCTGCCGCAAAGCCCGCAGCCCCACGGGCTGTGGGGCCACGCGAGCGGCTGCCAAAGAGCTTTCCAACGAGGCACGGCTTTCCCTCCTGGCTCTTCGGGCGTGGGAGCTGTCGCCAGAGCCGCGGCCCTACCGGAAAATGCTTCGCAGGCTGGCGCGGCGGCGCAACGTCGGCGCCGCTGTCGCCAAGGGTGATGGCCGCCGCAAAGCCCGCAGCTACACGGGCTGTGGGGCCACGCGAGCGGCTGCCAAAGAGCTTTCCAACGAGGCACGGCTTTCCCTCCTGGCTCTTCGGGCGTGGGAGCTGTCGCCAGAGCCGCGGCCCTACCGGAAAATGTTTCACAGGCTGGCGCGGGAGCGCCACGTGGGCGCCAGTGGCGCTGAGGCTGACAGCCGCCGCAAATCCCGCAGCCCCACGGGCTGTGGGGCCACGCGAGCGGCTGCCAAAGAGCTTTCCAACGAGGCACGGCTTTCCCTCCTGGCTCTTCGGGCGTGGGAGCTGTCGCCAGAGCCGCGGCCCTACCGCAAAATGCTTCGCAGGCTGGCGTGGCGGCGCCACATCGGCTCCGGTGGCGCTGAGGCTGACGGACGCCGCAAAGCCCGCAGCCCCACGGGCTCTGCGGCCACGCGAGCGGCTGCCAAAGAGCTTTCCAACGAGGCACGGCTTTCCCTCCTGGCTCTTCGGGCGTGGGAGCGGTCGCCAGAGCCGCGGCCCTACCGGAAATTGCTTCGCAGGATGGCGCGGCGGCGACACGTTTGCGCCGGTGGCGCCGAGTCTGACGGCCGCCGCAAAGCCCGCAGCCCCACGGGCTGTGGGGCCACGCGAGCGTCTGCCAAAGAGCTTTCCAACGAGGTATGGCTTTCCCTCCTGGCTCTTCGGCCGTGGGAGCTGTCGCCAGAGCCGCGGCCCTACCGCAAAATGCTTCGCAGGCTGGCGCGGCGGCGTCACCTGGGCGCCGGTGGCGCCGAGAGTGATGGCCGCCGCAAAGCCCGCAGCCCCACGGGCTGTGGGGCCACGCGAGCGGCTGCCAAAGAGCTTTCCAACGAGGCACGGCTTTCCCTCCTGGCTCTTCGGGCGTGGGAGCTGTCGCCAGAGACGTGGCCCTACCGCAAAATGCTTGGCAGGCTGGCACGGCGGCACCACGTGGGCGCCAGTGGCGTCGAGGCTGATGGCCGCCGCAAAGCCCGCAGCCCCACGGGCTGTGGGGCCACGCGAGCGGCTGCCAAAGAGCTTTCCAACGAGGCACGGCTTTCCCTCCTGGCTCTTCGGGCGTGGGAGCTGTCGCCAGAGCCGTGGCCCTACCGCAAAATGCTTCGCAGGCTGGCGCCGCGGCGCCACGTGGGCGCCGGTGGCGCCGTGGCTGACGGCCTCCAGAAAGCCCGCAGCCCCACGGGCTGTGGGGCCACGCGAGCGGCTGCCAAAGAGCTTTCCAACGAGGCACGGCTTTCCCTCCTGGCTCTTCGGGCGTGGGAGCTGTCGCCAGAGCCACGGCCCTACCGGAAAATGCTTCGCAGGCTGGCGCGGCGGCGCCACGTGGGCGCCGGTGGCGCCGAGGCTGACGGCCGCCGCAAAGCCCGCAGCCCCACGGGCTGTGGGGCCACGCGAGCGGCTGCCAAAGAGCTTTCCAACGAGGCACGGCTTTCCCTCCTGGCCCTTCGGGCTTGGGAGCTGTCGCCAGAGCCGCGGCCCTACCGCAAAATGCTTCGCAGGCTGGCGCGGCGGCGCCACATGGGCGCCGGTGGCGCCGAGGCTGACGGCCGCCGCAAAGCCAGCAGCCCCACGGGCTGTGGGGCTACGCGAGCGGCTGCCAAAGAGCTTTCCAACGAGGCACGGCTTTCCCTCCTGGCTCTTCGGGCGTGGGAGCTGTCGCCAGAGCCGCGGCCCTGTGGAATAATTACTAAATTGGCCAAGAATACAAAAGTACAGCATTGTTCACACATTAAGGAAAGTCATAAAATCAAGAGGCTTCTGAGGTAGAATACAGCCGCAGCTAGCACACGAAGAATGCAACATCTGTGATTCCCTGTACAAGGTTGTTTGCGAAACTACACGAGGGATGGAACGGAACACGCTTGTTCCGTGGCCTTCCCTTGTGACGAATAGCAGATATGGGGACGAGATGGTACTACGGAACTGATAAGCGGCCTACACGCTACCCGAGCCAACATTTCGTCTAATGTTGATGAAATGCTGTCCTTTTGTGCGAACTTTGCTCACCACAATGTACCAAAACACACCTCCATCCCGGAGGCTATCCGCCCCCGAGGTGTGAACACTCCTCCTTGAATACATTAATCATAATAAAAGTACGTATGACTAAAGTCACTCAAACTCCACTTTGAAGATAAAAAAATAATATAAAAATAGCCCAAGAGAGAGGGGATGTCAGGGAAGACACCATCGCGAAGAATTCCACCGCTGATTTCCGGGATCAGTCGACGGGCTGAGCCTCTCTTCCCCCCCCATAGGGACGCCTTTGGGTAAGACTTCGATTACACCGAGTGCTTTCTCGGGAACTTAGAAATTTCTCTAGAGAATCTCTACCCTACATTTATAGCCAGGCTGTATCGTTTATAATTTTGTCGCGCGTTTGTATACTTAGCAATATCTTTATTTGCACGTGCTTTGCAGACAGTGTATTTATCACCGGCAATCCTAAAGAACCTGTATATCTGTTGTTTAAATAAACTGCACTGTTTAAGTAGCTAGTCGTTTCGCTTTCTCACTGAACGCGACCAAAACTACAGAGAGGCCGTGCTACTTCAGGAGTACGACTAGACTGAAGGTGCAGTCCACTATTAGTGTATCCAAATCGTAGTAGTTTAATACATATTAAACGCGATTGGACTGATAGTGCTGAATTGGGCATCACTCAGAATTTAAACCTAGCCGCACCTAGCCTCCCACCTGGGTGAGGAGTGTTACAACGCAAGGGGGTTTATCTTCTGCCAAAACCGCTTGGCCCCATTTCACGCAACAGGCCCTACCGGAAAATGCTTCGCAGGCTGGCGCGGCGGCGCCACGTGGGCGCCGGTGGCGCCGAGGGTGATGGCCGCCGCAAAGCCCGCAGCCCCACGGGCTGTGGGGCCACGCGAGCGGCTGCCAAAGAGCTTTCCAACGAGGCATGGCTTTCCCTCCTGGCTCTTCGGGCGTGGGAGCTGTCGCCAGAGCCGCGGCCCTACCGCAAAATGCTTCGCAGGCTGGCGCGGCGGCGCCACGTGGGCGCCGGTGGCGCCAAGGCTGACGGCCTCCACAAAGCCCGCAGCTCCACGGGCTGTGGGGCCACGCGAGCGGCTGCCAAAGAGCTTTCCAACGAGGCATGGCTTTCCCTCCTGGCTCTTCGGGCGTGGGAGCTGTCGCCAGAGCCGCGGCCCTACCGCAAAATGCTTCGCAGGCTGGCGCGGCGGCGCCACGTGGGCGCCGGTGGAGTCGAGGCTGACGGCCGCCGGAAAGCCCACAGCCCCACGGGCTGTGGGGCCACGCGAGCGGCTGCCAAAGAGCTTTCCAATGAGGCACGGCTTTACCTCCTGACTCTTCGGGTGTGGAAGCTGTTGCCAGAGCAGCGGCCCTACCGGAAAATGCTTCGCAGGCTGGCGCGGCAGCGCCACGTGGGCGCCGGTGGCGCCAAGGGTGATGGCCGCCACAAAGCCCGCAGCCCCACGGGCTGTGGGGCCACGCGAGCGGCTGCCAAAGAGCTTTCCAACGAGGCACGGCTTTCCCTCCTGGCTCTTCGGGCGTGGCAGCTGTTGCCAGAGCCGCGGCCCTACCGGAAAATGCTTCGCAGGCTAGCGCGGCGGCGCCACGTGGGCGCCGGTGGCGCCAAGGGTGATGGCCGCCACAAAGCCCGCAGCCCCACGGGCTGTGGGGCCACGCGAGCGGCTGCCAAAGAGCTTTCCAACGAGGCACGGCTTTCCCTCCTGGCTCTTCGGGCGTGGGAGCTGTCGCCAGAGCCGCGGCCCTACCGGAAAATGCTTCGCAGGCTGGCGCGGCGGCGCCACGTGGGCGCCGGTGGCGCCGAGGCTGACGGCCGCCGCAAAGCCCGCAGCCCCACAGGCTTTAGGGCCACGCGAGCGGCTGCCAAAGAGCTTTCCAACGAGGCACGGCTTTCCCTCCTGGCTCTTCGGGCGTGGGAGCTGTCGCCAGAGCCGCGGCCCTACCGCATAATGCTTAACAGGCTTGAGCGGCGGCGCCACGTGGGCGCCGGTGGCGCCGAGGCTGACGGCCGCCGCAAAGCCCGCAGCCCCACGGGCTGTGGGGCCACGCGAGCGGCTGCCAAAGATCTTTCCAACGAGGCACGGCTTTCCCTCCTGGCTCTTCGGGCTTGGGAGCTGTCGCCAGAGCTGCGGCCCTACCGGAAAATGCTTCGCAGGCTGGCGCGGCGGCGCCACCTTTGCGCCGGTGGCGCCGAGGCTGACGGCCGCCGCAAAGCCTGCAGCCCCACGGGCTGTGGGGCCACGCGAGTGGCTGCCAAAGAGGTTTCCAACGAGGCACGGCTTTCCCTCCTGGCTCTTCGGGCGTGGGAGCTGTCGCCAGAGCCGCGGCCCTACCGGATACTGCTTCGCGGGCTGTCGCGGCGGCGCTACGTGGGCGCCGGTGGCGCTGAGGCTGACGGCCGCCGCAAAGCCCGCAGCCCCACGGGCTGTGGGGCCACGCGAGCGGCTGCCAAAGAGCTTTCCAACGAGGCACGGCTTTCCCTCCTGGCTCTTCGGGCGTGGGAGCTGTCGCCAGAGCCGCGGCCCTACCGCAAAATGCTTCGCAGGCTGGCGCAGCGGCGCCACGTGGCCGCCGGTGGCGCCGAGGCTGACGGCCGCCGCAAAGCCCGCAGCCCCACGGGCTGTGGGGCCACGCGAGTGGCTGCCAAAGAGCTTTCCAACGAGGCATGGCTTTCCCTCCTGGCTCTTCGGGCGTGGGAGCTGTCGCCAGAGCCGCGGCCCTACCGGAAAATGCTTCGCAGGCTGGCGCGGTGGCGCCACGTGGGCGCCGGTGGCACCGAGGCTGACGGCCTCCACAAAGCCCGCAGCCCCACGGGCTGTGGGGCCACGCGAGCGGCTGCCAAAGAGCTTTCCAACGAGGCACGGCTTTCCCTCCTGGCTCTTCGGGCGTGGGAGCTGTCCACAGAGCCGCGGCCCTACCGGATAATGATTCGCAGGCTGGCGCGGCGGCGCCACGTGGGCGCCAGTGGCGCCGAGGCTGATGGCCGCCGCAAAGCCCGCAGCCCCACGGGCTGTGGGGCCACGCGAGCGGCTGCCAAAGAGCTTTCCAACGAGGCACGGCTTTCCCTCCTGGCTCTTCGGGCGTGGGAGCTGTCGCCAGAGCCGCGGCCCTACCGCAAAATGTTTCGCAGGCTGGCGCGGCAGCGCCACGTGGGCGCGAGTGGCGCTGAGGCTGACGGACGCCGCAAAGCCCGCAGCCCCACGGGCTGTGGGGCCACGCGAGTGGCTGCCAAAGAGCTTTCCAAAGAGGCACGGCTTTCCCTCCTGGCTCTTCGGGCGTGGGAGCTGTTGCCAGAGCCGCGGCCCTACCGCAAAATGCTTCGCAGGCTGGCGCGGCGGCGCCACGTGGGCGCCGGTGGCGCCGAGGGTGTTGGCCGCCGGAAACCCTGCAGCCCCACGGCCTGTGGGGCCATGCGAGCGGCTGCCCAAGAGCTTTCCAATGAGGCACGGCTTTCCCTCCTGGCTCTTCGGGCGTGGGAGCTGTCGCCAGAGCCGCGGCCCTGTGGAATAATTACTAAATTGGCCAAGAATACAAAAGTACAGCATTGTTCACACATTAAGGAAAGTCATAAAATCAAGAGGCTTCTGAGGTAGAATACAGCCGCAGCTAGCACACGAAGAATGCAACATCTGTGATTCCCTGTACAAGGTTGTTTGCGAAACTACACGAGGGATGGAACGGAACACGCTTGTTTCGTGGCCTTCCCTTGTGACGAATAGCAGATATGGGGACGAGATGGTACTACGGAACTGATAAGCGGCCTACACGCTACCCGAGCCAACATTTCGTCTAATGTTGATGAAATGCTGTCCTTTTGTGCGAACTTTGCTCACCACAATGTACCAAAACACACCTCCATCCCGGAGGCTATCCGCCCCCGAGGTGTGAACACTCCTCCTTGAATACATTAATCATAATAAAAGTACGTATGACTAAAGTCACTCAAACTCCACTTTGAAGATAAAAAAATAATATAAAAATAGCCCAAGAGAGAGGGGATGTCAGGGAAGACACCATCGCGAAGAATTCCACCGCTGATTTCCGGGATCAGTCGACGGGCTGAGCCTCTCTTCCCCCCCCATAGGGACGCCTTTGGGTAAGACTTCGATTACACCGAGTGCTTTCTCGGGAACTTAGAAATTTCTCTAGAGAATCTCTACCCTACATTTATAGCCAGGCTGTATCGTTTATAATTTTGTCGCGTGTTTGTATACTTAGCAATATCTTTATTTGCACGTGCTTTGCAGACAGTGTATTTATCACCGGCAATCCTAAAGAACCTGTATATCTGTTGTTTAAATAAACTGCACTGTTTAAGTAGCTAGTCGTTTCGCTTTCTCACTGAACGCGACCAAAACTACAGAGAGGCCGTGCTACTTCAGGAGTACGACTAGACTGAAGGTGCAGTCCACTATTAGTGTATCCAAATCGTAGTAGTTTAATACATATTAAACGCGATTGGACTGATAGTGCTGAATTGGGCATCACTCAGAATTTAAACCTAGCCGCACCTAGCCTCCCACCTCGGTGAGGAGTGTTAGAACGCAAGGGGGTTTATCTTCTGCCAAAACCGCTTGGCCCCGTTTCACGCAACAGGCCCTACCGGAAAATGCTTCTCTGGCTGGCGCGGCGGCGCCACCTGGGCGCCGGTGGCGCCGAGGCTGACGGCCGCCACAAAGCCCGCAGCCCCACGGGCTGTGGGGCTACGCGAGCGGCTGCCAAAGAGCTTTCCAACGAGGCACGGCTTTCCCTCCTTGCTCTTCGGGCATGGGAGCTGTCACCAGAGCCGCGGCCCTACCGGAAAATGCTTCGCAGGCTGGCGCGGCGGCGCCACGTTTGCGCCGGTGGCGCCAAGGGTGACGGCCGCCGCAAAGCCCGCAGCCCCACGGGATGTGGGGCCACGCGAGCGGCTGCCAAAGAGCTTTCCAACGAGGCACGGCTTGCCCTCCTGGCTCTTCGGGCGTGGGAGCTGTCGCCAGAGCCGCGGCCCTACCGGAAAATGCTTCACAGGCTGGCGCGGCGGCGCCACCTGGGCGCCGGTGGCGCCGAGGCTGACGGCCTCCACAAAGCCCGCAGCCCCACGGGCTGTGGGGCCACGCGAGCGGCTGCCAAAGAGCTTTCCAACGAGGCATGGCTTTCCCTCCTGGCTCTTCGGGCGTGGGAGCTGTCGCCAGAGCCGCGGCCCTACCGCAAAATGCTTCGCAGGCTGGCGCGGCGGCGCCACGTGGGCGCCGGTGGCGCCGAGGCTGACGGCTGCCGCAAAGCCCGCAGCCCCACGGGCTGTGGGGCCACGCGAGCGGCTGCCAAAGAGCTTTCCAACGAGGCACGGCTTTCCCTCCTGGCTCTTCGGGCGTGGGAGCTGTCGCCAGAGCCGCGGCCCTACCGGAAAATGCTTCGCAGGCTGGCGCGGCGGCGCAACGTCGGCGCCGCTGTCGCCAAGGGTGATGGCCGCCGCAAAGCCCGCAGCTACACGGGCTGTGGGGCCACGCGAGCGGCTGCCAAAGAGCTTTCCAACGAGGCACGGCTTTCCCTCCTGGCTCTTCGGGCGTGGGAGCTGTCGCCAGAGCCGCGGCCCTACCGCAAAATGTTTCACAGGCTGGCGCGGGAGCGCCACGTGGGCGCCAGTGGCGCTGAGGATGACAGCCGCCGCAAATCCCGCAGCCCCACGGGCTGTGGGGCCACGCGAGCGGCTGCCAAAGAGCTTTCCAACGAGGCACGGCTTTCCCTCCTGGCTCTTCGGGCGTGGGAGCTGTCGCCAGAGCCGCGGCCCTACCGGAAAATTCTTGGCAGGCTGGCGCGGCGGCACCACGTGGGTGCCGGTGGCGCCGAGGCTGACGGCCGCCGCAAAGCCCGCAGCCCCACGGGCTGTGGGGCCACGCGAGCGGCTGCCAAAGAGCTTTCCAACGAGGCACGGCTTTCCCTCCTGGCTCTTCGGGCGTGGGAGCTGTCGCCAGAGCCGCGGCCCTACCGCAAAATGCTTCGCAGGCTGGCGTGGCGGCGCCACATCGGCTCCGGTGGCGCTGAGGCTGACGGCCGCCGCAAAGCCCGCAGCCCCACGGGCTCTGCGGCCACGCGAGCGGCTGCCAAAGAGCTTTCCAACGAGGCACGGCTTTCCCTCCTTGCTCTTCGGGCATGGGAGCTGTCACCAGAGCCGCGGCCCTACCGGAAAATGCTTCGCAGGCTGGCGCGGCGGCGCCACCTGGGCGCCAGTGGCGCCGAGGCTGACGGCCGCCGCAAAGCCCGCAGCCCCACGGGCTGTGGGGCCACGCGAGCGGCTGCCAAAGAGCTTTCCAACGAGGCACGGCTTTCCCTCCTGGCTCTTCGGCCGTGGGAGCTGTCGCCAGAGCCGCGGCCCTACCGGATATTGCTTCGCAGGCTGGCGCGGCGGCGCCACGTTTGCGCCGGTGGCGCCAAGGGTGACGGCCGCCGCAAAGCCCGCAGCCCCACGGGCTGTGGGGCCACGCGAGCGGCTGCCAAAGAGCTTTCCAACGAGTCACGGCTTGCCCTCCTGGCTCTTCGGGCGTGGGAGCTGTCGCCAGAGCCGCGGCCCTACCGGAAAATGCTTCACAGGCTGGCGCGGCGGCGCCACCTGGGCGCCGGTGGCGCCGAGGCTGACGGCCTCCACAAAGCCCGCAGCCCCACGGGCTGTGGGGCCACGCGAGCGGCTGCCAAAGAGCTTTCCAACGAGGCATGGCTTTCCCTCCTGGCTCTTCGGGCGTGGGAGCTGTCGCCAGAGCCGCGGCCCTACCGGAAAATGCTTCGCAGGCTGGCGCGGCGGCGCCACGTGGGCGCCGGTGGCGCCGAGGCTGACGGCTGCCGCAAAGCCCGCAGCCCCACGGGCTGTGGGGCCACGCGAGCGGCTGCCAAAGAGCTTTCCAACGAGGCACGGCTTTCCCTCCTGGCTCTTCGGGCGTGGGAGCTGTCGCCAGAGCCGCGGCCCTACCGGAAAATGCTTCGCAGGCTGGCGCGGCGGCGCAACGTCGGCGCCGCTGTCGCCAAGGGTGATGGCCGCCGCAAAGCCCGCAGCTACACGGGCTGTGGGGCCACGCGAGCGGCTGCCAAAGAGCTTTCCAACGAGGCACGGCTTTCCCTCCTGGCTCTTCGGGCGTGGGAGCTGTCGCCAGAGCCGCGGCCCTACCGGAAAATGTTTCACAGGCTGGCGCGGGAGCGCCACGTGGGCGCCAGTGGCGCTGAGGCTGACAGCCGCCGCAAATCCCGCAGCCCCACGGGCTGTGGGGCCACGCGAGCGGCTGCCAAAGAGCTTTCCAACGAGGCACGGCTTTCCCTCCTGGCTCTTCGGGCGTGGGAGCTGTCGCCAGAGCCGCGGCCCTACCGCAAAATGCTTCGCAGGCTGGCGTGGCGGCGCCACATCGGCTCCGGTGGCGCTGAGGCTGACGGACGCCGCAAAGCCCGCAGCCCCACGGGCTCTGCGGCCACGCGAGCGGCTGCCAAAGAGCTTTCCAACGAGGCACGGCTTTCCCTCCTGGCTCTTCGGGCGTGGGAGCGGTCGCCAGAGCCGCGGCCCTACCGGAAATTGCTTCGCAGGATGGCGCGGCGGCGACACGTTTGCGCCGGTGGCGCCGAGTCTGACGGCCGCCGCAAAGCCCGCAGCCCCACGGGCTGTGGGGCCACGCGAGCGACTGCCAAAGAGCTTTCCAACGAGGTATGGCTTTCCCTCCTGGCTCTTCGGCCGTGGGAGCTGTCGCCAGAGCCGCGGCCCTACCGCAAAATGCTTCGCAGGCTGGCGCGGCGGCGTCACCTGGGCGCCGGTGGCGCCGAGAGTGATGGCCGCCGCAAAGCCCGCAGCCCCACGGGCTGTGGGGCCACGCGAGCGGCTGCCAAAGAGCTTTCCAACGAGGCACGGCTTTCCCTCCTGGCTCTTCGGGCGTGGGAGCTGTCGCCAGAGACGTGGCCCTACCGCAAAATGCTTGGCAGGCTGGCACGGCGGCACCACGTGGGCGCCAGTGGCGTCGAGGCTGATGGCCGCCGCAAAGCCCGCAGCCCCACGGGCTGTGGGGCCACGCGAGCGGCTGCCAAAGAGCTTTCCAACGAGGCACGGCTTTCCCTCCTGGCTCTTCGGGCGTGGGAGCTGTCGCCAGAGCCGTGGCCCTACCGCAAAATGCTTCGCAGGCTGGCGCCGCGGCGCCACGTGGGCGCCGGTGGCGCCGTGGCTGACGGCCTCCAGAAAGCCCGCAGCCCCACGGGCTGTGGGGCCACGCGAGCGGCTGCCAAAGAGCTTTCCAACGAGGCACGGCTTTCCCTCCTGGCTCTTCGGGCGTGGGAGCTGTCGCCAGAGCCACGGCCCTACCGGAAAATGCTTCGCAGGCTGGCGCGGCGGCGCCACGTGGGCGCCGGTGGCGCCGAGGCTGACGGCCGCCGCAAAGCCCGCAGCCCCACGGGCTGTGGGGCCACGCGAGCGGCTGCCAAAGAGCTTTCCAACGAGGCACGGCTTTCCCTCCTGGCCCTTCGGGCTTGGGAGCTGTCGCCAGAGCCGCGGCCCTACCGCAAAATGCTTCGCAGGCTGGCGCGGCGGCGCCACATGGGCGCCGGTGGCGCCGAGGCTGACGGCCGCCGCAAAGCCAGCAGCCCCACGGGCTGTGGGGCTACGCGAGCGGCTGCCAAAGAGCTTTCCAACGAGGCACGGCTTTCCCTCCTGGCTCTTCGGGCGTGGGAGCTGTCGCCAGAGCCGCGGCCCTGTGGAATAATTACTAAATTGGCCAAGAATACAAAAGTACAGCATTGTTCACACATTAAGGAAAGTCATAAAATCAAGAGGCTTCTGAGGTAGAATACAGCCGCAGCTAGCACACGAAGAATGCAACATCTGTGATTCCCTGTACAAGGTTGTTTGCGAAACTACACGAGGGATGGAACGGAACACGCTTGTTCCGTGGCCTTCCCTTGTGACGAATAGCAGATATGGGGACGAGATGGTACTACGGAACTGATAAGCGGCCTACACGCTACCCGAGCCAACATTTCGTCTAATGTTGATGAAATGCTGTCCTTTTGTGCGAACTTTGCTCACCACAATGTACCAAAACACACCTCCATCCCGGAGGCTATCCGCCCCCGAGGTGTGAACACTCCTCCTTGAATACATTAATCATAATAAAAGTACGTATGACTAAAGTCACTCAAACTCCACTTTGAAGATAAAAAAATAATATAAAAATAGCCCAAGAGAGAGGGGATGTCAGGGAAGACACCATCGCGAAGAATTCCACCGCTGATTTCCGGGATCAGTCGACGGGCTGAGCCTCTCTTCCCCCCCCATAGGGACGCCTTTGGGTAAGACTTCGATTACACCGAGTGCTTTCTCGGGAACTTAGAAATTTCTCTAGAGAATCTCTACCCTACATTTATAGCCAGGCTGTATCGTTTATAATTTTGTCGCGCGTTTGTATACTTAGCAATATCTTTATTTGCACGTGCTTTGCAGACAGTGTATTTATCACCGGCAATCCTAAAGAACCTGTATATCTGTTGTTTAAATAAACTGCACTGTTTAAGTAGCTAGTCGTTTCGCTTTCTCACTGAACGCGACCAAAACTACAGAGAGGCCGTGCTACTTCAGGAGTACGACTAGACTGAAGGTGCAGTCCACTATTAGTGTATCCAAATCGTAGTAGTTTAATACATATTAAACGCGATTGGACTGATAGTGCTGAATTGGGCATCACTCAGAATTTAAACCTAGCCGCACCTAGCCTCCCACCTGGGTGAGGAGTGTTACAACGCAAGGGGGTTTATCTTCTGCCAAAACCGCTTGGCCCCATTTCACGCAACAGGCCCTACCGGAAAATGCTTCGCAGGCTGGCGCGGCGGCGCCACGTGGGCGCCGGTGGCGCCGAGGGTGATGGCCGCCGCAAAGCCCGCAGCCCCACGGGCTGTGGGGCCACGCGAGCGGCTGCCAAAGAGCTTTCCAACGAGGCATGGCTTTCCCTCCTGGCTCTTCGGGCGTGGGAGCTGTCGCCAGAGCCGCGGCCCTACCGCAAAATGCTTCGCAGGCTGGCGCGGCGGCGCCACGTGGGCGCCGGTGGCGCCAAGGCTGACGGCCTCCACAAAGCCCGCAGCTCCACGGGCTGTGGGGCCACGCGAGCGGCTGCCAAAGAGCTTTCCAACGAGGCATGGCTTTCCCTCCTGGCTCTTCGGGCGTGGGAGCTGTCGCCAGAGCCGCGGCCCTACCGCAAAATGCTTCGCAGGCTGGCGCGGCGGCGCCACGTGGGCGCCGGTGGAGTCGAGGCTGACGGCCGCCGGAAAGCCCACAGCCCCACGGGCTGTGGGGCCACGCGAGCGGCTGCCAAAGAGCTTTCCAATGAGGCACGGCTTTACCTCCTGACTCTTCGGGTGTGGAAGCTGTTGCCAGAGCAGCGGCCCTACCGGAAAATGCTTCGCAGGCTGGCGCGGCAGCGCCACGTGGGCGCCGGTGGCGCCAAGGGTGATGGCCGCCACAAAGCCCGCAGCCCCACGGGCTGTGGGGCCACGCGAGCGGCTGCCAAAGAGCTTTCCAACGAGGCACGGCTTTCCCTCCTGGCTCTTCGGGCGTGGAAGCTGTTGCCAGAGCCGCGGCCCTACCGGAAAATGCTTCGCAGGCTAGCGCGGCGGCGCCACGTGGGCGCCGGTGGCGCCAAGGGTGATGGCCGCCACAAAGCCCGCAGCCCCACGGGCTGTGGGGCCACGCGAGCGGCTGCCAAAGAGCTTTCCAACGAGGCACGGCTTTCCCTCCTGGCTCTTCGGGCGTGGGAGCTGTCGCCAGAGCCGCGGCCCTACCGGAAAATGCTTCGCAGGCTGGCGCGGCGGCGCCACGTGGGCGCCGGTGGCGCCGAGGCTGACGGCCGCCGCAAAGCCCGCAGCCCCACAGGCTTTAGGGCCACGCGAGCGGCTGCCAAAGAGCTTTCCAACGAGGCACGGCTTTCCCTCCTGGCTCTTCGGGCGTGGGAGCTGTCGCCAGAGCCGCGGCCCTACCGCATAATGCTTAACAGGCTTGAGCGGCGGCGCCACGTGGGCGCCGGTGGCGCCGAGGCTGACGGCCGCCGCAAAGCCCGCAGCCCCACGGGCTGTGGGGCCACGCGAGCGGCTGCCAAAGATCTTTCCAACGAGGCACGGCTTTCCCTCCTGGCTCTTCGGGCTTGGGAGCTGTCGCCAGAGCTGCGGCCCTACCGGAAAATGCTTCGCAGGCTGGCGCGGCGGCGCCACCTTTGCGCCGGTGGCGCCGAGGCTGACGGCCGCCGCAAAGCCTGCAGCCCCACGGGCTGTGGGGCCACGCGAGTGGCTGCCAAAGAGGTTTCCAACGAGGCACGGCTTTCCCTCCTGGCTCTTCGGGCGTGGGAGCTGTCGCCAGAGCCGCGGCCCTACCGGATACTGCTTCGCGGGCTGTCGCGGCGGCGCTACGTGGGCGCCGGTGGCGCTGAGGCTGACGGCCGCCGCAAAGCCCGCAGCCCCACGGGCTGTGGGGCCACGCGAGCGGCTGCCAAAGAGCTTTCCAACGAGGCACGGCTTTCCCTCCTGGCTCTTCGGGCGTGGGAGCTGTCGCCAGAGCCGCGGCCCTACCGCAAAATGCTTCGCAGGCTGGCGCAGCGGCGCCACGTGGCCGCCGGTGGCGCCGAGGCTGACGGCCGCCGCAAAGCCCGCAGCCCCACGGGCTGTGGGGCCACGCGAGTGGCTGCCAAAGAGCTTTCCAACGAGGCATGGCTTTCCCTCCTGGCTCTTCGGGCGTGGGAGCTGTCGCCAGAGCCGCGGCCCTACCGGAAAATGCTTCGCAGGCTGGCGCGGTGGCGCCACGTGGGCGCCGGTGGCACCGAGGCTGACGGCCTCCACAAAGCCCGCAGCCCCACGGGCTGTGGGGCCACGCGAGCGGCTGCCAAAGAGCTTTCCAACGAGGCACGGCTTTCCCTCCTGGCTCTTCGGGCGTGGGAGCTGTCGCCAGAGCCGCGGCACTACCGGAAAATACTTCGCAGGCTGGCGCGGCGGCGCCACGTGAGCGCCGGTGGCGCCGAGGCTTACGGCCGCCGCAAAGCCCGCAGCCCCACGGGCTGTGGGGCCATGCGAGCAACTGCCAAAGAGCTTTCCAACGAGGCATGGCTTTCCCCCATGGCTCTTTGGGCGTGGGAGTTGTCGCCAGAGCCGCGGCCCTACCGCAAAATGCTTCGCAGGCTGGCGCGGCGGCGCCACATGGGCGCCGGTGGCGCCGAGGCTGACGGCCGCCGCAAAGCCCGCAGCCCCACGGGCTGTGGGGCCACGCGAGCGGCTGCCAAAGAGCTTTCCAACGAGGCACGGCTTTCCCTCCTGGCTCTTCGGGCGTGGGAGCTGTCGCCAGAGCCGCGGCCCTGTGGAATAATTACTAAATTGGCCAAGAATACAAAAGTACAGCATTGTTCACACATTAAGGAAAGTCATAAAATCAAGAGGCTTCTGAGGTAGAATACAGCCGCAGCTAGCACACGAAGAATGCAACATCTGTGATTCCCTGTACAAGGTTGTTTGCGAAACTACACGAGGGATGGAACGGAACACGCTTGTTCCGTGGCCTTCCCTTGTGACGAATAGCAGATATGGGGACGAGATGGTACTACGGAACTGATAAGCGGCCTACACGCTACCCGAGCCAACATTTCGTCTAATGTTGATGAAATGCTGTCCTTTTGTGCGAACTTTGCTCACCACAATGTACCAAAACACACCTCCATCCCGGAGGCTATCCGCCCCCGAGGTGTGAACACTCCTCCTTGAATACATTAATCATAATAAAAGTACGTATGACTAAAGTCACTCAAACTCCACTTTGAAGATAAAAAAATAATATAAAAATAGCCCAAGAGAGAGGGGATGTCAGGGAAGACACCATCGCGAAGAATTCCACCGCTGATTTCCGGGATCAGTCGACGGGCTGAGCCTCTCTTCCCCCCCCATAGGGACGCCTTTGGGTAAGACTTCGATTACACCGAGTGCTTTCTCGGGAACTTAGAAATTTCTCTAGAGAATCTCTACCCTACATTTATAGCCAGGCTGTATCGTTTATAATTTTGTCGCGCGTTTGTATACTTAGCAATATCTTTATTTGCACGTGCTTTGCAGACAGTGTATTTATCACCGGCAATCCTAAAGAACCTGTATATCTGTTGTTTAAATAAACTGCACTGTTTAAGTAGCTAGTCGTTTCGCTTTCTCACTGAACGCGACCAAAACTACAGAGAGGCCGTGCTACTTCAGGAGTACGACTAGACTGAAGGTGCAGTCCACTATTAGTGTATCCAAATCGTAGTAGTTTAATACATATTAAACGCGATTGGACTGTTAGTGCTGAATTGGGCATCACTCAGAATTTAAACCTAGCCGCACCTAGCCTCCCACCTCGGTGAGGAGTGTTAGAACGCAAGGGGGTTTATCTTCTGCCAAAACCGCTTGGCCCCATTTCACGCAACAGGCCCTACCAGAAAATGCTTCGCAGGCTGGCGCGGCGGCGCCACGTGGGCGCCGGTGGCGCCGAGGGTGATGGCCGCCGCAAAGCCCGCAGCCCCACGGGCTGTGGGGCCACGCGAGCGGCTGCCAAAGAGCTTTCCAACGAGGCATGGCTTTCCCTCCTGGCTCTTCGGGCGTGGGAGCTGTCGCCAGAGCCGCGGCCCTACCGCAAAATGCTTCGCAGGCTGGCGCGGCGGCGCCACGTGGGCGCCGGTGGCGCCGTGGCTGACGGCCTCCACAAAGCCCGCAGCTCCACGGGCTGTGGGGCCACGCGAGCGGCTGCCAAAGAGCTTTCCAACGAGGCATGGCTTTCCCTCCTGGCTCTTCGGGCGTGGGAGCTGTCGCCAGAGCCGCGGCCCTACCGCAAAATGCTTCGCAGGCTGGCGCGGCGGCGCCACGTGGGCGCCGGTGGAGTCGAGGCTGACGGCCGCCGGAAAGCCCACAGCCCCACGGGCTGTGGGGCCACGCGAGCGGCTGCCAAAGAGCTTTCCAATGAGGCACGGCTTTACCTCCTGACTCTTCGGGTGTGGAAGCTGTTGCCAGAGCAGCGGCCCTACCGGAAAATGCTTCGCAGGCTGGCGCGGCAGCGCCACGTGGGCGCCGGTGGCACCAAGGGTGATGGCCGCCACAAAGCCCGCAGCCCCACGGGCTGTGGGGCCACGCGAGCGGCTGCCAAAGAGCTTTCCAACGAGGCACGGCTTTCCCTCCTGGCTCTTCGGGCGTGGAAGCTGTTGCCAGAGCCGCGGCCCTACCGGAAAATGCTTCGCAGGCTAGCGCGGCGGCGCCACGTGGGCGCCGGTGGCGCCAAGGGTGATGGCCGCCACAAAGCCCGCAGCCCCACGGGCTGTGGGGCCACGCGAGCGGCTGCCAAAGAGCTTTCCAACGAGGCACGGCTTTCCCTCCTGGCTCTTCGGGCGTGGGAGCTGTCGCCAGAGCCGCGGCCCTACCGGAAAATGCTTCGCAGGCTGGCGCAGCGGCGCCACGTGGGCGCCGGTGGCGCCGAGGCTGACGGCCGCCGCAAAGCCCGCAGCCCCACAGGCTTTAGGGCCACGCGAGCGGCTGCCAAAGAGCTTTCCAACGAGGCACGGCTTTCCCTCCTGGCTCTTCGGGCGTGGGAGCTGTCGCCAGAGCCGCGGCCCTACCGCATAATGCTTAACAGGCTTGAGCGGCGGCGCCACGTGGGCGCCGGTGGCGCCGAGGCTGACGGCCGCCGCAAAGCCCGCAGCCCCACGGGCTGTGGGGCCACGCGAGCGGCTGCCAAAGATCTTTCCAACGAGGCACGGCTTTCCCTCCTGGCTCTTCGGGCTTGGGAGCTGTCGCCAGAGCTGCGGCCCTACCGGAAAATGCTTCGCAGGCTGGCGCGGCGGCGCCACCTTTGCGCCGGTGGCGCCGAGGCTGACGGCCGCCGCAAAGCCTGCAGCCCCACGGGCTGTGGGGCCACGCGAGTGGCTGCCAAAGAGGTTTCCAACGAGGCACGGCTTTCCCTCCTGGCTCTTCGGGCGTGGGAGCTGTCGCCAGAGCCGCGGCCCTACCGGATACTGCTTCGCGGGCTGTCGCGGCGGCGCTACGTGGGCGCCGGTGGCGCTGAGGCTGACGGCCGCCGCAAAGCCCGCAGCCCCACGGGCTGTGGGGCCACGCGAGCGGCTGCCAAAGAGCTTTCCAACGAGGCACGGCTTTCCCTCCTGGCTCTTCGGGCGTGGGAGCTGTCGCCAGAGCCGCGGCCCTACCGCAAAATGCTTCGCAGGCTGGCGCAGCGGCGCCACGTGGCCGCCGGTGGCGCCGAGGCTGACGGCCGCCGCAAAGCCCGCAGCCCCACGGGCTGTGGGGCTACGCGAGCGGCTGCCAAAGAGCTTTCCAACGAGGCACGTCTTTCCCGCATGGCTCTTCGGGCGTGGGAGTTGTCGCCAGAGCCGCGGCCCTACCGGAAAATGCTTCGCAGGCTGGCGCGGCGGCGCCACGTGGGCGCTGGTGGCGCCGAGGCTGACGGCCGCCGCAAAGCCCGCAGCCCCACGGGCTGTGGGGCCACGCGAGTGGCTGCCAAAGAGCTTTCCAACGAGGCATGGCTTTCCCTCCTGGCTCTTCGGGCGTGGGAGCTGTCGCCAGAGCCGCGGCCCTACCGGAAAATGCTTCGCAGGCTGGCGCGGCGGCGCCACGTGGGCGCCGGTGGCACCGAGGCTGACGGCCTCCACAAAGCCCGCAGCCCCACGGGCTGTGGGGCCACGCGAGCGGCTGCCAAAGAGCTTTCCAACGAGGCACGGCTTTCCCTCCTGGCTCTTCGGGCGTGGGAGCTGTCGCCAGAGCCGCGGCACTACCGGAAAATACTTCGCAGGCTGGCGCGGCGGCGCCACGTGAGCGCCGGTGGCGCCGAGGCTTACGGCCGCCGCAAAGCCCGCAGCCCCACGGGCTGTGGGGCCATGCGAGCAACTGCCAAAGAGCTTTCCAACGAGGCATGGCTTTCCCCCATGGCTCTTTGGGCGTGGGAGTTGTCGCCAGAGCCGCGGCCCTACCGCAAAATGCTTCGCAGGCTGGCGCGGCGGCGCCACATGGGCGCCGGTGGCGCCGAGGCTGACGGCCGCCGCAAAGCCCGCAGCCCCACGGGCTGTGGGGCCACGCGAGCGGCTGCCAAAGAGCTTTCCAACGAGGCACGGCTTTCCCTCCTGGCTCTTCGGGCGTGGGAGCTGTCGCCAGAGCCGCGGCCCTGTGGAATAATTACTAAATTGGCCAAGAATACAAAAGTACAGCATTGTTCACACATTAAGGAAAGTCATAAAATCAAGAGGCTTCTGAGGTAGAATACAGCCGCAGCTAGCACACGAAGAATGCAACATCTGTGATTCCCTGTACAAGGTTGTTTGCGAAACTACACGAGGGATGGAACGGAACACGCTTGTTCCGTGGCCTTCCCTTGTGACGAATAGCAGATATGGGGACGAGATGGTACTACGGAACTGATAAGCGGCCTACACGCTACCCGAGCCAACATTTCGTCTAATGTTGATGAAATGCTGTCCTTTTGTGCGAACTTTGCTCACCACAATGTACCAAAACACACCTCCATCCCGGAGGCTATCCGCCCCCGAGGTGTGAACACTCCTCCTTGAATACATTAATCATAATAAAAGTACGTATGACTAAAGTCACTCAAACTCCACTTTGAAGATAAAAAAATAATATAAAAATAGCCCAAGAGAGAGGGGATGTCAGGGAAGACACCATCGCGAAGAATTCCACCGCTGATTTCCGGGATCAGTCGACGGGCTGAGCCTCTCTTCCCCCCCCATAGGGACGCCTTTGGGTAAGACTTCGATTACACCGAGTGCTTTCTCGGGAACTTAGAAATTTCTCTAGAGAATCTCTACCCTACATTTATAGCCAGGCTGTATCGTTTATAATTTTGTCGCGCGTTTGTATACTTAGCAATATCTTTATTTGCACGTGCTTTGCAGACAGTGTATTTATCACCGGCAATCCTAAAGAACCTGTATATCTGTTGTTTAAATAAACTGCACTGTTTAAGTAGCTAGTCGTTTCGCTTTCTCACTGAACGCGACCAAAACTACAGAGAGGCCGTGCTACTTCAGGAGTACGACTAGACTGAAGGTGCAGTCCACTATTAGTGTATCCAAATCGTAGTAGTTTAATACATATTAAACGCGATTGGACTGTTAGTGCTGAATTGGGCATCACTCAGAATTTAAACCTAGCCGCACCTAGCCTCCCACCTCGGTGAGGAGTGTTAGAACGCAAGGGGGTTTATCTTCTGCCAAAACCGCTTGGCCCCGTTTCACGCAACAGGCCCTGCCGGAAAATGCTTCGCAGGCTGGCACGGCGGCGCCACGAGGGCGCCGGTGGCGCCGAGGCTGACGGCCGCCACAAAGCCCGCAGCCCCACGGGCTGTGGGGCTACGCGAGCGGCTGCCAAAGAGCTTTCCAACGAGGCACGGCTTTCCCTCCTGGCTGTTCGGGCTTGGGAGCTGTCGCCAGAGCAGCGGCCCTACCGGAAAATGCTTCGCAGGCTGGCGCGGCGGCGCCACGTGGGCACCGGTGGCGCCGAGTCTGACGGCCGCCGCAAAGCCCGCAGCCCCACGGGCTGTGGGGCCACGCGAGCGGCTGCCAAAGAGCTTTCCAACGAGGCACGGCTTTCCCTCCTGGCTCTTCGGGCGTGGGAGCTGTCGCCAGAGCCGCGGCCCTACCGGAAAATGCTTCGCGGGCTGTCGCGGCGGCGCTACGTGGGCGCCGGTGGCGCCAAGGCTGACGGCCGCCGCAAAGCCCGCAGCCCCACGGGCTGTGGGGCCACGCGAGCGGCTGCCAAAGAGCTTTCCAACGAGGCACGGCTTTCCCTCCTGGCTCTTCGGGCGTGGGAGCTGTCGCCAGAGCCGCGGCCCTACCGGAAAATGCTTCGCAGGCTGGCGCAGCGGCGCCACGTGGCCGCCGGTGGCGCCGAGGCTGACGGCCGCCGCAAAGCCCGCAGCCCCACGGGCTGTGGGGCCACGCGAGCGGCTGCCAAAGAGCTTTCCAACGAGGCACGTCTTTCCCTCATGGCTCTTCGGGCGTGGGAGTTGTCGCCAGAGCCGCGGCCCTACCGGAAAATGCTTCGCAGGCTGGCGCGGCGGCGCCACGTGGGTGCCGGTGGCGCCGAGGCTGACGGCCGCCGCAAAGCCCGCAGCCCCATGGGCTGTGGGGCCACGCGAGTGGCTGCCAAAGAGCTTTCCAAGGAGGCACGGCTTTCCCTCCTGGCTCTTCGGGCGTGGGAGCTGTGGCCAGAGCCGCGGCCCTACCGGAAAATGCTTCGCAGGCTGGCGCGGCGGCGCCACGTGGGCGCCGGTGGCGCCGAGGCTGACGGCCTCCACAAAGCCCGCAGCCCCACGGGCTGTGGGGCCACGCGAGCGGCTGCCAAAGAGCTTTCCAACGAGGCACGGCTTTCCCTCCTGGCTCTTCGGGCGTGGGAGCTGTCGCCAGAGCCGCGGCACTACCGGAAAATGCTTCGCAGGCTGGCGCGGCGGCGCCACGTGGGCGCCGGTGGCGCCGAGGCTTACGGCCGCCGCAAAGCCCGCAGCCCCACGGGCTGTGGGGCCATGCGAGCAACTGCCAAAGAGCTTTCCAACGAGGCACGGCTTTCCCCCATGGCTCTTTGGGCGTGGGAGCTGTCGCCAGAGCCGCGGCCCTACCGCAAAATGCTTCGCAGGCTGGCGCGGCGGCGCCACATGGGTGCCGGTGGCGCCGAGGCTGACGGCCGCCGCAAAGCCCGCAGCCCCACGGGCTGTGGGGCCACGCGAGCGGCTGCCAAAGAGCTTTCCAACGAGGCACGGCTTTCCCTCCTGGCTCTTCGGGCGTGGGTGCTGTCGCCAGAGCCGCGGCCCTGTGGAATAATTACTAAATTGGCCAAGAATACAAAAGTACAGCATTGTTCACACATTAAGGAAAGTCATAAAATCAAGAGGCTTCTGAGGTAGAATACAGCCGCAGCTAGCACACGAAGAATGCAACATCTGTGATTCCCTGTACAAGGTTGTTTGCGAAACTACACGAGGGATGGAACGGAACACGCTTGTTCCGTGGCCTTCCCTTGTGACGAATAGCAGATATGGGGACGAGATGGTACTACGGAACTGATAAGCGGCCTACACGCTACCCGAGCCAACATTTCGTCTAATGTTGATGAAATGCTGTCCTTTTGTGCGAACTTTGCTCACCACAATGTACCAAAACACACCTCCATCCCGGAGGCTATCCGCCCCCGAGGTGTGAACACTCCTCCTTGAATACATTAATCATAATAAAAGTACGTATGACTAAAGTCACTCAAACTCCACTTTGAAGATAAAAAAATAATATAAAAATAGCCCAAGAGAGAGGGGATGTCAGGGAAGACACCATCGCGAAGAATTCCACCGCTGATTTCCGGGATCAGTCGACGGGCTGAGCCTCTCTTCCCCCCCCATAGGGACGCCTTTGGGTAAGACTTCGATTACACCGAGTGCTTTCTCGGGAACTTAGAAATTTCTCTAGAGAATCTCTACCCTACATTTATAGCCAGGCTGTATCGTTTATAATTTTGTCGCGCGTTTGTATACTTAGCAATATCTTTATTTGCACGTGCTTTGCAGACAGTGTATTTATCACCGGCAATCCTAAAGAACCTGTATATCTGTTGTTTAAATAAACTGCACTGTTTAAGTAGCTAGTCGTTTCGCTTTCTCACTGAACGCGACCAAAACTACAGAGAGGCCGTGCTACTTCAGGAGTACGACTAGACTGAAGGTGCAGTCCACTATTAGTGTATCCAAATCGTAGTAGTTTAATACATATTAAACGCGATTGGACTGATAGTGCTGAATTGGGCATCACTCAGAATTTAAACCTAGCCGCACCTAGCCTCCCACCTCGGTGAGGAGTGTTAGAACGCAAGGGGGTTTATCTTCTGCCAAAACCGCTTGGCCCCGTTTCACGCAACAGGCCCTGCCGGAAAATGCTTCGCAGGCTGGCGCGGCGGCGCCACGTGGGCGCCGGTGGCGCCGAGGCTGACGGCCGCCCCAAAGCCCGCAGCCCCACGGGCTGTGGGGCCACGCGAGCGGCTGCCAAAGAGCTTTCCAACGAGGCACGGCTTTCCCTCATGGCTCTTCGGGCGTGAGAGTTGTCGCCAGAGCCGCGGCCCTACCGCAAAATGCTTCGCAGGCTGGCGCGGCGGCGCCACGTTGGCGCCGGTGGCGCCGAGGCTGATGGCCGCCGCAAAGCCCGCAGCCCCACGGGCTGTGGGGCCACGCGAGCGGCTGCCAAAGAGCTTTCCAACGAGGCACGGCTTTCCCTCCTGGCTCTTCGGGCATGGGAGCTGTCGCCAGAGCCGCGGCAATACCGGAAAATGCTTCGCAGGCTGGCGCGGCGGCGCCACGTGGGCGCCGGTGGCGCCGAGGCTGACGGCCGCCGCAAAGCCCGCAGCCCCACGGGCTGTGGGGCCACGCGAGCGGCTGCCAAAGAGCTTTCCAACGAGGCACGGCTTTCCCTCCTGGCTCTTCGGGCGTGGGTGCTGTCGCCAGAGCCGCGGCCCTGTGGAATAATTACTAAATTGGCCAAGAATACAAAAGTACAGCATTGTTCACACATTAAGGAAAGTCATAAAATCAAGAGGCTTCTGAGGTAGAATACAGCCGCAGCTAGCACACGAAGAATGCAACATCTGTGATTCCCTGTACAAGGTTGTTTGCGAAACTACACGAGGGATGGAACAGAACACGCTTGTTCCGTGGCCTTCCCTTGTGACGAATAGCAGATATGGGGACGAGATGGTACTACGGAACTGATAAGCGGCCTACACGCTACCCGAGCCAACATTTCGTCTAATGTTGATGAAATGCTGTCCTTTTGTGCGAACTTTGCTCACCACAATGTACCAAAACACACCTCCATCCCGGAGGCTATCCGCCCCCGAGGTGTGAACACTCCTCCTTGAATACATTAATCATAATAAAAGTACGTATGACTAAAGTCACTCAAACTCCACTTTGAAGATAAAAAAATAATATAAAAATAGCCCAAGAGAGAGGGGATGTCAGGGAAGACACCATCGCGAAGAATTCCACCGCTGATTTCCGGGATCAGTCGACGGGCTGAGCCTCTCTTCCCCCCCCATAGGGACGCCTTTGGGTAAGACTTCGATTACACCGAGTGCTTTCTCGGGAACTTAGAAATTTCTCTAGAGAATCTCTACCCTACATTTATAGCCAGGCTGTATCGTTTATAATTTTGTCGCGCGTTTGTATACTTAGCAATATCTTTATTTGCACGTGCTTTGCAGACAGTGTATTTATCACCGGCAATCCTAAAGAACCTGTATATCTGTTGTTTAAATAAACTGCACTGTTTAAGTAGCTAGTCGTTTCGCTTTCTCACTGAACGCGACCAAAACTACAGAGAGGCCGTGCTACTTCAGGAGTACGACTAGACTGAAGGTGCAGTCCACTATTAGTGTATCCAAATCGTAGTAGTTTAACACATATTAAACGCGATTGGACTGATAGTGCTGAATTGGGCATCACTCAGAATTTAAACCTAGCCGCACCTAGCCTCCCACCTGGGTGAGGAGTGTTAGAACGCAAGGGGGTTTATCTTCTGCCAAAACCGCTTGGCCCCGTTTCACGCAACAGGCCCTGCCGGAAAATGCTTCGCAGGCTGGCGCGGCGGCGCCACGTGGGCGCCGGTGGCGCCGAGGCTGACGGCCGCCACAAAGCCCGCAGCCCCACGGGCTGTGGGGCTACACGAGCGGCTGCCAAAGAGCTTTCCAACGAGGCACGGCTTTCCCTCCTGGCTGTTCGGGCTTGGGAGCTGTCGCCAGAGCAGCGGCCCTACCGGAAAATGCTTCGCAGGCTGGCGCGGCGGCGCCACGTGGGCACCGGTGGCGCCGAGTCTGACGGCCGCCGCAAAGCCCGCAGCCCCACGGGCTGTGGGGCCACGCGAGCGGCTGCCAAAGAGCTTTCCAACGAGGCACGGCTTTCCCTCCTGGCTCTTCGGGCGTGGGAGCTGTCGCCAGAGCCGCGGCCCTACTGGAAAATGCTTCGCAGGCTGGCGTGGCGGCGCCACGTGGGCGCCGGTGGCGCCGAGGCTGACGGCCGCCCCAAAGCCCGCAGCCCCACGGGCTGTGGGGCCACGCGAGCGGCTGCCAAAGAGCTTTCCAACGAGGCACGGCTTTCCCTCATGGCTCTTTGGGCGTGAGAGTTGTCGCCAGAGCCGCGGCCCTACCGCAAAATGCTTCGCAGGCTGCCGCGGCGGCGCCACGTTGGCGCCGGTGGCGCCGAGGCTGATGGCCGCCGCAAAGCCCGCAGCCCCACGGGCTGTGGGGCCACGCGAGCGGCTGCCAAAGAGCTTTCCAACGAGGCACGGCTTTCCCTCCTGGCTCTTCGGGCGTGGGAGCTGTCGCCAGAGCCGCGGCCCTAGCGGAAAATTCTTGGCAGGCTGGCGCGGCGGCACCACGTGGGTGCCGGTGGCGCCGAGGCTGACGGCCGCCGCAAAGCCCGCAGCCCCACGGGCTGTGGGGCCACGCGAGCAGCTGCCAAAGAGCTTTCCAACGAGGCATGGCTTTCCCTCCTGGCTCTTTGGGCGTGGGAGTTGTCGCCAGAGCCGCGGCCCTACCGCAAAATGCTTCGCAGGCTGGCGCGGCGGCGCCACGTGGGCGTCAGTGGCGCCGAGGCTGACGGCCGCCGCAAAGCCCGCAGCCCCACGGGCTGTGGGGCCACGCGAGCGGCTGCCAAAGAGCTTTCCAACGAGGCACGGCTTTCCCTCCTGGCTCTTCGGGCGTGGGAGCTGTCGCCAGAGCCGCGGCCCTACCGGAAAATGCTTAACAGGCTTGAGCGGCCGCGCCACGTGGGAGCCGGTGTCGCCGAGGCTGACGGCCGCCGCAAAGCCCGCAGCCCCACGGGCTGTGGGGCCACGCGAGCGGCTGCCAAAGAGCTTTCCAACGAGGCACGGCTTTCCCTCCTGGCTCTTCGGGCGTGGGAGCTGTCGCCAGAGCCGCGGCCCTACCGCAAAATGCTTCGCAGGCTGGCGCGGCAGCGCCATGTGGGCGCCGGTGGCGCCGAGGCTGACGGCCGCCACAAAGCCCGCAGCCCCACGGGCTGTGGGGCTACGCGAGCGGCTGCCAAATAGCTTTCCAACGAGGCACGGCTTTCCCTCCTGGCTCTTCGGGCTTGGGAGCTGTCGCCAGAGCCGCGGCCCTACCGCAAAATGCTTCGCAGGCTGGCGCGGCGGCGCCACGTGGGCACCGGTGGCGCCGAGGCTGACGGCCGCCGCAAAGCCCGCAGCCCCACGGGCTGTGGGGCCACGCGAGCGGCTGCCAAAGAGCTTTCCAACGAGGCACGGCTTTCCCTCCTGGCTCTTCGGGCGTGGGAGCTGTCGCCAGAGCCGCGGCCCTACCGGAAAATGCTTAACAGGCTTGAGCGGCCGCGCCACGTGGGAGCCGGTGTCGCCGAGGCTGACGGCCGCCGCAAAGCCCGCAGCCCCACGGGCTGTGGGGCCACGCGAGCGGCTGCCAAAGAGCTTTCCAACGAGGCACGGCTTTCCCTCCTGGCTCTTCGGGCGTGGGAGCTGTCGCCAGAGCCGCGGCCCTACGGCAAACTGCTTCGCAGGCTGGCGCGGCAGCGCCATGTGGGCGCCGGTGGCGCCGAGGCTGACGGCCGCCACAAAGCCCGCAGCCCCACGGGCTGTGGGGCTACGCGAGCGGCTGCCAAATAGCTTTCCAACGAGGCACGGCTTTCCCTCCTGGCTCTTCGGGCTTGGGAGCTGTCGCCAGAGCCGCGGCCCTACCGCAAAATGCTTCGCAGGCTGGCGCGGCGGCGCCACGTGGGCACCGGTGGCGCCGAGGCTGACGGCCGCCGCAAAGCCCGCAGCCCCACGGGCTGTGGGGCCACGCGAGCGGCTGCCAAAGAGCTTTCCAACGAGGCACGGCTTTCCCTCCTGGCTCTTCGGGCGTGGCAGCTGTCGCCAGAGCAGCGGCCTTACTGCAAAATGCTTCGCAGGCTGGCGCGGCGGCGCAACGTGGGCGCCGGTGGCGCCGAGGCTGACGGCCGCCGCAAAGCCCGCAGCCCCACGGGCTGTGGGGCCACGCGAGCGGCTGCCAAAGAGCTTTCCAACGAGGCACAGCTTTCCCTCCTGGCTCTTCGGGCGTGGGAGCTGTCGCCAGAGCCGCGGCCCTGTGGAATAATTACTAAATTGGCCAAGAATACAAAAGTACAGCATTGTTCACACATTAAGGAAAGTCATAAAATCAAGAGGCTTCTGAGGTAGAATACAGCCGCAGCTAGCACACGAAGAATGCAACATCTGTGATTCCCTGTACAAGGTTGTTTGCGAAACTACACGAGGGATGGAACGGAACACGCTTGTTCCGTGGCCTTCCCTTGTGACGAATAGCAGATATGGGGACGAGATGGTACTACGGAACTGATAAGCGGCCTACACGCTACCCGAGCCAACATTTCGTCTAATGTTGATGAAATGCTGTCCTTTTGTGCGAACTTTGCTCACCACAATGTACCAAAACACACCTCCATCCCGGAGGCTATCCGCCCCCGAGGTGTGAACACTCCTCCTTGAATACATTAATCATAATAAAAGTACGTATGACTAAAGTCACTCAAACTCCACTTTGAAGATAAAAAAATAATATAAAAATAGCCCAAGAGAGAGGGGATGTCAGGGAAGACACCATCGCGAAGAATTCCACCGCTGATTTCCGGGATCAGTCGACGGGCTGAGCCTCTCTTCCCCCCCCATAGGGACGCCTTTGGGTAAGACTTCGATTACACCGAGTGCTTTCTCGGGAACTTAGAAATTTCTCTAGAGAATCTCTACCCTGCATTTATAGCCAGGCTGTATCGTTTATAATTTTGTCGCGCGTTTGTATACTTAGCAATATCTTTATTTGCACGTGCTTTGCAGACAGTGTATTTATCACCGGCAATCCTAAAGAACCTGTATATCTGTTGTTTAAATAAACTGCACTGTTTAAGTAGCTAGTCGTTTCGCTTTCTCACTGAACGCGACCAAAACTACAGAGAGGCCGTGCTACTTCAGGAGTACGACTAGACTGAAGGTGCAGTCCACTATTAGTGTATCCAAATCGTAGTAGTTTAATACATATTAAACGTGATTGGACTGATAGTGCTGAATTGGGCATCACTCAGAATTTAAACCTAGCCGCACCTAGCCTCCCATCTCGGTGAGGAGTGTTAGAACGCAAGGGGGTTTATCTTCTGCCAAAACCGCTTGGCCCCGTTTCACGCAACAGGCCCTACCGGAAAATGCTTCGCGGGCTGGCGCGGCGGCGCCACCTGGGCGCCGGTGGCGCCGAGGCTGACGGCCGCCACAAAGCCCGCAGCCCCACGGGCTGTGGGGCTACGCGAGCGGCTGCCAAAGAGCTTTCCAACCAGGCACGGCTTTCCCTCCTTGCTCTTCGGGCGTGGGAGCTGTCGCCAGAGCCGCGGCCCTACCGGAAAATGCTTCGCAGGCTGGCGCGGCGGCGCCACGTGGGCGCCGGTGGCGCTGAGGCTGACGGCCGCCGCAAAGCCCGCAGCCCCACGGGCTGTGGGGCCACGCGAGCGGCTGCCAAAGAGCTTTCCAACGAGGCACGGCTTTCCCTCCTGGCTCTTCGGGCGTGGGAGCTGTCGCCAGAGCAGCGGCCCTACTGCAAAATGCTTCGCAGGCTGGCGCTGCGGCGCCACGTGGGCGCCGGTGGCGCTGAGGCTGACGGCCGCCCCAAAGCCCGCAGCCCCACGGGCTGTGGGGCCACGCGAGCGGCTGCCAAAGAGCTTTCCAACGAGGCACGGCTTTCCCTCCTGGCTCTTCGGGCGTGGGAGCTGTCGCCAGAGCCGCGGCCCTACGGCAAACTGCTTCGCAGGCTGGCGCGGCGGCGCCACCTGGGCGCCAGTGGCGCCGAGGCTGACGGCCGCCGCAAAGCCCGCAGCCCCACGGGCTGTGGGGCCACGCGAGCGGCTGCCAAAGAGCTTTCCAACGAGGCACGGCTTTCCCTCCTGGCTCTTCGGGCGTGGGAGCTGTCGCCAGAGCCGCGGCCCTACCGGAAAATGCTTAACAGGCTTGAGCGGCCGCGCCACGTGGGAGCCGGTGTCGCCGAGGCTGACGGCCGCCGCAAAGCCCGCAGCCCCACGGGCTGTGGGGCCACGCGAGCGGCTGCCAAAGAGCTTTCCAACGAGGCACGGCTTTCCCTCCTGGCTCTTCGGGCGTGGGAGCTGTCGCCAGAGCCGCGGCCCTACGGCAAACTGCTTCGCAGGCTGGCGCGGCAGCGCCATGTGGGCGCCGGTGGCGCCGAGGCTGACGGCCGCCACAAAGCCCGCAGCCCCACGGGCTGTGGGGCTACGCGAGCGGCTGCCAAATAGCTTTCCAACGAGGCACGGCTTTCCCTCCTGGCTCTTCGGGCTTGGGAGCTGTCGCCAGAGCCGCGGCCCTACCGCAAAATGCTTCGCAGGCTGGCGCGGCGGCGCCACGTGGGCACCGGTGGCGCCGAGGCTGACGGCCGCCGCAAAGCCCGCAGCCCCACGGGCTGTGGGGCCACGCGAGCGGCTGCCAAAGAGCTTTCCAACGAGGCACGGCTTTCCCTCCTGGCTCTTCGGGCGTGGCAGCTGTCGCCAGAGCAGCGGCCTTACTGCAAAATGCTTCGCAGGCTGGCGCGGCGGCGCAACGTGGGCGCCGGTGGCGCCGAGGCTGACGGCCGCCGCAAAGCCCGCAGCCCCACGGGCTGTGGGGCCACGCGAGCGGCTGCCAAAGAGCTTTCCAACAAGGCACAGCTTTCCCTCCTGGCTCTTCGGGCGTGGGAGCTGTCGCCAGAGCCGCGGCCCTGTGGAATAATTACTAAATTGGCCAAGAATACAAAAGTACAGCATTGTTCACACATTAAGGAAAGTCATAAAATCAAGAGGCTTCTGAGGTAGAATACAGCCGCAGCTAGCACACGAAGAATGCAACATCTGTGATTCCCTGTACAAGGTTGTTTGCGAAACTACACGAGGGATGGAACGGAACACGCTTGTTCCGTGGCCTTCCCTTGTGACGAATAGCAGATATGGGGACGAGATGGTACTACGGAACTGATAAGCGGCCTACACGCTACCCGAGCCAACATTTCGTCTAATGTTGATGAAATGCTGTCCTTTTGTGCGAACTTTGCTCACCACAATGTACCAAAACACACCTCCATCCCGGAGGCTATCCGCCCCCGAGGTGTGAACACTCCTCCTTGAATACATTAATCATAATAAAAGTACGTATGACTAAAGTCACTCAAACTCCACTTTGAAGATAAAAAAATAATATAAAAATAGCCCAAGAGAGAGGGGATGTCAGGGAAGACACCATCGCGAAGAATTCCACCGCTGATTTCCGGGATCAGTCGACGGGCTGAGCCTCTCTTCCCCCCCCATAGGGACGCCTTTGGGTAAGACTTCGATTACACCGAGTGCTTTCTCGGGAACTTAGAAATTTCTCTAGAGAATCTCTACCCTGCATTTATAGCCAGGCTGTATCGTTTATAATTTTGTCGCGCGTTTGTATACTTAGCAATATCTTTATTTGCACGTGCTTTGCAGACAGTGTATTTATCACCGGCAATCCTAAAGAACCTGTATATCTGTTGTTTAAATAAACTGCACTGTTTAAGTAGCTAGTCGTTTCGCTTTCTCACTGAACGCGACCAAAACTACAGAGAGGCCGTGCTACTTCAGGAGTACGACTAGACTGAAGGTGCAGTCCACTATTAGTGTATCCAAATCGTAGTAGTTTAATACATATTAAACGTGATTGGACTGATAGTGCTGAATTGGGCATCACTCAGAATTTAAACCTAGCCGCACCTAGCCTCCCATCTCGGTGAGGAGTGTTAGAACGCAAGGGGGTTTATCTTCTGCCAAAACCGCTTGGCCCCGTTTCACGCAACAGGCCCTACCGGAAAATGCTTCGCGGGCTGGCGCGGCGGCGCCACCTGGGCGCCGGTGGCGCCGAGGCTGACGGCCGCCACAAAGCCCGCAGCCCCACGGGCTGTGGGGCTACGCGAGCGGCTGCCAAAGAGCTTTCCAACCAGGCACGGCTTTCCCTCCTTGCTCTTCGGGCGTGGGAGCTGTCGCCAGAGCCGCGGCCCTACCGGAAAATGCTTCGCAGGCTGGCGCGGCGGCGCCACGTGGGCGCCGGTGGCGCTGAGGCTGACGGCCGCCGCAAAGCCCGCAGCCCCACGGGCTGTGGGGCCACGCGAGCGGCTGCCAAAGAGCTTTCCAACGAGGCACGGCTTTCCCTCCTGGCTCTTCGGGCGTGGGAGCTGTCGCCAGAGCAGCGGCCCTACTGCAAAATGCTTCGCAGGCTGGCGCTGCGGCGCCACGTGGGCGCCGGTGGCGCTGAGGCTGACGGCCGCCCCAAAGCCCGCAGCCCCACGGGCTGTGGGGCCACGCGAGCGGCTGCCAAAGAGCTTTCCAACGAGGCACGGCTTTCCCTCCTGGCTCTTCGGGCGTGGGAGCTGTCGCCAGAGCCGCGGCCCTACGGCAAACTGCTTCGCAGGCTGGCGCGGCGGCGCCACCTGGGCGCCAGTGGCGCCGAGGCTGACGGCCGCCGCAAAGCCCGCAGCCCCACGGGCTGTGGGGCCACGCGAGCGGCTGCCAAAGAGCTTTCCAACGAGGCACGGCTTTCCCTCCTGGCTCTTCGGGCGTGGGAGCTGTCGCCAGAGCCGCGGCAATACCGGAAAATGCTTCGCAGGCTGGCGCGGCGGCGCCACGTGGGCACCGGTGGCGCCGAGGCTGACGGCCGCCACAAAGCCCGCAGCCCCACGGGCTGTGGGGCTACGCGAGCGGCTGCCAAAGAGCTTTCCAACGAGGCACGGCTTTCCCTCCTGGCTCTTTGGGCGTGGGAGCTGTCGCCAGAGACGCGGCCCTACCGGAAAATGCTTCGCAGGCTGGCGCGGCGGCGCCACGTGGCCGCCGGTGGCGCCGAGGCTGACGGCCGCCACAAAGCCCGCAGCCCCACGGGCTGTGGGGCCACGCGAGCAGCTGCCAAAGAGCTTTCCAACGAGGCACGGCTTTCCCTCATGGCTCTTTGGACGTGGGAGTTGTCGCCAGAGCCGCGGTCCTACCGCAAAATGCTTCGCAGGCTGGCGCGGTGGCGCCACGTGGGCGCCGCAACCGCCGAGGCTGACGGCCTCCACAAAGCCCGCAGCCCCACGGGCTGTGGGGCCACGCGAGCGGCTGCCAAAGAGCTTTCCAACGAGGCACGGCTTTCCCTCCTGGCTCTTCGGGCGTGGGAGCTGTCGCCAGAGCCGCGGCCCTATCGCAAAATGCTTCGCAGGCTGGCGCGGCAGCGCCATGTGGGCACCGGTGGCGCCGAGGCTGACGGCCGCCGCAAAGCCCGCAGCCCCACGGGCTGTGGGGCCACGCGAGCGGCTGCCAAAGAGCTTTCCAACGAGGCACGGCTTTCCCTCCTGGCTCTTCGGGCGTGGGAGCTGTCGCCAGAGCCGCGGCACTACCGCAAAATGCTTCGCAGGCTGGCGCGGCGGCGCTACGTGGGCGCCGGTGGCGCCGAGGCTGATGGCCGCCGCAAAGCCCGCAGCCCCACGGGCTGTGGGGCCACGCGAGCGGCTGCCAAAGAGCTTTCCAACGAGGCACGGCTTTCCCTCCTGGCTCTTCGGACGTGGGAGCTGTCGCCAGAGCCGCGGCCCTACCGGAAAATGCTTCGCGGGCTGGCGCGGCGGAGCTACGTGGGCGCCGGTGGTGCTGAGGCTGATGGCCGCCGCAAAGCCCGCAGCCCCACGGGCTGTGGGGCCACGCAAGCGGCTGCCAAAGAGCTTTCCAACGAGGCACGGCTTTCCCTCCTGGCTCTTCGGACGTGGGAGCTGTCGCCAGAGCCGCGGCCGTACTGGAAAATGCTTCGCAGGCTGGCGCGGCGGCGCCACCTGGGCGCCGTTGGCACCGAGGCTGAAGGCCGCCGCAAAGCCCGCAGCCCCACGGGCTGTGGGGCCACGCGAGCGGCTGCCAAAGAGCTTTCCAATGAGGCACGGCTTTCCCTCCTGGATCTTTGGGCGTGGGAGCTGTCGCCAGAGCAGCGGCCCTACCGGAAAATGCTTCGCAGGCTGGCACGGTGGCGCTACGTGGGCGCCGGTGGTGCCGACGCTGACGGCCGCCGCAAAGCCCGCAGCCCCACAGGCTGTGGGGCCACGCAAGCGGCTGCCAAAGAGCTTTCCAACGAGGCACGGCTTTCCCTCCTGGCTCTTCGGGCGTGGCAGCTGTCGCCAGAGCCGCGGCCCTACCGGAAAATGCTTCGCAGGCTGGCGCGGCGGCGCCACCTGGGCGCCGGTGGTCCCGAGGCTGACGGCCGCCGCAAAGCCCGCAGCCCCACGGGCTGTGGGGCCACGCGAGCTGCTGCCAAAGAGCTTTCTAACGAGGCACGACTTTCCCTCCTGGCTCTTCGGGCGTGGCAGCTGTTGCCAGAGACGCGGCCCTACCGCAAAATGCTTCGCAGGCTGGCGCAGCGGCGCCACGTGGGCGCCGGTGGCGCTGAGGCTGACGGCCGCCGCAAAGCCCGCAGCCCCACGGGCTGTGGGACCACGCGAGCGGCTGCCAAAGAGCTTTCCAACGAGGCACAGCTTTCCTTCCTGGCTCTTCAGGCGTGGTAGATGTCGCCAGAGCCGCGGCCCTACCGCAAAATGCTTCGCAGGCTGGCGTGGCGGCGCCACGTGGGCGCCGGTGGCGCCGAGGCTGATGGCCGCCGCAAATCCCGCAGCCCCACGGGCTGTGGGGCCACGCAAGCGGCTGCCAAAGAGCTTTCCAACGAGGCACGGCTTTCCCTCCTGGCTCTTTGGGCGTGGGAGCTGTCGCCAGAGCAGCGGTCCTACCGGAAAATGCTTCGCAGGCTGGCGCGGCGGCCCCACCTGGGCGCCAGTGGCGCCGAGGCAGACGGCCGCCGCAAAGCCCGCAGCCCCACGTGCCCGTGGGGCCACGCGAGCGGCTGCCAAAGAGCTTTCCAACAAGGCACGGCTTTCCCTCCTGGCTCTTTGGGCGTGGGAGCAATCTCCCTATCTCCCGATATATGGAAATTTTGGAGCATTTTCCTGCTGCCTTCAGCCTCAAAACCACCCTTTCCCTTGGCGCCGCGCCAGCCTCCAAAATTTCCATATATCCGGACATCGAGAGATTGCTCCCACGCCCAAACGCGAGGAGGGAAAACTGTGCCTTGTTCTAAAGCTCTATGGAACCCACTTCGTTTGACTCCTTAGCCAGCGCTGGCCTGCAGCCGTGCCCAGGCACCCCCTCCCCAGCTAGAGACCCTCAGCACAGCAGGCCCATCCCCACCTGCAGCCCTCTTAAGCCCTTGGCCCAGACCATGGTCACCTCACGGGTCCCACCTGGGCGTCCTCAGCCCCAGCTGGAGCCCATTGGGAAGAGGGGCCATTGCCAAAGCCCCACAGCACATCACCCCCTCCCCTGAGCCTCTCGCAGACAGAAAAGAGAAACAGGGACCCCGACAGAAGCACACGTTGAAAGAAAACTTCGAAAAACAACAGGGCACAAGAAACATAAGCAAAAAAATAACAGGGAGATGTAGAAAAAAAACATGAAAAAAGTGACAGGGTGCAGGACAGAGAGGGAAGAATGGGGAATCACAGACAGGGAAATGGTTAGTAGGAGACGGAGACCCAAAATTTCGAAAGGCGCAGGATGCAAGAATCATACCCAAGACTTGAAAGACAGGTACGCAGGACTGCACAGAAAGAGAGGAAGACGATGATGAAAAACGACGGGGTACAAGAAACGTGGGAAAGAAATTAAAATTTATTTTGGGGAGACAGATAGAGGGAAAGGCAGCAAGAAGAACTGAAAACTGACGGGGATCAAGAAACATCAGAATCAGAAAGAAAGAGATGGAAAGCAAGAAATTAAGTCTCGAAAGAGACCGGGTACAAGAAACCCAGTCAAGCGTGAAAAGACGAGGCCAGGGAGCGCAGCAGAAGTCATCTGTGGTGGGTTGACCTCGGCTGGCCCCTGGGGACCCACCCAGCCGCTCCGTCGCTGCCCTTCCTCGACGAGACACAGGGAGAAATTAATTTTCTGCGCCGACAGCGGGGCCTCCACGGGTTGCAGGGGACTCTCTGCTCCGCTCCCGGCCGGCGTTGCCGACCGCGGCCTTGTTTGACCAGCGGCAGGTCCCTCTCTCAGCTGGCTGTGCCCAGCGTGGGGGGAGCTCCTGGTGTCTTCTCACACAACCCACCCCCGCAAAGACCTCATCACGTAAACCCGAGACAACGGCCGTCTGCTGCGGGGCAGAGAAGCCGGGGCGGCAGGGGACGGGCAAAGGGAGCCACAGGGGAAAGAAGACAGCCATGGGCTACAGCCCAGACAGGAGAACGCGAGAGGGGGAGAACCATGGAGACAAAAGTTGGCTGTGGGACAGATCTTTCCATACGATAACATCGTTTCTCTAATATAGCAGACGCAGGTACAGCTCTGCTCATCCCAAAAAAAACCCTTAATTAAAGAGCTGCCCACGCCACCTGCTGATGGCTACTCGATGGGAATTGACTCCACCACCTTGGCCTCGACGGCCTCGTTAGAACGTATTAACCGCGAACTCTTTTGCTGTTCCTCCTCCCCCTGACTCTACGCGACCGGGCAGAGCAGCTCCGAGCCCCAACACGCGCAAGCACAGACCCAATGCCACACACCACACGGCGAACAACGCCCCTCGGCGAGGAGAGAAGACTCTCGGCGAGGAGGACGACACCCCAACGTAAGCGACCGTCAGGCAAGAAGACCTGCGGGACCACGACGGCGACGTGAGAAAGGCTCGAGGGAAGCCCCAGGAAATGAGCACAACGCCACGGCCTGGGACAACGAGCGACTCTCAAACGGAGAAGACGAACGCGCAGGACGCCCGGCTCCCAGACCCAAGAACTCAAGGACGCAGGGAAGAAGTCGCAGTCACTGAAAATGGATGGCTAGAGAAGAGAGCTGCTCCCACAGCCAGGAGCAAGGCTGCAAACCAGGACCGTCCAGAAACTTCCGAGACGCCGGACCCAGCCACGCTTTAAGCTTACGACGCAAGAAAAGCAGCCCCCGACTGGGGCGATGCCGATGAGGACGGGCCTTCGAGGCTCTAGGGATGGTGCCTCAAGCACAGACCGCGCTCCTCAAGCGTAGGGAGAACATCGAGACCCACGGAAGGTCTAAGCCACAGAAAACACGCCGCGCACACCGCACAACGGACACAGGCCGGAACCGCCCTGCCCGGCTCGCGCTAGCGTCGTGCTGACGACCATCCCGCTCCCGTTGCCTACCCAAAGGGGACGGCGTCCAGCCCTCTGCCCGTCTCCAAAACGCCTCCCTGCGACTCCCAAACTTCTCCCCTCCTCCCAAGCCCTCCCCGGCTCCGGCCGCTCAACTTGGCTTCCGGAGGGCCGGAGGCCTTAAATCCCTTGTCGTCAAAAAAAAAAACCCAGCGCCTCGACCCTCCGGGACATTCCCTTGGTCACCGGGTTCCTCTTCGTCGTCCGCCATTGAGGAAAAGAAAACGGCGCCAGCGAGAAGTTGCGGAGAGGCCAGCGCCGACCTCTCCCGCGGCTTCCCCTTCCTCCGAAGCACGACAGGACGCTGCTCGCCGCGGCCGTCCTCGCCGGAGACACCGGGACACAAAACGACCGTCGCCCGCGCGAGAAGTCACCGGCCCCAAGCGCCTCCTCGCCGCTGCCTCGGCTTAGCCCCTCTCCACGCGCGTCCTGCGCCCGAAGGGGAAAAAAAAAAAAGCCAACCAAAAGGCGTGGGCTGAGATACCGCCCGAAAACCTCAGCCTGCCCGCGGCCATTCCCGTCTCCTGCTCCTTTACCCCGGCCTCGCGCCCGCCTGCCCCCCATGGTTTCGGGCTGCCGCTTTGAGGCTCACAGACGCCCCGGAAAACAGACCCAAAGGACACTTGAACCTTCACCCACCGTACAACGTGGGAGAAAGAATCGCTGCTGCAGGCCACCAGCCATCGCTCGCCTTGCCCGAGTCGCGTCCGGTGCCAAGATCCCGCTTTACTCGCCACTTCGCGCCTCCAAAATTAAAAAAAAAACCACAAAAACAAGAACACCCCACCGCCAAGCCGTCACACGGTGTCGCGTAGCCACCGGTGGCACCGTCCCTCCCAGCACCACGCACCCACCCGCCTCCTCACGGGGCCCCGCTTGCCGCGTCCGTCACCCTTTGGTGGCCAGAGCAGACGGGACCCTGCCGACACCCAAACCCAGGGGCAAAACCGACGCGGCGGAGGCCGGTGAACCCGCCGACCCCTCTCCCGGCCGACCCCCGGCGCCGAAACTGGAGAAAAACCCCTTCCCTCCTCCGCAGCCGTCGGGGAAGGGCCCCCCGCTCCCTCATGGCGGCGCCCGTCGGTCAACCAACGGGAAAGGCGCCGCGCGTGCGCAGTGCGGCTGTACGGCACAGGGGGGCGCCATGAGCCGTACGGCTGTACGGAAAAGAGGCCACTCATGCGCAGTACGGCAGTAAGGCACTGGGGGGCGCCATGAGCCGTACGGCTGCACGGAAAAGAGGCCGCGCGTGCGCAGTACGGCTGTACGGCACTGGGAGCCGCCATGAGCCGTACGGAAAAGGCGCCGCGCATGCGCAGTGCGGCTGTACGGCACAGGGGGGCGCCATGATCCGTACGGCTGTACGGAAAAGACGCCGCGCATGCGCAGTAGGGCTGTACGGAAAAGAGTCCGCGCATGCGCAGTGCGGCTGTACGGCACAGGGGCGCCATGATCCGTACGGCTGTACGGAAAAGAGGCCGCGCATGCGCAGTACGGCTGTACGAAAAAAAGAGGCCGCGCATGCGCAGTACGGCTGTACGGAAATGGCGCCGCGCATGCGCAGTACGGCTGTACGGCAGAGGTAGGCGCCATGAGCCGTACGGCTGTACGGAAAAGAGTCCGCGCATGCGCAGTAGGGCTGTACGAAAAAGAGGCCGCGCATGCGCAGTGCGGCTGTACGGCACAGGGGGGCGCCATGAGCCGTACGGCTGTACGGGAAAGAGTCCGCGCATGCGCAGTACGGCTGTACGGCACAGGGGGGCGCCATGAGCCGTAGGGAAAAGGCGCCGCGCATGCGCAGTACGGCTGTACGGCACTGGGGGGCGCCATGAGCCGTACGACTGTACGGAAAAGAGTCCGCGCATGCGCAGTACGGCTGTACGGCACAGGGGGGCGCCATGAGCCGTACGGAGAAGACGTCGCTCATGCGCAGTGCGGCTGTACGGCACAGGGGGGCGCCATGAGCCGTACGGAAAAGAGGACGCACATGCGCAGTACGGCTGTCCGGTAAATTCCCCTCACTTTCCCCCCAATTTGCCTACTTTTCCCCTCAACTCGCCCGCTCTACCCCACGAAATGGCGCCCAGCCCCTTAAGATGGCGGCGCACACACACACACACCCCCCCCCCCCCCCGCACGCGCCCGACGCACTGCGCACGCGCCTGACGCACCGCCCCGCTCCCCCGGAGGGGCGGGGCGGGGAGCGGCGCGGAGGGGTTCGCGTAACGCGCCCCTGTCTGGAGGCGGAGGGATCCGCGCCGGCGCGCTGAGTCCCTTTAAAGAGGCGGAGGGCGCCGCGCCTGCGCAGTGCGGCCCGCGGCCGCCGCCGCCGCTTTATTCCGTTTTCTCGGGGCGGGGGATTAAAAGTCGGTTCTGGCGCCGGGAATGCGGTCTCCGTGCGCGCTCGGACGTGGCTCCGGCTCCGGCTCCGGCTCCGGCTCCGGCGGGGGTCGAAGGTTGCAGCTTGAGGCCGGGGGGGGGAGGGTGGGAGTCGATCCCTGAGGGGGGTCGGGGGGTCCTGGGGAGTCTCAAGGGGTCCCAGAGGCTCCTGGGGGGGGTCTCAGGGGGGTATTGGGGGTCCTGGGGGGTATCAGGGGGCTATTGGGGATCTCAGGGGGTCCCAGAGGCGTCTGGGGGGGGTATTGGGGGGTCCTGGGGGGCATCAGGGGGCTATTGGGGATCTTGGGGGGTCTCAGGGGAGATTTTGCGGGGCCCTGGGGTGCCCTAGGGGGGGTTGGGGGCTCTAGGGGGATCCTGGGGGGAGATTGGGGGGGTCCCAAGTGATTGGGGTGGGGGGGTGGCTGAGGGAGCATTAGGGGGTGCCAGGAGGTTTGGGGGTATTTTTTGGGGAGGGGGGGGGGTCTCGGGGGTTTGGGCGTCCCGGGATGGTTTTGGGGCATCCCAGGGGGTTTTGGGGGGGGTCCCTGGGGGGCTTCAGAGGGGCGTTGGATGGATTTTGGGGGGGGGGGGGTCCCAGGGCGTTTTGGGGAGTTCTGGGGGGTTTTTGGAGGTTCCGGAGTGGCTTGGGGGGGGGGGGTAGAGGGGGGTCGATTTTGGAAGGTCCCGGGGTGGTTTTGGGGGATCCCAAGGGGATTTTTGGAGGGTCCTGGGTGGGGTTGGGGGGGGGGAGGGGCATTGTGAGGGTTTTGGGGGTCCCTGGGGTGATTTGGGAGGGGGTCTTGGGGAATTCTGGAAGGTTCTGGGGTGGTTTTGAGCCGTTCCGGGGTTTTTGGGGATCCCTGTGGTGATTTTTGGGGGCTCCCGGGGGGGTTTTGGGGCATCCCAAGGGGATTTGGGGGGGTCCTGGATGGATCTTGGGGGGGGTGGTGGTTCTGGGGACTCTCGTCTGCATTCTGGGGGGTTCCTGGGGGATTTGGAGGGTCCTGGGGGATTTGGGGGGGGGGTCCCAGGGTGGTTTTGGGGCATCCCAAGAGATTTGGGGGGTCCTGGGTGGGGTTGGGGGGGATTCAGGGAGGCCTTGGGTAGATTTGGGGGGGTCCTGGGTGGATTTTTGGGGGTCCTGGGGTGGTTTTGGGGCATCCCAGGGTTTTTGGGGGCGGGAGGGGGGGGAGTTGGGGATGGATTTGGGGGGGGGTTCCAAGGGGGTTTGGGGGGGGACTTGGGGGGGGGGACGGGACCCTGGAGTGGTTTTGGCGCTTCCCGGGTGCGTTTTTTTGGGGGGTTCCCGTGGCCTTCCAAACTCAAAGCGGGGCGGGGTCTATGGGGCGGGGGCGCCCCCCCCCAGGCTGCCCCGAGAGAGGGTGCGGCTGCGGCCCCGCTCGCCCTCCCCGGAGGCGGAGCTGGAGACGGAGGCGGTGCGGAAGCGGGAGAGGCGCGTCATGGCCGCCGCCGCCACTGCCGGGAGAGCGTGGCGTCAGGGGACACGCCCCCTGCCCCGCAAGCCCCGCCCCTTGGAGCCCCCCCCGCCCCCCGCAGCGCCCCCCCCCCCAGGGGGGTTAGTGCAGGGGGAAATGCCCTCAGGCCCCGCCCCCGGGGTGTAGGCCACGCCCCCTCCCCGAAGCCCCGCCCCACGCCAACGCAAGGAAACAGGCCCCGCCCCCTCCAAGCGGCTCCAGTAGGGTTAATGGAAGGGAGGAGGCCACGCCCCCTTGCCGCAAGCCATGCCCCCAAGCCCCCAGTGGGGTTAGTGCGGAGCTGCAGGACACGCCCCCTTTATTAGGCCACGCCCCCCCACGGGGTTAGTGCAGGGGAGGCGTCCCCGAGGCCACGCCCCCTCCCCGAGGCCACGCCCCTCGTGCACCCCGTGACATCACACGTGACCTCACAAAGGGGCGGTGCCGTCACACGTTGGAGGGGGGGAGGGGGAGGGGGGAGGTGACGTGAGGCGGGGGGGGAGGGTGTGGCCTCACGCGTGACATCATCGCTGACGTCTCTCCCTACCTGGCCCCACGCTGCGCTTGCGGTCCAGGACGTGGGGGACTGGGGGGCGGGGTAATTAACCCCCCGGAGCAATTAATTACCCCCCCGGGTCACTGATTACCCCCACACACCCCCCCCCCGCAGCCATTCATTACCCCCCCAGGGCCATTAATTAACCTGCAGGGGGGCTAATAATGCACCCCACCCCCTCGGGCAGATTTATACCCCAGGAAAAGCAGTTAATTACCCCCCCCGGAGCACTAATTAACCCAGGGGTCATTAATTGCTGTCCCCGGGGGTCTTCATTACCCCCCAGGGCAATTAATTGCCCCCCCCCTTGGGTGCTAATTTCTCCCCGGGGGGGGGGGGGGGGTTAATTACCCCCGCGGGGGGGGGGTTAATGAGCTCTCATGAATATTAATGAGCACTAATTGTACTCACTGTAGCCCATGCCCTGCACGAAGTACTTGAAGGCCTCTGTCAGCTTGGCCGGCTGGGGGGGGCGGGGGGGGTCAAGACCACGCCCCTTTAGGCCACGCCCCCTTTAAGCCACACCCCAACCCCCCCATAGGGGGCCCCTCCCCTTTAAGCCCCGCTCCCTCCCCTTAGGCTACGCCCCCTCCCCCTCAAACCACACCCACACCCCCCTTATATGGGGGACGCCCTGAGGCCACGCCCCCTCCCCCCTTAGCCACGCCCCCCCCCACCAACCCCTTCTATGGCTTTGGTGCGCCCTTACGCCACACCCCCTCCCTTCCAAGCCCTGCCCCTACAGCCCCCCATAGAAGGCCGGTGCCAGGCCACGCCCCCCCTTAGGCCATGCCCCCTCAGTCTCCCAGACCACGCCCCCTCCCCCTTAAGCCACGCCCCCCGTTGGCGCTGGTGACCTTTGACCCCTCACCTGGCTGAGCTGGGGCTGCCCCCCTCCGTCCGCCATCTGTGGGGTGTCAAAGGTCACAGTGTAGGGGGTCAAAGGTCACGGGGTCGGGGGGTCAAAGGTCACCTTGAGGAAGGAGGTCTGGGTGGGGTCCAGCTTGGCGTTGCACTCCACCTGGGGGGGGGGGGGGGGACGGGCCGTGGCGGGGGTCACGTGACTCCACGAGGGTCACGGGACGGGCCATGTGACCCCGGCACGTGACCTCACGGGGGGGCGGGGTCAGGTGACGTCACTCACCACGGCCTCCTCGTGGGGGGAGCCGTCGCCCACCACCAGCAACATGGGGCAGCTTTGGGGGGGGGTGGAGGGGAGACGGGGTCAAAGGTCACTGTGGGGGGTCGGAGGCCATCCCGAAGGCACGGGGTCAAAGGTCAGAGGGGCGAGGGGGGGTCGCTCACCGCAGGCTGCCGGCCCCGCTGCGCGCCAGGCCCAGGTCACCGCGGCTGCGCGGCCCCGGCAGGAGCAGGAGCAGGAGCAGGAGCAGGAGCAGGAGCAGGGAGCCGCCACCGCCACGGTGAGTGCCCCCAGTACACACCAGTACACACCGGTGCCCCCCCGGTGCCCTCCCAGTATAGCCCAGTGCCCTCCCAGTGCCTCCCAGTACAGCCCAGTCCCTCCTAGTGCCCCCCAGTACAGCCCAGTCCCTCCCAGTGCCCCACAGCCCCCTCCCAGTGCCTCCCAGTATAGCCCAGTGCCCCACAGCCCCCTCCCAGTGCCTCCCAGTATATCCCAGTGCCCTCCCAGTGCCCCACAGCCCCCCACCTGTTGTACATGCCCCACAGCAGGGGGGCGTTGGGGGTCGCCCCCAGCCGGGCCCGGCTGCTCTGCACGGCCGGGGGGGCGGCCGACAGCTCCTCCTGTGGGGCAGACCCACAAGTGAGCCGCAACTGACCCCCCGCCGCTCCCCCGGACCCACAACCGACCCGTAACCCACCCCGAGACCCATAACTGACCCACCCCAGGGCCACGGCTGACTCACCACCGACCCACAAGTGACCCCCCAGGACCCATAACTGATGCCCCCAGCCCCACAAGTTCCTCCCCCCGGCCCCACAAGTGCCCCCGGCCCCACCTGGGTGAAGAGATGGGCCAGGATCATGTCGGTGGTGGAGGACGTCAGGCCCGAGAGCTGTGGGGCAGCAAGTGGGGCGCCATGGGACCCACAGCGACCCATAAGGAGCCACGGGACCCATGGAACCTACAGGGACCCATGGGACCCACAGAGACCCATAGCGACCCATAAGACCCATAGAGACCCACAGTGACCCATAGAGACCCACGGGACCCATTGGGACCCATGGGACCCACAGAGACCTGTGGGACCCACAGGGACCCGGCGGGACCCATAGGTGCCCCATAGTCCCATGGACACCCGTAAGTGACCCACAGAACATCTAGAGGTGCCCCATAGCGCCGTGGAGACCCATAAGTGACCCGCGGCTGCTCCGTAGCCCCATGGAGACCCATAAGTGACCCATAGGTGCCCCATGGAGACCCATAGAAGACCTAAAGGTGCCCCATATGCCCACGGAGACCCACTAGAGCGCCCCACAGCCGCCCCATGGCCGCCCCACGGCCGCCCCACCTTGTGCGCGGCCCAGTCCATCCAGCCCTTGGCCTGGGGGTCGATGTTGACCAGCACCAGCCCCTCCACCGCCTCGGGGTGCAGCAGCTGTGGGGCAGGGCCGGGGGTCACCTCCTGCCCCACGGCGGTCCTCTCTGCCACATAGACACCTCCCCGGACCCATAGATTCCCCGCCGGCCCCACAGTGACCCCCAAGAACCCAACGCAGGAGCTCCTCAAACCTCCTCCGGACCCACAGCGATCCCACCCAAGGGCCCTCCTGCCCCACAGCGACCCCCCTGCCCCATAGCGACCTCCCCAGCCCCATAGATTCCCCCCCCAGAGCCCTCCAGACCCACGGCGACCCCCCCAGACCCCCAAATTCCCCCCCCGGAGACCCTTCAGGACCCCTCCAGAACCCCCCCAGATCCCTCCAGCCCCACAGCGACCCCCAAGTTCTCCCCCAAGGAACCCCCCCAAACCCCCTCCAGACCCACAATGACACTCCCCCCCCCCCCCGACCCACATGTGTCCCCCCAGATGCCCCGCAACCCCCCCGCCAGACCCACAGATCCCCCCCAGGTGACCCATAGCCCCCCTGAGACCCACAGAACCCCACAGAACCCCCCCCAGATGCCCCATACACCCCCCCCAGAGACCCTCAGGACCCCCCCTCCAAGGACCCACAGATCTCCCCCCCCCAAGATGCCCCATAACCACCCCCGAGCCCCTCCATGTGCCCCCCCCCCCCCCAGCCCCACTCACCCCAAATTTCGCCAGGACGAAGGCGCCGGCCCCCACCCCCATCCCGATGATGCTGGCGATGCTGGGGGCGGGGGGTGGAGTGTCACGAGGTCAAGGTCATCCTGACACCCCCCCCCAGCTATGGGGCAGCCCCCCAACTCACTTGAGGTACTGGAGGATGCAGGGGATCATCTCGGCCAGTTGCTCCAGCGAGGGGTACTGGTACCTGGGGGGCAGGGGGGGGTCAACGGGTCAACGGGGGGGTGACAGGGGGTCAACGGGGTCAACTCGGCGGTTGGTGGGGTCAATGGGGCCAGCTTGGGGGTCAATGGGATCATGGGAGGTCAACTGTGGGTCAACGGGGCCAACTTGGGGGTCAATGGGATCATGGGAGGTCAACTGTGGGTCAACGGGGCCAACTTGGGGGTCAATGGGATCATGGGAGGTCAACTGTGGGTCAGCGGGGCCAACTTGGGGGTCAGCGGGGCCAACTTGGGGGTCACTGGGGTCAACCGGGAGGTCGGTGGGGCCAACTTGGGGGTCAATGAAGCCAACTGGGGGGCCAATAGGGTCAACTCGGGGGTCGGTGGGGTCAATGGGATCATGGGAGGTCAACTGTGGGTCAACGGGGCCAACTTGGGGGTCAGCGGGGCCAACTTGGGGGTCAATGAAGCCAACTGGGGGGCCAACAGGGTCAACTCGGGGGTCGGTGGGGTCAATGGGATCATGGGAGGTCAACTGTGGGTCAACGGGGCCAACTTGGGGGTCAGCGGGGCCAACTTGGGGGTCAATGAAGCCAACTGGGGGGCCAACAGGGTCAACTCAGGGGTCGGTGGGGTCAACGGGGCCAACTTGGGGGTCAATGGCATCATGGGAGGTCAACTGTGGGTCAGCGGGGCCAACTTGGGGGTCACTGGGGTTAACCGGGAGGTCGGTGGGGCCAACTTGGGGGTCAGTGAAGCCAACTGGGGGGCCAACAGGGTCAACTCGGGGGTCGGTGGGGTCAATGGGGCCAACTTGGGGGTCAATGGGATCATGGGAGGTCAACTGTGGGTCAGTGGGGCCAACTTGGGGGTCAATGGGATCATGGGAGGTCAACTGTGGGTCAGCGGGGCCAACTTGGGGGTCAGCGGGGCCAACGGGGAGGGGCAACGGAGACTCAAGGTGGTCAATCAAGGGTTCAAGCGGGATCAAGCGGGGCGGGATCAGCGGGGCTGGGGGAGGGGGGGGTTGGGGGGCGGGCGATGGGGGTCGCGGGGCGCCGTGGGTTGCACCCTGGGGGGTAGGGGGGGGCGCCCTCCTCCATGCCGGGGGGGTCGACGTGGACCACCAGGAAGTTCTTGACGATCTCCCCCATCTCCTCGTGGGCGAAGAGCGGGGTGAAGCACGACTCGTCTGGGGACAGCCCCACCCCACGGCTATGGGGCTGGACCCACGGCCGTGGGGCAGGGGGCACCCATGGGGCCAGGGAAGGGATGGAAGGGCCCCAGGTGCCCGGGGAGGGGGGACCCAGGGGACTGGGGAGGGGACCCAGGTGGCCGGGGGGACCCCCACCTATGGGGCTGGACCCGGATCTATGGGGCAGAGGGGACCCAGGTGTCCAGGGGCACACACATCTATGGGGCTGGGACCCCCACCTGTGGGTCTGTCCCCCCATCTCTGGGTCTGGGTCCCCCATCTATGGGTCTTGGACCCCCTGGTGTGGGTCTAGAACCCCTATCTCCAGGTCTGGGACCCCCAGGTGTGGGTCTGGAACACCCGTCTCTGGGTCTGGGCCCCCCATGTGTGGGTCCGTCCCCCCACCTCTGGGTCTGGGCCCCCCGTGTGTGAGCCTGGTCCCCCATCTATGGGTCTGGGCCCCCCATGTGAGGCTCTGGGACCCACCTCTATGGGTCTAGAACCCCCATGTGTGGACCTGGTCCCCCATCTCTGGGTCTGGGCCCCCCATGTGTGGGTCTGTCCCCCCATCTCTGGGCCTGGTCCCCCATCTATGGGTTTGGGACCCCCAGGTGTGGGTCTAGAACCCCCATCTCCAGGTCTGGGACCCCCATCTGTGGGTCTGGAACCCCCATCTCTGGGTCTGGGCCCCCCATGTGTGGGCCTGGTCCCCCATCTAGAAGAGCTTGCTCTCCCTGTCTTTGAGTACTGTTTTCACTGTCCCGGTTACCTCTTTGCTAACATTCTCTTCAGAGCTGCAGTGAAACCAGGAACCACATGGAGAAGGCACCCACACTGAAAATGACTGGAAGGAACGTTGGGGCTTCTTCTCAGTGTCTCTGACATAGGGTTTCACTGTCCCGGGAAAGTCTCTGATAACACCCTGCAGAGCGCTGTGCCCAATATACAGAAACGTCTTGCGGTATCTCCTACAGGGAAAGTGCTTGTTCTCAGTGTCTCTGAGAATTGCTCTGATTATCCGTGTGACCTCTTTGCTAAGACTCTCCAGAGAGCCGACCTCAAAACCAACACACATCTTGACATATCTCCCACATTGATCGCAGTGTCTCCAGAAACGGCATTCAAGGAGCCAGGACCTTTTCTCCCTACACTGTCCATTGAGTTGTCCTCAAAACCAATATACATCCTGCTATATCTCCCACATGGAAAATGCCAGGAGGGAGAAGTGGGGATTATGTTTAGACTTTCTCAGAACTGCTTCAAATCAACTAGATATCTTTGTGCTGTAAATCTCCCAACAGCCAAACGCAAAAGCAGCAAACATCTCGCTGTATGTCCCACATCCAAAGTGCCAAGAGAGTAATGTAGAGCTTGCTCTCCCTGTCTTTGAGTACTGTTTTCACTGTCCCGGTTACCTCTTTGCTAACATTCTCTTCAGAGCTGCAGTGAAACCAGGAACCATGTGGAGAAGGTGTGGAATAAATACTAAATTGGCTAAAAAATACAAAAGTACAGCATTGTTCACACATTAAGGAAAAGTATAAAATCAAGAGGCTTCTGAGGTAGAAAATAGCCGCAGCTGGCATGAAGGACACAACATCTGTGGTTCCCTGATAAGCTACATGAGGTACGGGACGGGATGCAATTATTCCGTGGCTTTACCTTATGATGTATAGCGGATACAGGAATGGGATGATACCATGAAACAGATAAGCTGCCAATTAGCTGCCCGCTAGATGCTCAGAGCCAACATTTTGTCAAATTTTGATGAAATGCTGTCCTTTGTGCGAACTTTGCTCATTATAATGTCATTATTATAATACCAAAACACACCTCCATCCCGAAGGCTACCCGCCTCCAAGGTGCGACCACTCCTTCTTGAGTCTGCGCCCTGAATTTCTCGTAAACTATACCTTTAATTGTGAAGCGAGAGAAATTTACACCAATCATGATAAAAGTATGTATGACTAAAGTCACTCAAACTCCACCTTGAAGATAACAAATAGTATAAAAATAGCCCAAGAGAGGGGGGATACCCAGGGAAGACACCATCATAAAGAATTACATCACTGACTTCTGGGATCAGTCGACGGGCTGAGCCTCTCTTCCCCCCCATAGGGACGCCTTTGGGTAAGACTTAGATTATATCGAGTGCTTCCTCGGGAAACTTAGAAATTTCTCTAGAGACTCTCTTTTTCTACATTTAAAGCCAGGCTGTATCGTTTATAACTTTGTCGCGCGTTTTGTATATGTAACAATACTGTCATTTGCACGTGCTTTGCAGACAGTGTATTTATCACCGGCAATCCTAAGAACCTATATATCTGTTGTTTAAATAAACTGCACTTTTTTTTAAGTAGCTAGTCGTTTTGGTTTCTCACTGAACGTGACCAAAGACTCGAGAGTGGCCGTGCTAGTTCATGAGCACGACTAGACTGAAGGTGCAGTCCACTATTAGTGTATCCAAATCGTAATAGTTTAATACATATTAAACGCGATGGGACTGATAGTGCTGAATTGGGCATCACTCAGAATTTAAACCTAGCCGCACCTAGCCTCCCACCTCAGTGAGGAGTGTTAGAACGCAAGGGGGTTTATTTTCTGCCAAAAACCGCTTCGCCCCTTTTCACGCAACAGAAGGCACCCACACTGAAAATGACAGGAAGGAACATTGGGGCTTCTTCTCAGTGTCTCTGATGTCGGGTTTTACTGTCCCGGGAAAGTCTCTGCTAACACCCTGCAGAGCGCTGTGCCCAATATACAGAAACGTCTTGCGGTATCTCCTACAGGGAAAGTGCCAGGAGGAATTGTGGGGCTTGTTCTCAGTGTCTCTGAGAATTGCTCTGATTATCCGTGTGACCTCTTTGCTAAGACTCTCCAGAGAGACGTCCTCAAAACCAACACACATCTTGACATATCTCCCACATTGATCGCAGTGTCTCCAGGAACGGCATTCAAGGAGCCAGGAACTTTTCTCCCTACACTGTCCATTGAGTTGTCCTCAAAACCAATATACATCCTGCTATATCTCCCACATGGAAAGTGCCAGGAGGGAGAAGTGGGGATTATGTTTAGACTTTCTCAGAACTGCTTCAAATCAACTAGATATCTTTGTGCTGTAAATCTCCCAACAGCCAAACGCAAAAGCAGCAAACATCTCGCTGTATGTCCCACATCCAAAGTGCCAAGAGAGAGCTTGCTCTCCCTGTCTTTGAGTACTGTTTTCACTGTCCCGGTTACCTCTTTGCTAACATTCTCTTCAGAGCTGCAGTGAAACCAGGAACCATGTGGAGAAGGCACCCACACTGAAAATGACAGGAAGGAACATTGGGGTTCTTCTCAGTGTCTCTGATGTCGGGTTTTACTGTCCCGGGAAAGTCTCTGCTAACACCGTGCAGAGCGCTGTGCCCAATATACAGAAACGTCTTGCGGTATCTCCTACAGGGAAAGTGCCAGGAGGGAATTGTCGATCTTGGTCTCAGTGTCTCTGAGAATTGCTCTGATTATCCGTGTGACCTCTTTGCTAAGACTCTCCAGAGAGCCGTCCTCAAAACCAACACACATCTTGACATATCTCCCACATTGATCGCAGTGTCTCCAGAAACGGCATTCAAGGAGCCAGGACCTTTTCTCCCTACACTGTCCATTGAGTTGTCCTCAAAACCAATATACATCCTGCTATATCTCCCACATGGAAAGTGCCAGGAGGGAAAAGTGGGGATTATGTTTAGACTTTCTCAGAACTGCTTCAAATCAACTAGATATCTTTGTGCTGTAAATCTCCCAACAGCCAAACGCAAAAGCAGCAAACATCTCGCTGTATGTCCCACATCCAAAGTGCCAAGAGAGTAATGTAGAGCTTGCTCTCCCTGTCTTTGAGTACTGTTTTCACTGTCCCGGTTACCTCTTTGCTAACATTCTCTTCAGAGCTGCAGTGAAACCAGGAACCACGTGGAGAAGGCACCCACACTGGAAATGCCTGGAAGGAACGTTGGGGCTTCTTCTCACTGTCGCTGACATAGGGTTTCACTGTCCCGGGAAAGTCTCTGCTAACACCCTGCAGAGTGCTGTGCCCAATATACAGAAACGTCTTGCGGTATCTCCTACAGGGAAAGTGCCAGGAGGGAATTGTGGAGCTTGTTCTCAGTGTCTCTGAGAATTGCTCTGATTATCTGTGTGACCTCTTTGCTAAGACTCTCCAGAGAGCCGTCCTCAAAACAAACACACATCTTGACATATCTCCCACATTGATCGCAGTGTCTCCAGAAACGGCATTCAAGGAGCCAGGACCTTTTCTCCCTACACTGTCCATTGAGTTGTCCTCAAAACCAATATACATCCTGCTATATCTCCCACATGGAAAGTGCCAGGAGGGAGAAGTGGGGATTATGTTTAGACTTTCTCGGAACTGCTTCAAATCAACTAGATATCTTTGTGCTGTAAATCTCCCAACAGCCAAACGCAAAAGCAGCAAACATCTCGCTGTATGTCCCACATCCAAAGTGCCAAGAGAGAGCTTGCTCTCCCTGTCTTTGAGTACTGTTTTCACTGTCCCGGTTACCTCTTTGCTAACATTCTCTTCAGAGCTGCAGTGAAACCAGGAACCACGTGGAGAAAGCACCCACACTGAAAGTGCCTGGAGGGAACATTGGGGCTTCTTCTCAGTGTCTCTGACATAGGGTTTCACTGTCCCGGGAAAGTCTCTGCTAACACCGTGCAGAGCGCTGTGCCCAATATACAGAAACGTCTTGCGGTATCTCCTACAGGGAAAGTGCCAGGAGGGAATTGCGGAGCTTGTTCTCAGTGTCTCTGAGAATTGCTCTGATTATCTGTGTGACCTCTTTGCTAAGACTCTCCAGAGAGCCGTCCTTAAAACAAACACACATCTTGACATATCTCCCACATTGATCGCAGTGTCTCCAGAAACGGCATTCAAGGAGCCAGGACCTTTTCTCCCTACACTGTCCATTGAGTTGTCCTCAAAACCAATATACATCCTGCTATATCTCCCACATGGAAAGTGCCAGGAGGGAGAAGTGGGGATTATGTTTAGACTTTCTCGGAACTGCTTCAAATCAACTAGATATCTTTGTGCTGTAAATCTCCCAACAGCCAAACGCAAAAGCAGCAAACATCTCGCCGTATGTCCCACATTGAAAGTGCCAAGAGAGAGCTTGCTCTCCCTGTCTTTGAGTACTGTTTTCACTGTCCCGGTTACCTCTTTGCTAACATTCTCTTCAGAGCTGCAGTGAAACCAGGAACCACGTGGAGAAGGCACCCACACTGAAAGTGCCTGGAGGGAACATTGGGGCTTCTTCTCAGTGTCTCTGACATAGGGTTTCACTGTGCCGGGAAAGTCTCTGCTAACACCGTGCAGAGCGCTGTGCCCAATATACAGAAACGTCTTGCGGTATCTCCTACAGGGAAAGTGCCAGGAGGGAATTGTGGAGCTTGTTCTCAGTGTCTCTGAGAATTGCTCTGATTATCTGTGTGACCTCTTTGCTAAGACTCTCCAGAGAGCCGTCCTCAAAACAAACACACATCTTGACATATCTCCCACATTGATCGCAGTGTCTCCAGAAACGGCATTCAAGGAGCCAGGACCTTTTCTCCCTACACTGTCCATTGAGTTGTCCTCAAAACCAATATACATCCTGCTATATCTCCCACATGGAAAGTGCCAGGAGGGAGAAGTGGGGATTATGTTTAGACTTTCTCGGAACTGCTTCAAATCAACTAGATATCTTTGTGCTGTAAATCTCCCAACAGCCAAACGCAAAAGCAGCAAACATCTCGCCGTATGTCCCACATCCAAAGTGCCAAGAGAGAGCTTGCTCTCCCTGTCTTTGAGTACTGTTTTCACTGTCCCGGTTACCTCTTTGCTAACATTCTCTTCAGAGCTGCAGTGAAACCAGGAACCACGTGGAGAAAGCACCCACACTGAAAGTGCCTGGAGGGAACATTGGGGCTTCTTCTCAGTGTCTCTGACATAGGGTTTCACTGTCCCGGGAAAGTCTCTGCTAACACCGTGCAGAGCGCTGTGCCCAATATACAGAAACGTCTTGCGGTATCTCCTACAGGGAAAGTGCCAGGAGGGAATTGCGGAGCTTGTTCTCAGTGTCTCTGAGAATTGCTCTGATTATCTGTGTGACCTCTTTGCTAAGACTCTCCAGAGAGCCGTCCTTAAAACAAACACACATCTTGACATATCTCCCACATTGATCGCAGTGTCTCCAGAAACGGCATTCAAGGAGCCAGGACCTTTTCTCCCTACACTGTCCATTGAGTTGTCCTCAAAACCAATATACATCCTGCTATATCTCCCACATGGAAAGTGCCAGGAGGGAGAAGTGGGGATTATGTTTAGACTTTCTCGGAACTGCTTCAAATCAACTAGATATCTTTGTGCTGTAAATCTCCCAACAGCCAAACGCAAAAGCAGCAAACATCTCGCCGTATGTCCCACATCCAAAGTGCCAAGAGAGAGCTTGCTCTCCCTGTCTTTGAGTACTGTTTTCACTGTCCCGGTTACCTCTTTGCTAACATTCTCTTCAGAGCTGCAGTGAAACCAGGAACCACGTGGAGAAGGCACCCACACTGAAAGTGCCTGGAGGGAACATTGGGGCTTCTTCTCAGTGTCTCTGACATAGGGTTTCACTGTGCCGGGAAAGTCTCTGCTAACACCGTGCAGAGCGCTGTGCCCAATATACAGAAACGTCTTGCGGTATCTCCTACAGGGAAAGTGCCAGGAGGGAATTGTGGAGCTTGTTCTCAGTGTCTCTGAGAATTGCTCTGATTATCTGTGTGACCTCTTTGCTAAGACTCTCCAGAGAGCCGTCCTCAAAACAAACACACATCTTGACATATCTCCCACATTGATCGCAGTGTCTCCAGAAACGGCATTCAAGGAGCCAGGACCTTTTCTCCCTACACTGTCCATTGAGTTGTCCTCAAAACCAATATACATCCTGCTATATCTCCCACATGGAAAGTGCCAGGAGGGAGAAGTGGGGATTATGTTTAGACTTTCTCGGAACTGCTTCAAATCAACTAGATATCTTTGTGCTGTAAATCTCCCAACAGCCAAACGCAAAAGCAGCAAACATCTCGCCGTATGTCCCACATTGAAAGTGCCAAGAGAGAGCTTGCTCTCCCTGTCTTTGAGTACTGTTTTCACTGTCCCGGTTACCTCTTTGCTAACATTCTCTTCAGAGCCGCAGTGAAACCAGGAACCACGTGGAGAAGGCACCCACACTGAAAGTGCCTGGAGGGAACATTGGGGCTTCTTCTCAGTGTCTCTGACATAGGGTTTCACTGTCCCGGGAAAGTCTCTGCTAACACCGTGCAGAGCGCTGTGCCCAATATACAGAAACGTCTTGCGGTATCTCCTACAGGGAAAGTGCCAGGAGGGAATTGTGGAGCTTGTTCTCAGTGTCTCTGAGAATTGCTCTGATTATCTGTGTGACCTCTTTGCTAAGACTCTCCAGAGAGCCGTCCTCAAAACAAACACACATCTTGACATATCTCCCACATTGATCGCAGTGTCTCCAGAAACGGCATTCAAGGAGCCAGGACCTTTTCTCCCTACACTGTCCATTGAGTTGTCCTCAAAACCAATATACATCCTGCTATATCTCCCACATGGAAAGTGCCAGGAGGGAGAAGTGGGGATTATGTTTAGACTTTCTCGGAACTGCTTCAAATCAACTAGATATCTTTGTGCTGTAAATCTCCCAACAGCCAAACGCAAAAGCAGCAAACATCTCGCCGTATGTCCCACATTGAAAGTGCCAAGAGAGAGCTTGCTCTCCCTGTCTTTGAGTACTGTTTTCACTGTCCCGGTTACCTCTTTGCTAACATTCTCTTCAGAGCCGCAGTGAAACCAGGAACCACGTGGAGAAAGCACCCACACTGAAAGTGCCTGGAGGGAACATTGGGGCTTCTTCTCAGTGTCTCTGACATAGGGTTTCACTGTCCCGGGAAAGTCTCTGCTAACACCGTGCAGAGCGCTGTGCCCAATATACAGAAACGTCTTGCGGTATCTCCTACAGGGAAAGTGCCAGGAGGGAATTGTGGAGCTTGTTCTCAGTGTCTCTGAGAATTGCTCTGATTATCTGTGTGACCTCTTTGCTAAGACTCTCCAGAGAGCCGTCCTCAAAACAAACACACATCTTGACATATCTCCCACATTGATCGCAGTGTCTCCAGAAACGGCATTCAAGGAGCCAGGACCTTTTCTCCCTACACTGTCCATTGAGTTGTCCTCAAAACCAATATACATCCTGCTATATCTCCCACATGGAAAGTGCCAGGAGGGAGAAGTGGGGATTATGTTTAGACTTTCTCGGAACTGCTTCAAATCAACTAGATATCTTTGTGCTGTAAATCTCCCAACAGCCAAACGCAAAAGCAGCAAACATCTCGCTGTATGTCCCACATCCAAAGTGCCAAGAGAGAGCTTGCTCTCCCTGTCTTTGAGTACTGTTTTCACTGTCCCGGTTACCTCTTTGCTAACATTCTCTTCAGAGCCGCAGTGAAACCAGGAACCACGTGGAGAAAGCACCCACACTGAAAGTGCCTGGAGGGAACATTGGGGCTTCTTCTCAGTGTCTCTGACATAGGGTTTCACTGTCCCGGGAAAGTCTCTGCTAACACCGTGCAGAGCGCTGTGCCCAATATACAGAAACGTCTTGCGGTATCTCCTACAGGGAAAGTGCCAGGAGGGAATTGCGGAGCTTGTTCTCAGTGTCTCTGAGAATTGCTCTGATTATCTGTGTGACCTCTTTGCTAAGACTCTCCAGAGAGCCGTCCTCAAAACAAACACACATCTTGACATATCTCCCACATTGATCGCAGTGTCTCCAGAAACGGCATTCAAGGAGCCAGGACCTTTTCTCCCTACACTGTCCATTGAGTTGTCCTCAAAACCAATATACATCCTGCTATATCTCCCACATGGAAAGTGCCAGGAGGGAGAAGTGGGGATTATGTTTAGACTTTCTCGGAACTGCTTCAAATCAACTAGATATCTTTGTGCTGTAAATCTCCCAACAGCCAAACGCAAAAGCAGCAAACATCTCGCTGTATGTCCCACATCCAAAGTGCCAAGAGAGAGCTTGCTCTCCCTGTCTTTGAGTACTGTTTTCACTGTCCCGGTTACCTCTTTGCTAACATTCTCTTCAGAGCCGCAGTGAAACCAGGAACCACGTGGAGAAGGCACCCACACTGAAAGTGCCTGGAGGGAACATTGGGGCTTCTTCTCAGTGTCTCTGACATAGGGTTTCACTGTCCCGGGAAAGTCTCTGCTAACACCGTGCAGAGCGGTGTGCCCAATATACAGAAACGTCTTGCGGTATCTCCTACAGGGAAAGTGCCAGGAGGGAATTGTGGAGCTTGTTCTCAGTGTCTCTGAGAATTGCTCTGATTATCTGTGTGACCTCTTTGCTAAGACTCTCCAGAGAGCCGTCCTCAAAACAAACACACATCTTGACATATCTCCCACATTGATCGCAGTGTCTCCAGAAACGGCATTCAAGGAGCCAGGAGGTTTTCTCCCTACACTGTCCATTGAGTTGTCCTCAAAACCAATATACATCCTGCTATATCTCCCACATGGAAAGTGCCAGGAGGGAGAAGTGGGGATTATGTTTAGACTTTCTCGGAACTGCTTCAAATCAACTAGATATCTTTGTGCTGTAAATCTCCCAACAGCCAAACGCAAAAGCAGCAAACATCTCGCCGTATGTCCCACATTGAAAGTGCCAAGAGAGAGCTTGCTCTCCCTGTCTTTGAGTACTGTTTTCACTGTCCCGGTTACCTCTTTGCTAACATTCTCTTCAGAGCCGCAGTGAAACCAGGAACCACGTGGAGAAGGCACCCACACTGAAAGTGCCTGGAGGGAACATTGGGGCTTCTTCTCAGTGTCTCTGACATAGGGTTTCACTGTCCCGGGAAAGTCTCTGCTAACACCGTGCAGAGCGCTGTGCCCAATATACAGAAACGTCTTGCGGTATCTCCTACAGGGAAAGTGCCAGGAGGGAATTGTGGAGCTTGTTCTCAGTGTCTCTGAGAATTGCTCTGATTATCTGTGTGACCTCTTTGCTAAGACTCTCCAGAGAGCCGTCCTCAAAACAAACACACATCTTGACATATCTCCCACATTGATCGCAGTGTCTCCAGAAACGGCATTCAAGGAGCCAGGACCTTTTCTCCCTACACTGTCCATTGAGTTGTCCTCAAAACCAATATACATCCTGCTATATCTCCCACATGGAAAGTGCCAGGAGGGAGAAGTGGGGATTATGTTTAGACTTTCTCGGAACTGCTTCAAATCAACTAGATATCTTTGTGCTGTAAATCTCCCAACAGCCAAACGCAAAAGCAGCAAACATCTCGCTGTATGTCCCACATCCAAAGTGCCAAGAGAGAGCTTGCTCTCCCTGTCTTTGAGTACTGTTTTCACTGTCCCGGTTACCTCTTTGCTAACATTCTCTTCAGAGCTGCAGTGAAACCAGGAACCACGTGGAGAAAGCAGCCACACTGAAAGTGCCTGGAGGGAACATTGGGGCTTCTTCTCAGTGTCTCTGACATAGGGTTTCACTGTCCCGGGAAAGTCTCTGCTAACACCGTGCAGAGCGGTGTGCCCAATATACAGAAACGTCTTGCGGTATCTCCTACAGGGAAAGTGCCAGGAGGGAATTGTGGAGCTTGTTCTCAGTGTCTCTGAGAATTGCTCTGATTATCTGTGTGACCTCTTTGCTAAGACTCTCCAGAGAGCCGTCCTCAAAACAAACACACATCTTGACATATCTCCCACATTGATCGCAGTGTCTCCAGAAACGGCATTCAAGGAGCCAGGAGGTTTTCTCCCTACACTGTCCATTGAGTTGTCCTCAAAACCAATATACATCCTGCTATATCTCCCACATGGAAAGTGCCAGGAGGGAGAAGTGGGGATTATGTTTAGACTTTCTCGGAACTGCTTCAAATCAACTAGATATCTTTGTGCTGTAAATCTCCCAACAGCCAAACGCAAAAGCAGCAAACATCTCGCTGTATGTCCCACATCCAAAGTGCCAAGAGAGAGCTTGCTCTCCCTGTCTTTGAGTACTGTTTTCACTGTCCCGGTTACCTCTTTGCTAACATTCTCTTCAGAGCCGCAGTGAAACCAGGAACCACGTGGAGAAGGCACCCACACTGAAAGTGCCTGGAGGGAACATTGGGGCTTCTTCTCAGTGTCTCTGACATAGGGTTTCACTGTCCCGGGAAAGTCTCTGCTAACACCGTGCAGAGCGCTGTGCCCAATATACAGAAACGTCTTGCGGTATCTCCTACAGGGAAAGTGCCAGGAGGGAATTGTGGAGCTTGTTCTCAGTGTCTCTGAGAATTGCTCTGATTATCTGTGTGACCTCTTTGCTAAGACTCTCCAGAGAGCCGTCCTCAAAACAAACACACATCTTGACATATCTCCCACATTGATCGCAGTGTCTCCAGAAACGGCATTCAAGGAGCCAGGACCTTTTCTCCCTACACTGTCCATTGAGTTGTCCTCAAAACCAATATACATCCTGCTATATCTCCCACATGGAAAGTGCCAGGAGGGAGAAGTGGGGATTATGTTTAGACTTTCTCGGAACTGCTTCAAATCAACTAGATATCTTTGTGCTGTAAATCTCCCAACAGCCAAACGCAAAAGCAGCAAACATCTCGCTGTATGTCCCACATCCAAAGTGCCAAGAGAGAGCTTGCTCTCCCTGTCTTTGAGTACTGTTTTCACTGTCCCGGTTACCTCTTTGCTAACATTCTCTTCAGAGCTGCAGTGAAACCAGGAACCACGTGGAGAAAGCAGCCACACTGAAAGTGCCTGGAGGGAACATTGGGGCTTCTTCTCAGTGTCTCTGACATAGGGTTTCACTGTCCAGGGGAAGTCTCTGCTAACACCGTGCAGAGCGCTGTGCCCAATATACAGAAACGTCTTGCGGTATCTCCTACAGGGAAAGTGCCAGGAGGGAATTGCGGAGCTTGTTCTCAGTGTCTCTGAGAATTGCTCTGATTATCTGTGTGACCTCTTTGCTAAGACTCTCCAGAGAGCCGTCCTCAAAACAAACACACATCTTGACATATCTCCCACATTGATCGCAGTGTCTCCAGAAACGGCATTCAAGGAGCCAGGACCTTTTCTCCCTACACTGTCCATTGAGTTGTCCTCAAAACCAATATACATCCTGCTATATCTCCCACATGGAAAGTGCCAGGAGGGAGAAGTGGGGATTATGTTTAGACTTTCTCGGAACTGCTTCAAATCAACTAGATATCTTTGTGCTGTAAATCTCCCAACAGCCAAACGCAAAAGCAGCAAACATCTCGCCGTATGTCCCACATTGAAAGTGCCAAGAGAGAGCTTGCTCTCCCTGTCTTTGAGTACTGTTTTCACTGTCCCGGTTACCTCTTTGCTAACATTCTCTTCAGAGCCGCAGTGAAACCAGGAACCACGTGGAGAAGGCACCCACACTGAAAGTGCCTGGAGGGAACATTGGGGCTTCTTCTCAGTGTCTCTGACATAGGGTTTCACTGTGCCGGGAAAGTCTCTGCTAACACCGTGCAGAGCGCTGTGCCCAATATACAGAAACGTCTTGCGGTATCTCCTACAGGGAAAGTGCCAGGAGGGAATTGTGGAGCTTGTTCTCAGTGTCTCTGAGAATTGCTCTGATTATCTGTGTGACCTCTTTGCTAAGACTCTCCAGAGAGCCGTCCTCAAAACAAACACACATCTTGACATATCTCCCACATTGATTGCAGTGTCTCCAGAAACGGCATTCAAGGAGCCAGGACCTTTTCTCCCTACACTGTCCATTGAGTTGTCCTCAAAACCAATATACATCCTGCTATATCTCCCACATGGAAAGTGCCAGGAGGGAGAAGTGGGGATTATGTTTAGACTTTCTCGGAACTGCTTCAAATCAACTAGATATCTTTGTGCTGTAAATCTCCCAACAGCCAAACGCAAAAGCAGCAAACATCTCGCCGTATGTCCCACATTGAAAGTGCCAAGAGAGAGCTTGCTCTCCCTGTCTTTGAGTACTGTTTTCACTGTCCCGGTTACCTCTTTGCTAACATTCTCTTCAGAGCCGCAGTGAAACCAGGAACCACGTGGAGAAGGCACCCACACTGAAAGTGCCTGGAGGGAACATTGGGGCTTCTTCTCAGTGTCTCTGCCATAGGGTTTCACTGTCCCGGGAAAGTCTCTGCTAACACCGTGCAGAGCGCTGTGCCCAATATACAGAAACGTCTTGCGGTATCTCCTACAGGGAAAGTGCCAGGAGGGAATTGTGGAGCTTGTTCTCAGTGTCTCTGAGAATTGCTCTGATTATCTGTGTGACCTCTTTGCTAAGACTCTCCAGAGAGCCGTCCTCAAAACAAACACACATCTTGACATATCTCCCACATTGATCGCAGTGTCTCCAGAAACGGCATTCAAGGAGCCAGGAGGTTTTCTCCCTACACTGTCCATTGAGTTGTCCTCAAAACCAATATACATCCTGCTATATCTCCCACATGGAAAGTGCCAGGAGGGAGAAGTGGGGATTATGTTTAGACTTTCTCGGAACTGCTTCAAATCAACTCGATATCTTTGTGCTGTAAATCTCCCAACAGCCAAACGCAAAAGCAGCAAACATCTCGCTGTATGTCCCACATCCAAAGTGCCAAGAGAGAGCTTGCTCTCCCTGTCTTTGAGTACTGTTTTCACTGTCCCGGTTACCTCTTTGCTAACATTCTCTTCAGAGCTGCAGTGAAACCAGGAACCACGTGGAGAAAGCAGCCACACTGAAAGTGCCTGGAGGGAACATTGGGGCTTCTTCTCAGTGTCTCTGACATAGGGTTTCACTGTCCAGGGGAAGTCTCTGCTAACACCGTGCAGAGCGGTGTGCCCAATATACAGAAACGTCTTGCGGTATCTCCTACAGGGAAAGTGCCAGGAGGGAATTGCGGAGCTTGTTCTCAGTGTCTCTGAGAATTGCTCTGATTATCTGTGTGACCTCTTTGCTAAGACTCTCCAGAGAGCCGTCCTCAAAACAAACACACATCTTGACATATCTCCCACATTGATCGCAGTGTCTCCAGAAACGGCATTCAAGGAGCCAGGACCTTTTCTCCCTACACTGTCCATTGAGTTGTCCTCAAAACCAATATACATCCTGCTATATCTCCCACATGGAAAGTGCCAGGAGGGAGAAGTGGGGATTATGTTTAGACTTTCTCGGAACTGCTTCAAATCAACTAGATATCTTTGTGCTGTAAATCTCCCAACAGCCAAACGCAAAAGCAGCAAACATCTCGCCGTATGTCCCACATTGAAAGTGCCAAGAGAGAGCTTGCTCTCCCTGTCTTTGAGTACTGTTTTCACTGTCCCGGTTACATCTTTGCTAACATTCTCTTCAGAGCCGCAGTGAAACCAGGAACCACGTGGGAAGGCACCCACACTGAAAGTGCCTGGAGGGAACATTGGGGCTTCTTCTCAGTGTCTCTGACATAGGGTTTCACTGTCCCGGGAAAGTCTCTGCTAACACCGTGCAGAGCGGTGTGCCCAATATACAGAAACGTCTTGCGGTATCTCCTACAGGGAAAGTGCCAGGAGGGAATTGCGGAGCTTGTTCTCAGTGTCTCTGAGAATTGCTCTGATTATCTGTGTGACCTCTTTGCTAAGACTCTCCAGAGAGCCGTCCTCAAAACAAACACACATCTTGACATATCTCCCACATTGATCGCAGTGTCTCCAGAAACGGCATTCAAGGAGCCAGGACCTTTTCTCCCTACACTGTCCATTGAGTTGTCCTCAAAACCAATATACATCCTGCTATATCTCCCACATGGAAAGTGCCAGGAGGGAGAAGTGGGGATTATGTTTAGACTTTCTCGGAACTGCTTCAAATCAACTAGATATCTTTGTGCTGTAAATCTCCCAACAGCCAAACGCAAAAGCAGCAAACATCTCGCTGTATGTCCCACATCCAAAGTGCCAAGAGAGAGCTTGCTCTCCCTGTCTTTGAGTACTGTTTTCACTGTCCCGGTTACCTCTTTGCTAACATTCTCTTCAGAGCTGCAGTGAAACCAGGAACCACGTGGAGAAAGCACCCACACTGAAAGTGCCTGGAGGGAACATTGGGGCTTCTTCTCAGTGTCTCTGACATAGGGTTTCACTGTCCAGGGGAAGTCTCTGCTAACACCGTGCAGAGCGCTGTGCCCAATATACAGAAACGTCTTGCGGTATCTCCTACAGGGAAAGTGCCAGGAGGGAATTGCGGAGCTTGTTCTCAGTGTCTCTGAGAATTGCTCTGATTATCTGTGTGACCTCTTTGCTAAGACTCTCCAGAGAGCCGTCCTCAAAACAAACACACATCTTGACATATCTCCCACATTGATCGCAGTGTCTCCAGAAACGGCATTCAAGGAGCCAGGACCTTTTCTCCCTACACTGTCCATTGAGTTGTCCTCAAAACCAATATACATCCTGCTATATCTCCCACATGGAAAGTGCCAGGAGGGAGAAGTGGGGATTATGTTTAGACTTTCTCGGAACTGCTTCAAATCAACTAGATATCTTTGTGCTGTAAATCTCCCAACAGCCAAACGCAAAAGCAGCAAACATCTCGCCGTATGTCCCACATTGAAAGTGCCAAGAGAGAGCTTGCTCTCCCTGTCTTTGAGTACTGTTTTCACTGTCCCGGTTACCTCTTTGCTAACATTCTCTTCAGAGCCGCAGTGAAACCAGGAACCACGTGGAGAAGGCACCCACACTGAAAGTGCCTGGAGGGAACATTGGGGCTTCTTCTCAGTGTCTCTGACATAGGGTTTCACTGTCCCGGGAAAGTCTCTGCTAACACCGTGCAGAGCGGTGTGCCCAATATACAGAAACGTCTTGCGGTATCTCCTACAGGGAAAGTGCCAGGAGGGAATTGTGGAGCTTGTTCTCAGTGTCTCTGAGAATTGCTCTGATTATCTGTGTGACCTCTTTGCTAAGACTCTCCAGAGAGCCGTCCTCAAAACAAACACACATCTTGACATATCTCCCACATTGATCGCAGTGTCTCCAGAAACGGCATTCAAGGAGCCAGGACCTTTTCTCCCTACACTGTCCATTGAGTTGTCCTCAAAACCAATATACATCCTGCTATATCTCCCACATGGAAAGTGCCAGGAGGGAGAAGTGGGGATTATGTTTAGACTTTCTCGGAACTGCTTCAAATCAACTAGATATCTTTGTGCTGTAAATCTCCCAACAGCCAAACGCAAAAGCAGCAAACATCTCGCTGTATGTCCCACATCCAAAGTGCCAAGAGAGAGCTTGCTCTCCCTGTCTTTGAGTACTGTTTTCACTGTCCCGGTTACCTCTTTGCTAACATTCTCTTCAGAGCCGCAGTGAAACCAGGAACCACGTGGAGAAAGCACCCACACTGAAAGTGCCTGGAGGGAACATTGGGGCTTCTTCTCAGTGTCTCTGACATAGGGTTTCACTGTCCCGGGAAAGTCTCTGCTAACACCGTGCAGAGCGCTGTGCCCAATATACAGAAACGTCTTGCGGTATCTCCTACAGGGAAAGTGCCAGGAGGGAATTGCGGAGCTTGTTCTCAGTGTCTCTGAGAATTGCTCTGATTATCTGTGTGACCTCTTTGCTAAGACTCTCCAGAGAGCCGTCCTCAAAACAAACACACATCTTGACATATCTCCCACATTGATCGCAGTGTCTCCAGAAACGGCATTCAAGGAGCCAGGACCTTTTCTCCCTACACTGTCCATTGAGTTGTCCTCAAAACCAATATACATCCTGCTATATCTCCCACATGGAAAGTGCCAGGAGGGAGAAGTGGGGATTATGTTTAGACTTTCTCGGAACTGCTTCAAATCAACTAGATATCTTTGTGCTGTAAATCTCCCAACAGCCAAACGCAAAAGCAGCAAACATCTCGCTGTATGTCCCACATCCAAAGTGCCAAGAGAGAGCTTGCTCTCCCTGTCTTTGAGTACTGTTTTCACTGTCCCGGTTACCTCTTTGCTAACATTCTCTTCAGAGCTGCAGTGAAACCAGGAACCACGTGGAGAAAGCAGCCACACTGAAAGTGCCTGGAGGGAACATTGGGGCTTCTTCTCAGTGTCTCTGACATAGGGTTTCACTGTCCAGGGGAAGTCTCTGCTAACACCGTGCAGAGCGGTGTGCCCAATATACAGAAACGTCTTGCGGTATCTCCTACAGGGAAAGTGCCAGGAGGGAATTGTGGAGCTTGTTCTCAGTGTCTCTGAGAATTGCTCTGATTATCTGTGTGACCTCTTTGCTAAGACTCTCCAGAGAGCCGTCCTCAAAACAAACACACATCTTGACATATCTCCCACATTGATCGCAGTGTCTCCAGAAACGGCATTCAAGGAGCCAGGACCTTTTCTCCCTACACTGTCCATTGAGTTGTCCTCAAAACCAATATACATCCTGCTATATCTCCCACATGGAAAGTGCCAGGAGGGAGAAGTGGGGATTATGTTTAGACTTTCTCGGAACTGCTTCAAATCAACTAGATATCTTTGTGCTGTAAATCTCCCAACAGCCAAACGCAAAAGCAGCAAACATCTCGCCGTATGTCCCACATTGAAAGTGCCAAGAGAGAGCTTGCTCTCCCTGTCTTTGAGTACTGTTTTCACTGTCCCGGTTACCTCTTTGCTAACATTCTCTTCAGAGCCGCAGTGAAACCAGGAACCACGTGGAGAAGGCACCCACACTGAAAGTGCCTGGAGGGAACATTGGGGCTTCTTCTCAGTGTCTCTGACATAGGGTTTCACTGTCCCGGGAAAGTCTCTGCTAACACCGTGCAGAGCGGTGTGCCCAATATACAGAAACGTCTTGCGGTATCTCCTACAGGGAAAGTGCCAGGAGGGAATTGTGGAGCTTGTTCTCAGTGTCTCTGAGAATTGCTCTGATTATCTGTGTGACCTCTTTGCTAAGACTCTCCAGAGAGCCGTCCTCAAAACAAACACACATCTTGACATATCTCCCACATTGATCGCAGTGTCTCCAGAAACGGCATTCAAGGAGCCAGGACCTTTTCTCCCTACACTGTCCATTGAGTTGTCCTCAAAACCAATATACATCCTGCTATATCTCCCACATGGAAAGTGCCAGGAGGGAGAAGTGGGGATTATGTTTAGACTTTCTCGGAACTGCTTCAAATCAACTAGATATCTTTGTGCTGTAAATCTCCCAACAGCCAAACGCAAAAGCAGCAAACATCTCGCTGTATGTCCCACATCCAAAGTGCCAAGAGAGAGCTTGCTCTCCCTGTCTTTGAGTACTGTTTTCACTGTCCCGGTTACCTCTTTGCTAACATTCTCTTCAGAGCCGCAGTGAAACCAGGAACCACGTGGAGAAAGCACCCACACTGAAAGTGCCTGGAGGGAACATTGGGGCTTCTTCTCAGTGTCTCTGACATAGGGTTTCACTGTCCCGGGAAAGTCTCTGCTAACACCGTGCAGAGCGCTGTGCCCAATATACAGAAACGTCTTGCGGTATCTCCTACAGGGAAAGTGCCAGGAGGGAATTGCGGAGCTTGTTCTCAGTGTCTCTGAGAATTGCTCTGATTATCTGTGTGACCTCTTTGCTAAGACTCTCCAGAGAGCCGTCCTCAAAACAAACACACATCTTGACATATCTCCCACATTGATCGCAGTGTCTCCAGAAACGGCATTCAAGGAGCCAGGACCTTTTCTCCCTACACTGTCCATTGAGTTGTCCTCAAAACCAATATACATCCTGCTATATCTCCCACATGGAAAGTGCCAGGAGGGAGAAGTGGGGATTATGTTTAGACTTTCTCGGAACTGCTTCAAATCAACTAGATATCTTTGTGCTGTAAATCTCCCAACAGCCAAACGCAAAAGCAGCAAACATCTCGCTGTATGTCCCACATCCAAAGTGCCAAGAGAGAGCTTGCTCTCCCTGTCTTTGAGTACTGTTTTCACTGTCCCGGTTACCTCTTTGCTAACATTCTCTTCAGAGCTGCAGTGAAACCAGGAACCACGTGGAGAAAGCAGCCACACTGAAAGTGCCTGGAGGGAACATTGGGGCTTCTTCTCAGTGTCTCTGACATAGGGTTTCACTGTCCAGGGGAAGTCTCTGCTAACACCGTGCAGAGCGGTGTGCCCAATATACAGAAACGTCTTGCGGTATCTCCTACAGGGAAAGTGCCAGGAGGGAATTGTGGAGCTTGTTCTCAGTGTCTCTGAGAATTGCTCTGATTATCTGTGTGACCTCTTTGCTAAGACTCTCCAGAGAGCCGTCCTCAAAACAAACACACATCTTGACATATCTCCCACATTGATCGCAGTGTCTCCAGAAACGGCATTCAAGGAGCCAGGACCTTTTCTCCCTACACTGTCCATTGAGTTGTCCTCAAAACCAATATACATCCTGCTATATCTCCCACATGGAAAGTGCCAGGAGGGAGAAGTGGGGATTATGTTTAGACTTTCTCGGAACTGCTTCAAATCAACTAGATATCTTTGTGCTGTAAATCTCCCAACAGCCAAACGCAAAAGCAGCAAACATCTCGCTGTATGTCCCACATCCAAAGTGCCAAGAGAGAGCTTGCTCTCCCTGTCTTTGAGTACTGTTTTCACTGTCCCGGTTACCTCTTTGCTAACATTCTCTTCAGAGCCGCAGTGAAACCAGGAACCACGTGGAGAAAGCACCCACACTGAAAGTGCCTGGAGGGAACATTGGGGCTTCTTCTCAGTGTCTCTGACATAGGGTTTCACTGTCCCGGGAAAGTCTCTGCTAACACCGTGCAGAGCGCTGTGCCCAATATACAGAAACGTCTTGCGGTATCTCCTACAGGGAAAGTGCCAGGAGGGAATTGCGGAGCTTGTTCTCAGTGTCTCTGAGAATTGCTCTGATTATCCCTGTGACCTCTTTGCTAAGACTCTCCAGAGAGCCGTCCTCAAAACAAACACACATCTTGACATATCTCCCACATTGATCGCAGTGTCTCCAGAAACGGCATTCAAGGAGCCAGGACCTTTTCTCCCTACACTGTCCATTGAGTTGTCCTCAAAACCAATATACATCCTGCTATATCTCCCACATGGAAAGTGCCAGGAGGGAGAAGTGGGGATTATGTTTAGACTTTCTCGGAACTGCTTCAAATCAACTAGATATCTTTGTGCTGTAAATCTCCCAACAGCCAAACGCAAAAGCAGCAAACATCTCGCTGTATGTCCCACATCCAAAGTGCCAAGAGAGAGCTTGCTCTCCCTGTCTTTGAGTACTGTTTTCACTGTCCCGGTTACCTCTTTGCTAACATTCTCTTCAGAGCTGCAGTGAAACCAGGAACCACGTGGAGAAAGCAGCCACACTGAAAGTGCCTGGAGGGAACATTGGGGCTTCTTCTCAGTGTCTCTGACATAGGGTTTCACTGTCCAGGGGAAGTCTCTGCTAACACCGTGCAGAGCGGTGTGCCCAATATACAGAAACGTCTTGCGGTATCTCCTACAGGGAAAGTGCCAGGAGGGAATTGTGGAGCTTGTTCTCAGTGTCTCTGAGAATTGCTCTGATTATCTGTGTGACCTCTTTGCTAAGACTCTCCAGAGAGCCGTCCTCAAAACAAACACACATCTTGACATATCTCCCACATTGATCGCAGTGTCTCCAGAAACGGCATTCAAGGAGCCAGGACCTTTTCTCCCTACACTGTCCATTGAGTTGTCCTCAAAACCAATATACATCCTGCTATATCTCCCACATGGAAAGTGCCAGGAGGGAGAAGTGGGGATTATGTTTAGACTTTCTCGGAACTGCTTCAAATCAACTAGATATCTTTGTGCTGTAAATCTCCCAACAGCCAAACGCAAAAGCAGCAAACATCTCGCTGTATGTCCCACATCCAAAGTGCCAAGAGAGAGCTTGCTCTCCCTGTCTTTGAGTACTGTTTTCACTGTCCCGGTTACCTCTTTGCTAACATTCTCTTCAGAGCCGCAGTGAAACCAGGAACCACGTGGAGAAAGCACCCACACTGAAAGTGCCTGGAGGGAACATTGGGGCTTCTTCTCAGTGTCTCTGACATAGGGTTTCACTGTCCCGGGAAAGTCTCTGCTAACACCGTGCAGAGCGCTGTGCCCAATATACAGAAACGTCTTGCGGTATCTCCTACAGGGAAAGTGCCAGGAGGGAATTGCGGAGCTTGTTCTCAGTGTCTCTGAGAATTGCTCTGATTATCCCTGTGACCTCTTTGCTAAGACTCTCCAGAGAGCCGTCCTCAAAACAAACACACATCTTGACATATCTCCCACATTGATTGCAGTGTCTCCAGAAACGGCATTCAAGGAGCCAGGAGGTTTTCTCCCTACACTGTCCATTGAGTTGTCCTCAAAACCAATATACATCCTGCTATATCTCCCACATGGAAAGTGCCAGGAGGGAGAAGTGGGGATTATGTTTAGACTTTCTCGGAACTGCTTCAAATCAACTAGATATCTTTGTGCTGTAAATCTCCCAACAGCCAAACGCAAAAGCAGCAAACATCTCGCTGTATGTCCCACATCCAAAGTGCCAAGAGAGAGCTTGCTCTCCCTGTCTTTGAGTACTGTTTTCACTGTCCCGGTTACCTCTTTGCTAACATTCTCTTCAGAGCTGCAGTGAAACCAGGAACCACGTGGAGAAAGCAGCCACACTGAAAGTGCCTGGAGGGAACATTGGGGCTTCTTCTCAGTGTCTCTGACATAGGGTTTCACTGTCCAGGGGAAGTCTCTGCTAACACCGTGCAGAGCGGTGTGCCCAATATACAGAAACGTCTTGCGGTATCTCCTACAGGGAAAGTGCCAGGAGGGAATTGCGGAGCTTGTTCTCAGTGTCTCTGAGAATTGCTCTGATTATCTGTGTGACCTCTTTGCTAAGACTCTCCAGAGAGCCGTCCTCAAAACAAACACACATCTTGACATATCTCCCACATTGATCGCAGTGTCTCCAGAAACGGCATTCAAGGAGCCAGGACCTTTTCTCCCTACACTGTCCATTGAGTTGTCCTCAAAACCAATATACATCCTGCTATATCTCCCACATGGAAAGTGCCAGGAGGGAGAAGTGGGGATTATGTTTAGACTTTCTCGGAACTGCTTCAAATCAACTAGATATCTTTGTGCTGTAAATCTCCCAACAGCCAAACGCAAAAGCAGCAAACATCTCGCCGTATGTCCCACATTGAAAGTGCCAAGAGAGAGCTTGCTCTCCCTGTCTTTGAGTACTGTTTTCACTGTCCCGGTTACCTCTTTGCTAACATTCTCTTCAGAGCCGCAGTGAAACCAGGAACCACGTGGGAAGGCACCCACACTGAAAGTGCCTGGAGGGAACATTGGGGCTTCTTCTCAGTGTCTCTGACATAGGGTTTCACTGTCCCGGGAAAGTCTCTGCTAACACCGTGCAGAGCGGTGTGCCCAATATACAGAAACGTCTTGCGGTATCTCCTACAGGGAAAGTGCCAGGAGGGAATTGTGGAGCTTGTTCTCAGTGTCTCTGAGAATTGCTCTGATTATCTGTGTGACCTCTTTGCTAAGACTCTCCAGAGAGCCGTCCTCAAAACAAACACACATCTTGACATATCTCCCACATTGATCGCAGTGTCTCCAGAAACGGCGTTCAAGGAGCCAGGACCTTTTCTCCCTACACTGTCCATTGAGTTGTCCTCAAAACCAATATACATCCTGCTATATCTCCCACATGGAAAGTGCCAGGAGGGAGAAGTGGGGATTATGTTTAGACTTTCTCGGAACTGCTTCAAATCAACTCGATATCTTTGTGCTGTAAATCTCCCAACAGCCAAACGCAAAAGCAGCAAACATCTCGCTGTATGTCCCACATCCAAAGTGCCAAGAGAGAGCTTGCTCTCCCTGTCTTTGAGTACTGTTTTCACTGTCCCGGTTACCTCTTTGCTAACATTCTCTTCAGAGCTGCAGTGAAACCAGGAACCACGTGGAGAAAGCAGCCACACTGAAAGTGCCTGGAGGGAACATTGGGGCTTCTTCTCAGTGTCTCTGACATAGGGTTTCACTGTCCAGGGGAAGTCTCTGCTAACACCGTGCAGAGCGGTGTGCCCAATATACAGAAACGTCTTGCGGTATCTCCTACAGGGAAAGTGCCAGGAGGGAATTGCGGAGCTTGTTCTCAGTGTCTCTGAGAATTGCTCTGATTATCTGTGTGACCTCTTTGCTAAGACTCTCCAGAGAGCCGTCCTCAAAACAAACACACATCTTGACATATCTCCCACATTGATCGCAGTGTCTCCAGAAACGGCATTCAAGGAGCCAGGACCTTTTCTCCCTACACTGTCCATTGAGTTGTCCTCAAAAGCAATATACATCCTGCTATATCTCCCACATGGAAAGTGCCAGGAGGGAGAAGTGGGGATTATGTTTAGACTTTCTCGGAACTGCTTCAAATCAACTAGATATCTTTGTGCTGTAAATCTCCCAACAGCCAAACGCAAAAGCAGCAAACATCTCGCCGTATGTCCCACATTGAAAGTGCCAAGAGAGAGCTTGCTCTCCCTGTCTTTGAGTACTGTTTTCACTGTCCCGGTTACCTCTTTGCTAACATTCTCTTCAGAGCCGCAGTGAAACCAGGAACCACGTGGAGAAAGCACCCACACTGAAAGTGCCTGGAGGGAACATTGGGGCTTCTTCTCAGTGTCTCTGACATAGGGTTTCACTGTCCCGGGAAAGTCTCTGCTAACACCCTGCAGAGCGCTGTGCCCAATATACAGAAACGTCTTGCGGTATCTCCTACAGGGAAAGTGCCAGGAGGGAATTGCGGAGCTTGTTCTCAGTGTCTCTGAGAATTGCTCTGATTATCTGTGTGACCTCTTTGCTAAGACTCTCCAGAGAGCCGTCCTCAAAACAAACACACATCTTGACATATCTCCCACATTGATCGCAGTGTCTCCAGAAACGGCATTCAAGGAGCCAGGACCTTTTCTCCCTACACTGTCCATTGAGTTGTCCTCAAAACCAATATACATCCTGCTATATCTCCCACATGGAAAGTGCCAGGAGGGAGAAGTGGGGATTATGTTTAGACTTTCTCGGAACTGCTTCAAATCAACTAGATATCTTTGTGCTGTAAATCTCCCAACAGCCAAACGCAAAAGCAGCAAACATCTCGCTGTATGTCCCACATCCAAAGTGCCAAGAGAGAGCTTGCTCTCCCTGTCTTTGAGTACTGTTTTCACTGTCCCGGTTACCTCTTTGCTAACATTCTCTTCAGAGCCGCAGTGAAACCAGGAACCACGTGGAGAAAGCACCCACACTGAAAGTGCCTGGAGGGAACATTGGGGCTTCTTCTCAGTGTCTCTGACATAGGGTTTCACTGTCCCGGGAAAGTCTCTGCTAACACCGTGCAGAGCGCTGTGCCCAATATACAGAAACGTCTTGCGGTATCTCCTACAGGGAAAGTGCCAGGAGGGAATTGCGGAGCTTGTTCTCAGTGTCTCTGAGAATTGCTCTGATTATCTGTGTGACCTCTTTGCTAAGACTCTCCAGAGAGCCGTCCTCAAAACAAACACACATCTTGACATATCTCCCACATTGATCGCAGTGTCTCCAGAAACGGCATTCAAGGAGCCAGGACCTTTTCTCCCTACACTGTCCATTGAGTTGTCCTCAAAACCAATATACATCCTGCTATATCTCCCACATGGAAAGTGCCAGGAGGGAGAAGTGGGGATTATGTTTAGACTTTCTCGGAACTGCTTCAAATCAACTAGATATCTTTGTGCTGTAAATCTCCCAACAGCCAAACGCAAAAGCAGCAAACATCTCGCCGTATGTCCCACATCCAAAGTGCCAAGAGAGAGCTTGCTCTCCCTGTCTTTGAGTACTGTTTTCACTGTCCCGGTTACCTCTTTGCTAACATTCTCTTCAGAGCCGCAGTGAAACCAGGAACCACGTGGAGAAGGCACCCACACTGAAAGTGCCTGGAGGGAACATTGGGGCTTCTTCTCAGTGTCTCTGACATAGGGTTTCACTGTCCCGGGAAAGTCTCTGCTAACACCGTGCAGAGCGCTGTGCCCAATATACAGAAACGTCTTGCGGTATCTCCTACAGGGAAAGTGCCAGGAGGGAATTGCGGAGCTTGTTCTCAGTGTCTCTGAGAATTGCTCTGATTATCTGTGTGACCTCTTTGCTAAGACTCTCCAGAGAGCCGTCCTCAAAACAAACACACATCTTGACATATCTCCCACATTGATCGCAGTGTCTCCAGAAACGGCATTCAAGGAGCCAGGACCTTTTCTCCCTACACTGTCCATTGAGTTGTCCTCAAAACCAATATACATCCTGCTATATCTCCCACATGGAAAGTGCCAGGAGGGAGAAGTGGGGATTATGTTTAGACTTTCTCGGAACTGCTTCAAATCAACTAGATATCTTTGTGCTGTAAATCTCCCAACAGCCAAACGCAAAAGCAGCAAACATCTCGCTGTATGTCCCACATTGAAAGTGCCAAGAGAGAGCTTGCTCTCCCTGTCTTTGAGTACTGTTTTCACTGTCCCGGTTACCTCTTTGCTAACATTCTCTTCAGAGCCGCAGTGAAACCAGGAACCACGTGGAGAAGGCACCCACACTGAAAGTGCCTGGAGGGAACATTGGGGCTTCTTCTCAGTGTCTCTGACATAGGGTTTCACTGTCCCGGGAAAGTCTCTGCTAACACCGTGCAGAGCGGTGTGCCCAATATACAGAAACGTCTTGCGGTATCTCCTACAGGGAAAGTGCCAGGAGGGAATTGTGGAGCTTGTTCTCAGTGTCTCTGAGAATTGCTCTGATTATCTGTGTGACCTCTTTGCTAAGACTCTCCAGAGAGCCGTCCTCAAAACAAACACACATCTTGACATATCTCCCACATTGATCGCAGTGTCTCCAGAAACGGCATTCAAGGAGCCAGGACCTTTTCTCCCTACACTGTCCATTGAGTTGTCCTCAAAACCAATATACATCCTGCTATATCTCCCACATGGAAAGTGCCAGGAGGGAGAAGTGGGGATTATGTTTAGACTTTCTCGGAACTGCTTCAAATCAGCTAGATATCTTTGTGCTGTAAATCTCCCAACAGCCAAACGCAAAAGCAGCAAACATCTCGCTGTATGTCCCACATCCAAAGTGCCAAGAGAGAGCTTGCTCTCCCTGTCTTTGAGTACTGTTTTCACTGTCCCGGTTACCTCTTTGCTAACATTCTCTTCAGAGCTGCAGTGAAACCAGGAACCACGTGGAGAAAGCACCCACACTGAAAGTGCCTGGAGGGAACATTGGGGCTTCTTCTCAGTGTCTCTGACATAGGGTTTCACTGTCCCGGGAAAGTCTCTGCTAACACCGTGCAGAGCGCTGTGCCCAATATACAGAAACGTCTTGCGGTATCTCCTACAGGGAAAGTGCCAGGAGGGAATTGCGGAGCTTGTTCTCAGTGTCTCTGAGAATTGCTCTGATTATCTGTGTGACCTCTTTGCTAAGACTCTCCAGAGAGCCGTCCTCAAAACAAACACACATCTTGACATATCTCCCACATTGATCGCAGTGTCTCCAGAAACGGCATTCAAGGAGCCAGGACCTTTTCTCCCTACACTGTCCATTGAGTTGTCCTCAAAACCAATATACATCCTGCTATATCTCCCACATGGAAAGTGCCAGGAGGGAGAAGTGGGGATTATGTTTAGACTTTCTCGGAACTGCTTCAAATCATCTAGATATCTTTGTGCTGTAAATCTCCCAACAGCCAAACGCAAAAGCAGCAAACATCTCGCCGTATGTCCCACATTGAAAGTGCCAAGAGAGAGCTTGCTCTCCCTGTCTTTGAGTACTGTTTTCACTGTCCCGGTTACCTCTTTGCTAACATTCTCTTCAGAGCTGCAGTGAAACCAGGAACCACGTGGAGAAGGCACCCACACTGAAAGTGCCTGGAGGGAACATTGGGGCTTCTTCTCAGTGTCTCTGACATAGGGTTTCACTGTCCCGGGAAAGTCTCTGCTAACACCGTGCAGAGCGGTGTGCCCAATATACAGAAACGTCTTGCGGTATCTCCTACAGGGAAAGTGCCAGGAGGGAATTGTGGAGCTTGTTCTCAGTGTCTCTGAGAATTGCTCTGATTATCTGTGTGACCTCTTTGCTAAGACTCTCCAGAGAGCCGTCCTCAAAACAAACACACATCTTGACATATCTCCCACATTGATCGCAGTGTCTCCAGAAACGGCATTCAAGGAGCCAGGACCTTTTCTCCCTACACTGTCCATTGAGTTGTCCTCAAAACCAATATACATCCTGCTATATCTCCCACATGGAAAGTGCCAGGAGGGAGAAGTGGGGATTATGTTTAGACTTTCTCGGAACTGCTTCAAATCAACTAGATATCTTTGTGCTGTAAATCTCCCAACAGCCAAACGCAAAAGCAGCAAACATCTCGCTGTATGTCCCACATCCAAAGTGCCAAGAGAGAGCTTGCTCTCCCTGTCTTTGAGTACTGTTTTCACTGTCCCGGTTACCTCTTTGCTAACATTCTCTTCAGAGCCGCAGTGAAACCAGGAACCACGTGGAGAAAGCACCCACACTGAAAGTGCCTGGAGGGAACATTGGGGCTTCTTCTCAGTGTCTCTGACATAGGGTTTCACTGTCCCGGGAAAGTCTCTGCTAACACCGTGCAGAGCGCTGTGCCCAATATACAGAAACGTCTTGCGGTATCTCCTACAGGGAAAGTGCCAGGAGGGAATTGCGGAGCTTGTTCTCAGTGTCTCTGAGAATTGCTCTGATTATCTGTGTGACCTCTTTGCTAAGACTCTCCAGAGAGCCGTCCTCAAAACAAACACACATCTTGACATATCTCCCACATTGATCGCAGTGTCTCCAGAAACGGCATTCAAGGAGCCAGGACCTTTTCTCCCTACACTGTCCGTTGAGTTGTCCTCAAAACCAATATACATCCTGCTATATCTCCCACATGGAAAGTGCCAGGAGGGAGAAGTGGGGATTATGTTTAAACTTTCTCGGAACTGCTTCAAATCAACTAGATATCTTTGTGCTGTAAATCTCCCAACAGCCAAACGCAAAAGCAGCAAACATCTCGCTGTATGTCCCACATTGAAAGTGCCAAGAGAGAGCTTGCTCTCCCTGTCTTTGAGTACTGTTTTCACTGTCCCGGTTACCTCTTTGCTAACATTCTCTTCAGAGCTGCAGTGAAACCAGGAACCACGTGGAGAAGGCACCCACACTGAAAGTGCCTGGAGGGAACATTGGGGCTTCTTCTCAGTGTCTCTGACATAGGGTTTCACTGTGCCGGGAAAGTCTCTGCTAACACCGTGCAGAGCGCTGTGCCCAATATACAGAAACGTCTTGCGGTATCTCCTACAGGGAAAGTGCCAGGAGGGAATTGCGGAGCTTGTTCTCAGTGTCTCTGAGAATTGCTCTGATTATCTGTGTGACCTCTTTGCTAAGACTCTCCAGAGAGCCGTCCTCAAAACAAACACACATCTTGACATATCTCCCACATTGATCGCAGTGTCTCCAGAAACGGCATTCAAGGAGCCAGGACCTTTTCTCCCTACACTGTCCATTGAGTTGTCCTCAAAACCAATATACATCCTGCTATATCTCCCACATGGAAAGTGCCAGGAGGGAGAAGTGGGGATTATGTTTAGACTTTCTCGGAACTGCTTCAAATCAACTAGATATCTTTGTGCTGTAAATCTCCCAACAGCCAAACGCAAAAGCAGCAAACATCTCGCTGTATGTCCCACATCCAAAGTGCCAAGAGAGAGCTTGCTCTCCCTGTCTTTGAGTACTGTTTTCACTGTCCCGGTTACCTCTTTGCTAACATTCTCTTCAGAGCTGCAGTGAAACCAGGAACCACGTGCAGAAGGCACCCACACTGAAAGTGCCTGGAGGGAACATTGGGGCTTCTTCTCAGTGTCTCTGACATAGGGTTTCACAGTCCCAGGAAAGTCTCTGCTAACGCCGTGCAGAGTGCTGTGCCCAATATACAGAAACGTCTTGCGGTATCTCCTACAGGGAAAGTGCCAGGAGGGAATTGTCGAGCTTGTTCTCAGTGTCTCTGAGAATTGCTCTGATTATCCCTGTGACCTCTTTGCTAAGACTCTCCAGAGAGCCGTCCTCAAAACAAACACACATCTTGACATATCTCCCACATTGATCGCAGTGTCTCCAGAAACGGCATTCAAGGAGCCAGGACCTTTTCTCCCTACACTGTCCATTGAGTTGTCCTCAAAACCAATATACATCCTGCTATATCTCCCACATGGAAAGTGCCAGGAGGGAGAAGTGGGGATTATGTTTAGACTTTCTCGGAACTGCTTCAAATCAACTAGATATCTTTGTGCTGTAAATCTCCCAACAGCCAAACGCAAAAGCAGCAAACATCTCGCTGTATGTCCCACATCCAAAGTGCCAAGAGAGAGCTTGCTCTCCCTGTCTTTGAGTACTGTTTTCACTGTCCCGGTTACCTCTTTGCTAACATTCTCTTCAGAGCTGCAGTGAAACCAGGAACCACGTGGAGAAAGCACCCACACTGAAAGTGCCTGGAGGGAACATTGGGGCTTCTTCTCAGTGTCTCTGACATAGGGTTTCACTGTCCCGGGAAAGTCTCTGCTAACACCCTGCAGAGCGCTGTGCCCAATATACAGAAACGTCTTGCGGTATCTCCTACAGGGAAAGTGCCAGGAGGGAATTGCGGAGCTTGTTCTCAGTGTCTCTGAGAATTGCTCTGATTATCCCTGTGACCTCTTTGCTAAGACTCTCCAGAGAGCCGTCCTCAAAACAAACACACATCTTGACATATCTCCCACATTGATCGCAGTGTCTCCAGAAACGGCATTCAAGGAGCCAGGACCTTTTCTCCCTACACTGTCCATTGAGTTGTCCTCAAAACCAATATACATCCTGCTATATCTCCCACATGGAAAGTGCCAGGAGGGAGAAGTGGGGATTATGTTTAGACTTTCTCGGAACTGCTTCAAATCAACTAGATATCTTTGTGCTGTAAATCTCCCAACAGCCAAACGCAAAAGCAGCAAACATCTTGCTGTATGTCCCACATCCAAAGTGCCAAGAGAGAGCTTGCTCTCCCTGTCTTTGAGTACTGTTTTCACTGTCCCGGTTACCTCTTTGCTAACATTCTCTTCAGAGCCGCAGTGAAACCAGGAACCACGTGGAGAAAGCACCCACACTGAAAGTGCCTGGAGGGAACATTGGGGCTTCTTCTCAGTGTCTCTGACATAGGGTTTCACTGTCCCGGGAAAGTCTCTGCTAACACCGTGCAGAGCGCTGTGCCCAATATACAGAAACGTCTTGCGGTATCTCCTACAGGGAAAGTGCCAGGAGGGAATTGCGGAGCTTGTTCTCAGTGTCTCTGAGAATTGCTCTGATTATCTGTGTGACCTCTTTGCTAAGACTCTCCAGAGAGCCGTCCTCAAAACAAACACACATCTTGACATATCTCCCACATTGATCGCAGTGTCTCCAGAAACGGCATTCAAGGAGCCAGGACCTTTTCTCCCTACACTGTCCATTGAGTTGTCCTCAAAACCAATATACATCCTGCTATATCTCCCACATGGAAAGTGCCAGGAGGGAGAAGTGGGGATTATGTTTAGACTTTCTCGGAACTGCTTCAAATCATCTAGATATCTTTGTGCTGTAAATCTCCCAACAGCCAAACGCAAAAGCAGCAAACATCTCGCCGTATGTCCCACATTGAAAGTGCCAAGAGAGAGCTTGCTCTCCCTGTCTTTGAGTACTGTTTTCACTGTCCCGGTTACCTCTTTGCTAACATTCTCTTCAGAGCCGCAGTGAAACCAGGAACCACGTGGAGAAGGCACCCACACTGAAAGTGCCTGGAGGGAACATTGGGGCTTCTTCTCAGTGTCTCTGACATAGGGTTTCACTGTCCCGGGAAAGTCTCTGCTAACACCGTGCAGAGCGGTGTGCCCAATATACAGAAACGTCTTGCGGTATCTCCTACAGGGAAAGTGCCAGGAGGGAATTGTGGAGCTTGTTCTCAGTGTCTCTGAGAATTGCTCTGATTATCTGTGTGACCTCTTTGCTAAGACTCTCCAGAGAGCCGTCCTCAAAACAAACACACATCTTGACATATCTCCCACATTGATCGCAGTGTCTCCAGAAACGGCATTCAAGGAGCCAGGACCTTTTCTCCCTACACTGTCCATTGAGTTGTCCTCAAAACCAATATACATCCTGCTATATCTCCCACATGGAAAGTGCCAGGAGGGAGAAGTGGGGATTATGTTTAGACTTTCTCGGAACTGCTTCAAATCAACTAGATATCTTTGTGCTGTAAATCTCCCAACAGCCAAACGCAAAAGCAGCAAACATCTCGCTGTATGTCCCACATCCAAAGTGCCAAGAGAGAGCTTGCTCTCCCTGTCTTTGAGTACTGTTTTCACTGTCCCGGTTACCTCTTTGCTAACATTCTCTTCAGAGCCGCAGTGAAACCAGGAACCACGTGGAGAAAGCACCCACACTGAAAGTGCCTGGAGGGAACATTGGGGCTTCTTCTCAGTGTCTCTGACATAGGGTTTCACTGTCCCGGGAAAGTCTCTGCTAACACCGTGCAGAGCGCTGTGCCCAATATACAGAAACGTCTTGCGGTATCTCCTACAGGGAAAGTGCCAGGAGGGAATTGCGGAGCTTGTTCTCAGTGTCTCTGAGAATTGCTCTGATTATCTGTGTGACCTCTTTGCTAAGACTCTCCAGAGAGCCGTCCTCAAAACAAACACACATCTTGACATATCTCCCACATTGATCGCAGTGTCTCCAGAAACGGCATTCAAGGAGCCAGGACCTTTTCTCCCTACACTGTCCGTTGAGTTGTCCTCAAAACCAATATACATCCTGCTATATCTCCCACATGGAAAGTGCCAGGAGGGAGAAGTGGGGATTATGTTTAAACTTTCTCGGAACTGCTTCAAATCAACTAGATATCTTTGTGCTGTAAATCTCCCAACAGCCAAACGCAAAAGCAGCAAACATCTCGCTGTATGTCCCACATTGAAAGTGCCAAGAGAGAGCTTGCTCTCCCTGTCTTTGAGTACTGTTTTCACTGTCCCGGTTACCTCTTTGCTAACATTCTCTTCAGAGCTGCAGTGAAACCAGGAACCACGTGGAGAAGGCACCCACACTGAAAGTGCCTGGAGGGAACATTGGGGCTTCTTCTCAGTGTCTCTGACATAGGGTTTCACTGTGCCGGGAAAGTCTCTGCTAACACCGTGCAGAGCGCTGTGCCCAATATACAGAAACGTCTTGCGGTATCTCCTACAGGGAAAGTGCCAGGAGGGAATTGCGGAGCTTGTTCTCAGTGTCTCTGAGAATTGCTCTGATTATCTGTGTGACCTCTTTGCTAAGACTCTCCAGAGAGCCGTCCTCAAAACAAACACACATCTTGACATATCTCCCACATTGATCGCAGTGTCTCCAGAAACGGCATTCAAGGAGCCAGGACCTTTTCTCCCTACACTGTCCATTGAGTTGTCCTCAAAACCAATATACATCCTGCTATATCTCCCACATGGAAAGTGCCAGGAGGGAGAAGTGGGGATTATGTTTAGACTTTCTCGGAACTGCTTCAAATCAACTAGATATCTTTGTGCTGTAAATCTCCCAACAGCCAAACGCAAAAGCAGCAAACATCTCGCTGTATGTCCCACATCCAAAGTGCCAAGAGAGAGCTTGCTCTCCCTGTCTTTGAGTACTGTTTTCACTGTCCCGGTTACCTCTTTGCTAACATTCTCTTCAGAGCTGCAGTGAAACCAGGAACCACGTGCAGAAGGCACCCACACTGAAAGTGCCTGGAGGGAACATTGGGGCTTCTTCTCAGTGTCTCTGACATAGGGTTTCACAGTCCCAGGAAAGTCTCTGCTAACGCCGTGCAGAGTGCTGTGCCCAATATACAGAAATGTCTTGCGGTATCTCCTACAGGGAAAGTGCCAGGAGGGAATTGTCGAGCTTGTTCTCAGTGTCTCTGAGAATTGCTCTGATTATCCCTGTGACCTCTTTGCTAAGACTCTCCAGAGAGCCGTCCTCAAAACAAACACACATCTTGACATATCTCCCACATTGATCGCAGTGTCTCCAGAAACGGCATTCAAGGAGCCAGGACCTTTTCTCCCTACACTGTCCATTGAGTTGTCCTCAAAACCAATATACATCCTGCTATATCTCCCACATGGAAAGTGCCAGGAGGGAGAAGTGGGGATTATGTTTAGACTTTCTCGGAACTGCTTCAAATCAACTAGATATCTTTGTGCTGTAAATCTCCCAACAGCCAAACGCAAAAGCAGCAAACATCTCGCTGTATGTCCCACATCCAAAGTGCCAAGAGAGAGCTTGCTCTCCCTGTCTTTGAGTACTGTTTTCACTGTCCCGGTTACCTCTTTGCTAACATTCTCTTCAGAGCTGCAGTGAAACCAGGAACCACGTGGAGAAAGCACCCACACTGAAAGTGCCTGGAGGGAACATTGGGGCTTCTTCTCAGTGTCTCTGACATAGGGTTTCACTGTCCCGGGAAAGTCTCTGCTAACACCGTGCAGAGCGCTGTGCCCAATATACAGAAACGTCTTGCGGTATCTCCTACAGGGAAAGTGCCAGGAGGGAATTGCGGAGCTTGTTCTCAGTGTCTCTGAGAATTGCTCTGATTATCCCTGTGACCTCTTTGCTAAGACTCTCCAGAGAGCCGTCCTCAAAACAAACACACATCTTGACATATCTCCCACATTGATCGCAGTGTCTCCAGAAACGGCATTCAAGGAGCCAGGACCTTTTCTCCCTACACTGTCCATTGAGTTGTCCTCAAAACCAATATACATCCTGCTATATCTCCCACATGGAAAGTGCCAGGAGGGAGAAGTGGGGATTATGTTTAGACTTTCTCGGAACTGCTTCAAATCAACTAGATATCTTTGTGCTGTAAATCTCCCAACAGCCAAACGCAAAAGCAGCAAACATCTTGCTGTATGTCCCACATCCAAAGTGCCAAGAGAGAGCTTGCTCTCCCTGTCTTTGAGTACTGTTTTCACTGTCCCGGTTACCTCTTTGCTAACATTCTCTTCAGAGCCGCAGTGAAACCAGGAACCACGTGGAGAAAGCACCCACACTGAAAGTGCCTGGAGGGAACATTGGGGCTTCTTCTCAGTGTCTCTGACATAGGGTTTCACTGTGCCGGGAAAGTCTCTGCTAACACCGTGCAGAGCGCTGTGCCCAATATACAGAAACGTCTTGCGGTATCTCCTACAGGGAAAGTGCCAGGAGGGAATTGCGGAGCTTGTTCTCAGTGTCTCTGAGAATTGCTCTGATTATCTGTGTGACCTCTTTGCTAAGACTCTCCAGAGAGCCGTCCTCAAAACAAACACACATCTTGACATATCTCCCACATTGATCGCAGTGTCTCCAGAAACGGCATTCAAGGAGCCAGGACCTTTTCTCCCTACACTGTCCATTGAGTTGTCCTCAAAACCAATATACATCCTGCTATATCTCCCACATGGAAAGTGCCAGGAGGGAGAAGTGGGGATTATGTTTAGACTTTCTCGGAACTGCTTCAAATCAACTAGATATCTTTGTGCTGTAAATCTCCCAACAGCCAAACGCAAAAGCAGCAAACATCTCGCTGTATGTCCCACATCCAAAGTGCCAAGAGAGACCTTGCTCTCCCTGTCTTTGAGTACTGTTTTCACTGTCCCGGTTACCTCTTTGCTAACATTCTCTTCAGAGCCGCAGTGAAACCAGGAACCACGTGGAGAAGGCACCCACACTGAAAGTGCCTGGAGGGAACATTGGGGCTTCTTCTCAGTGTCTCTGACATAGGGTTTCACTGTCCCGGGAAAGTCTCTGCTAACACCGTGCAGAGCGCTGTGCCCAATATACAGAAACGTCTTGCGGTATCTCCTACAGGGAAAGTGCCAGGAGGGAATTGCGGAGCTTGTTCTCAGTGTCTCTGAGAATTGCTCTGATTATCTGTGTGACCTCTTTGCTAAGACTCTCCAGAGAGCCGTCCTCAAAACAAACACACATCTTGACATATCTCCCACATTGATCGCAGTGTCTCCAGAAACGGCATTCAAGGAGCCAGGACCTTTTCTCCCTACACTGTCCGTTGAGTTGTCCTCAAAACCAATATACATCCTGCTATATCTCCCACATGGAAAGTGCCAGGAGGGAGAAGTGGGGATTATGTTTAAACTTTCTCGGAACTGCTTCAAATCAACTAGATATCTTTGTGCTGTAAATCTCCCAACAGCCAAACGCAAAAGCAGCAAACATCTCGCTGTATGTCCCACATTGAAAGTGCCAAGAGAGAGCTTGCTCTCCCTGTCTTTGAGTACTGTTTTCACTGTCCCGGTTACCTCTTTGCTAACATTCTCTTCAGAGCTGCAGTGAAACCAGGAACCACGTGGAGAAGGCACCCACACTGAAAGTGCCTGGAGGGAACATTGGGGCTTCTTCTCAGTGTCTCTGACATAGGGTTTCACTGTGCCGGGAAAGTCTCTGCTAACACCGTGCAGAGCGCTGTGCCCAATATACAGAAACGTCTTGCGGTATCTCCTACAGGGAAAGTGCCAGGAGGGAATTGCGGAGCTTGTTCTCAGTGTCTCTGAGAATTGCTCTGATTATCTGTGTGACCTCTTTGCTAAGACTCTCCAGAGAGCCGTCCTCAAAACAAACACACATCTTGACATATCTCCCACATTGATCGCAGTGTCTCCAGAAACGGCATTCAAGGAGCCAGGACCTTTTCTCCCTACACTGTCCATTGAGTTGTCCTCAAAACCAATATACATCCTGCTATATCTCCCACATGGAAAGTGCCAGGAGGGAGAAGTGGGGATTATGTTTAGACTTTCTCGGAACTGCTTCAAATCAACTAGATATCTTTGTGCTGTAAATCTCCCAACAGCCAAACGCAAAAGCAGCAAACATCTCGCTGTATGTCCCACATCCAAAGTGCCAAGAGAGAGCTTGCTCTCCCTGTCTTTGAGTACTGTTTTCACTGTCCCGGTTACCTCTTTGCTAACATTCTCTTCAGAGCTGCAGTGAAACCAGGAACCACGTGCAGAAGGCACCCACACTGAAAGTGCCTGGAGGGAACATTGGGGCTTCTTCTCAGTGTCTCTGACATAGGGTTTCACAGTCCCAGGAAAGTCTCTGCTAACGCCGTGCAGAGTGCTGTGCCCAATATACAGAAACGTCTTGCGGTATCTCCTACAGGGAAAGTGCCAGGAGGGAATTGTCGAGCTTGTTCTCAGTGTCTCTGAGAATTGCTCTGATTATCCCTGTGACCTCTTTGCTAAGACTCTCCAGAGAGCCGTCCTCAAAACAAACACACATCTTGACATATCTCCCACATTGATCGCAGTGTCTCCAGAAACGGCATTCAAGGAGCCAGGACCTTTTCTCCCTACACTGTCCATTGAGTTGTCCTCAAAACCAATATACATCCTGCTATATCTCCCACATGGAAAGTGCCAGGAGGGAGAAGTGGGGATTATGTTTAGACTTTCTCGGAACTGCTTCAAATCAACTAGATATCTTTGTGCTGTAAATCTCCCAACAGCCAAACGCAAAAGCAGCAAACATCTCGCTGTATGTCCCACATCCAAAGTGCCAAGAGAGAGCTTGCTCTCCCTGTCTTTGAGTACTGTTTTCACTGTCCCGGTTACCTCTTTGCTAACATTCTCTTCAGAGCTGCAGTGAAACCAGGAACCACGTGGAGAAAGCACCCACACTGAAAGTGCCTGGAGGGAACATTGGGGCTTCTTCTCAGTGTCTCTGACATAGGGTTTCACTGTCCCGGGAAAGTCTCTGCTAACACCCTGCAGAGCGCTGTGCCCAATATACAGAAACGTCTTGCGGTATCTCCTACAGGGAAAGTGCCAGGAGGGAATTGCGGAGCTTGTTCTCAGTGTCTCTGAGAATTGCTCTGATTATCCCTGTGACCTCTTTGCTAAGACTCTCCAGAGAGCCGTCCTCAAAACAAACACACATCTTGACATATCTCCCACATTGATCGCAGTGTCTCCAGAAACGGCATTCAAGGAGCCAGGACCTTTTCTCCCTACACTGTCCATTGAGTTGTCCTCAAAACCAATATACATCCTGCTATATCTCCCACATGGAAAGTGCCAGGAGGGAGAAGTGGGGATTATGTTTAGACTTTCTCGGAACTGCTTCAAATCAACTAGATATCTTTGTGCTGTAAATCTCCCAACAGCCAAACGCAAAAGCAGCAAACATCTTGCTGTATGTCCCACATCCAAAGTGCCAAGAGAGAGCTTGCTCTCCCTGTCTTTGAGTACTGTTTTCACTGTCCCGGTTACCTCTTTGCTAACATTCTCTTCAGAGCCGCAGTGAAACCAGGAACCACGTGGAGAAAGCACCCACACTGAAAGTGCCTGGAGGGAACATTGGGGCTTCTTCTCAGTGTCTCTGACATAGGGTTTCACTGTGCCGGGAAAGTCTCTGCTAACACCGTGCAGAGCGCTGTGCCCAATATACAGAAACGTCTTGCGGTATCTCCTACAGGGAAAGTGCCAGGAGGGAATTGCGGAGCTTGTTCTCAGTGTCTCTGAGAATTGCTCTGATTATCTGTGTGACCTCTTTGCTAAGACTCTCCAGAGAGCCGTCCTCAAAACAAACACACATCTTGACATATCTCCCACATTGATCGCAGTGTCTCCAGAAACGGCATTCAAGGAGCCAGGACCTTTTCTCCCTACACTGTCCATTGAGTTGTCCTCAAAACCAATATACATCCTGCTATATCTCCCACATGGAAAGTGCCAGGAGGGAGAAGTGGGGATTATGTTTAGACTTTCTCGGAACTGCTTCAAATCAACTAGATATCTTTGTGCTGTAAATCTCCCAACAGCCAAACGCAAAAGCAGCAAACATCTCGCTGTATGTCCCACATCCAAAGTGCCAAGAGAGACCTTGCTCTCCCTGTCTTTGAGTACTGTTTTCACTGTCCCGGTTACCTCTTTGCTAACATTCTCTTCAGAGCCGCAGTGAAACCAGGAACCACGTGGAGAAGGCACCCACACTGAAAGTGCCTGGAGGGAACATTGGGGCTTCTTCTCAGTGTCTCTGACATAGGGTTTCACTGTCCCGGGAAAGTCTCTGCTAACACCGTGCAGAGCGCTGTGCCCAATATACAGAAACGTCTTGCGGTATCTCCTACAGGGAAAGTGCCAGGAGGGAATTGTGGAGCTTGTTCTCAGTGTCTCTGAGAATTGCTCTGATTATCTGTGTGACCTCTTTGCTAAGACTCTCCAGAGAGCCGTCCTCAAAACCAACACACATCTTGACATATCTCCCACATTGATCGCAGTGTCTCCAGAAACGGCATTCAAGGAGCCAGGACCTTTTCTCCCTACACTGTCCATTGAGTTGTCCTCAAAACCAATATACATCCTGCTATATCTCCCACATGGAAAGTGCCAGGAGGGAGAAGTGGGGATTATGTTTAGACTTTCTCGGAACTGCTTCAAATCAACTAGATATCTTTGTGCTGTAAATCTCCCAACAGCCAAACACAAAAGCAGCAAACATCTCGCTGTATGTCCCACATCCAAAGTGCCAAGAGAGAGCTTGCTCTCCCTGTCTTTGAGTACTGTTTTCACTGTCCCGGTTACCTCTTTGCTAACATTCTCTTCAGAGCCGCAGTGAAACCAGGAACCACGTGGAGAAAGCACCCACACTGAAAGTGCCTGGAGGGAACACTGGGGCTTCTTCTCAGTGTCTCTGACATAGGGTTTCACTGTCCCGGGAAAGTCTCTGCTAACACCGTGCAGAGCGCTGTGCCCAATATACAGAAACGTCTTGCGGTATCTCCTACAGGGAAAGTGCCAGGAGGGAATTGCGGAGCTTGTTCTCAGTGTCTCTGAGAATTGCTCTGATTATCCCTGTGACCTCTTTGCTAAGACTCTCCAGAGAGCCGTCCTCAAAACAAACACACATCTTGACATATCTCCCACATTGATCGCAGTGTCTCCAGAAACGGCCTTCAAGGAGCCAGGACCTTTTCTCCCTACACTGTCCATTGAGTTGTCCTCAAAACCAATATACATCCTGCTATATCTCCCACATGGAAAGTGCCAGGAGGGAGAAGTGGGGATTATGTTTAGACTTTCTCGGAACTGCTTCAAATCAACTAGATATCTTTGTGCTGTAAATCTCCCAACAGCCAAACACAAAAGCAGCAAACATCTCGCTGTATGTCCCACATCCAAAGTGCCAAGAGAGAGCTTGCTCTCCCTGTCTTTGAGTACTGTTTTCACTGTCCCGGTTACCTCTTTGCTAACATTCTCTTCAGAGCTGCAGTGAAACCAGGAACCACGTGGAGAAGGCACCCACACTGAAAGTGCCTGGAGGGAACATTGGGGCTTCTTCTCAGTGTCTCTGACATAGGGTTTCACTGTGCCGGGAAAGTCTCTGCTAACACCGTGCAGAGCGCTGTGCCCAATATACAGAAACGTCTTGCGGTATCTCCTACAGGGAAAGTGCCAGGAGGGAATTGTGGAGCTTGTTCTCAGTGTCTCTGAGAATTGCTCTGATTATCTGTGTGACCTCTTTGCTAAGACTCTCCAGAGAGCCGTCCTCAAAACAAACACACATCTTGACATATCTCCCACATTGATCGCAGTGTCTCCAGAAACGGCATTCAAGGAGCCAGGACCTTTTCTCCCTACACTGTCCATTGAGTTGTCCTCAAAACCAATATACATCCTGCTATATCTCCCACATGGAAAGTGCCAGGAGGGAGAAGTGGGGATTATGTTTAGACTTTCTCGGAACTGCTTCAAATCAACTAGATATCTTTGTGCTGTAAATCTCCCAACAGCCAAACGCAAAAGCAGCAAACATCTCGCTGTATGTCCCACATCCAAAGTGCCAAGAGAGAGCTTGCTCTCCCTGTCTTTGAGTACTGTTTTCACTGTCCCGGTTACCTCTTTGCTAACATTCTCTTCAGAGCTGCAGTGAAACCAGGAACCACGTGGAGAAGGCAGCCACACTGAAAGTGCCTGGAGGGAACATTGGGGCTTCTTCTCAGTGTCTCTGACATAGGGTTTCACTGTCCCGGGAAAGTCTCTGCTAACACCGTGCAGAGCGCTGTGCCAATATACAGAAACGTCTTGCGGTATCTCCTACAGGGAAAGTGCCAGGAGGGAATTGTGGAGCTTGTTCTCAGTGTCTCTGAGAATTGCTCTGATTATCCCTGTGACCTCTTTGCTAAGACTCTCCAGAGAGCCGTCCTCAAAACCAACACACATCTTGACATATCTCCCACATTGATCGCAGTGTCTCCAGAAACGGCATTCAAGGAGCCAGGACCTTTTCTCCCTACACTGTCCATTGAGTTGTCCTCAAAACCAATATACATCCTGCTATATCTCCCACATGGAAAGTGCCAGGAGGGAGAAGTGGGGATTATGTTTAGACTTTCTCGGAACTGCTTCAAATCAACTAGATATCTTTGTGCTGTAAATCTCCCAACAGCCAAACGCAAAAGCAGCAAACATCTCGCTGTATGTCCCACATCCAAAGTGCCAAGAGAGAGCTTGCTCTCCCTGTCTTTGAGTACTGTTTTCACTGTCCCGGTTACCTCTTTGCTAACATTCTCTTCAGAGCTGCAGTGAAACCAGGAACCACGTGGAGAAAGCACCCACACTGAAAGTGCCTGGAGGGAACATTGGGGCTTCTTCTCAGTGTCTCTGACATAGGGTTTCACTGTCCCGGGAAAGTCTCTGCTAACACCGTGCAGAGCGCTGTGCCCAATATACAGAAACGTCTTGCGGTATCTCCTACAGGGAAAGTGCCAGGAGGGAATTGCGGAGCTTGTTCTCAGTGTCTCTGAGAATTGCTCTGATTATCTGTGTGACCTCTTTGCTAAGACTCTCCAGAGAGCCGTCCTCAAAACAAACACATATCTTGACATATCTCCCACATTGATCGCAGTGTCTCCAGAAACGGCATTCAAGGAGCCAGGACCTTTTCTCCCTACACTGTCCATTGAGTTGTCCTCAAAACCAATATACATCCTGCTATATCTCCCACATGGAAAGTGCCAGGAGGGAGAAGTGGGGATTATGTTTAGACTTTCTCGGAACTGCTTCAAATCAACTAGATATCTTTGTGCTGTAAATCTCCCAACAGCCAAACGCAAAAGCAGCAAACATCTCGCTGTATGTCCCACATCCAAAGTGCCAAGAGAGAGCTTGCTCTCCCTGTCTTTGAGTACTGTTTTCACTGTCCCGGTTACCTCTTTGCTAACATTCTCTTCAGAGCTGCAGTGAAACCAGGAACCACGTGGAGAAAGCACCCACACTGAAAGTGCCTGGAGGGAACATTGGGGCTTCTTCTCAGTGTCTCTGACATAGGGTTTCACTGTCCCGGGAAAGTCTCTGCTAACACCGTGCAGAGCGCTGTGCCCAATATACAGAAACGTCTTGCGGTATCTCCTACAGGGAAAGTGCCAGGAGGGAATTGCGGAGCTTGTTCTCAGTGTCTCTGAGAATTGCTCTGATTATCTGTGTGACCTCTTTGCTAAGACTCTCCAGAGAGCCGTCCTCAAAACAAACACACATCTTGACATATCTCCCACATTGATCGCAGTGTCTCCAGAAACGGCCTTCAAGGAGCCAGGACCTTTTCTCCCTACACTGTCCATTGAGTTGTCCTCAAAACCAATATACATCCTGCTATATCTCCCACATGGAAAGTGCCAGGAGGGAGAAGTGGGGATTATGTTTAGACTTTCTCGGAACTGCTTCAAATCAACTAGATATCTTTGTGCTGTAAATCTCCCAACAGCCAAACGCAAAAGCAGCAAACATCTCGCTGTATGTCCCACATCCAAAGTGCCAAGAGAGAGCTTGCTCTCCCTGTCTTTGAGTACTGTTTTCACTGTCCCGGTTACCTCTTTGCTAACATTCTCTTCAGAGCTGCAGTGAAACCAGGAACCACGTGGAGAAAGCACCCACACTGAAAGTGCCTGGAGGGAACATTGGGGCTTCTTCTCAGTGTCTCTGACATAGGGTTTCACTGTCCCGGGAAAGTCTCTGCTAACACCGTGCAGAGCGCTGTGCCCAATATACAGAAACGTCTTGCGGTATCTCCTACAGGGAAAGTGCCAGGAGGGAATTGCGGAGCTTGTTCTCAGTGTCTCTGAGAATTGCTCTGATTATCCCTGTGACCTCTTTGCTAAGACTCTCCAGAGAGCCGTCCTCAAAACAAACACACATCTTGACATATCTCCCACATTGATCGCAGTGTCTCCAGAAATGGCATTCAAGGAGCCAGGAGGTTTTCTCCCTACACTGTCCATTGAGTTGTCCTCAAAACCAATATACATCCTGCTATATCTCCCACATGGAAAGTGCCAGGAGGGAGAAGTGGGGATTATGTTTAGACTTTCTCGGAACTGCTTCAAATCAACTAGATATCTTTGTGCTGTAAATCTCCCAACAGCCAAACGCAAAAGCAGCAAACATCTCGCTGTATGTCCCACTTCCAAAGTGCCAAGAGAGAGCTTGCTCTCCCTGTCTTTGAGTACTGTTTTCACTGTCCCGGTTACCTCTTTGCTAACATTCTCTTCAGAGCCGCAGTGAAACCAGGAACCACGTGGAGAAAGCACCCACACTGAAAGTGCCTGGAGGGAACATTGGGGCTTCTTCTCAGTGTCTCTGACATAGGGTTTCACTGTCCCGGGAAAGTCTCTGCTAACACCGTGCAGAGCGCTGTGCCCAATATACAGAAACGTCTTGCGGTATCTCCTACAGGGAAAGTGCCAGGAGGGAATTGCGGAGCTTGTTCTCAGTGTCTCTGAGAATTGCTCTCATTATCCCTGTGACCTCTTTGCTAAGACTCTCCAGAGAGCCGTCCTCAAAACAAACACACATCTTGACATATCTCCCACATTGATCGCAGTGTCTCCAGAAATGGCATTCAAGGAGCCAGGACCTTTTCTCCCTACACTGTCCATTGAGTTGTCCTCAAAACCAATATACATCCTGCTATATCTTCCACATGGAAAGTGCCAGGAGGGAGAAGTGGGGATTATGTTTAGACTTTCTCGGAACTGCTTCAAATCAACTAGATATCTTTGTGCTGTAAATCTCCCAACAGCCAAACGCAAAAGCAGCAAACATCTCGCTGTATGTCCCACTTCCAAAGTGCCAAGAGAGAGCTTGCTCTCCCTGTCTTTGAGTACTGTTTTCACTGTCCCGGTTACCTCTTTGCTAACATTCTCTTCAGAGCCGCAGTGAAACCAGGAACCACGTGGAGAAAGCACCCACACTGAAAGTGCCTGGAGGGAACATTGGGGCTTCTTCTCAGTGTCTCTGACATAGGGTTTCACTGTCCCGGGAAAGTCTCTGCTAACACCGTGCAGAGCGCTGTGCCCAATATACAGAAACGTCTTGCGGTATCTCCTACAGGGAAAGTGCCAGGAGGGAATTGCGGAGCTTGTTCTCAGTGTCTCTGAGAATTGCTCTCATTATCCCTGTGACCTCTTTGCTAAGACTCTCCAGAGAGCCGTCCTCAAAACAAACACACATCTTGACATATCTCCCACATTGATCGCAGTGTCTCCAGAAACGGCATTCAAGGAGCCAGGACCTTTTCTCCCTACACTGTCCATTGAGTTGTCCTCAAAACCAATATACATCCTGCTATATCTCCCACATGGAAAGTGCCAGGAGGGAGAAGTGGGGATTATGTTTAGACTTTCTCGGAACTGCTTCAAATCAACTAGATATCTTTGTGCTGTAAATCTCCCAACAGCCAAACGCAAAAGCAGCAAACATCTCGCTGTATGTCCCACATCCAAAGTGCCAAGAGAGAGCTTGCTCTCCCTGTCTTTGAGTACTGTTTTCACTGTCCTGGTTACCTCTTGGCTAACATTCTCTTCAGAGCCGCAGTGAAACCAGGAACCACGTGGAGAAAGCAGCCACACTGAAAGTGCCTGGAGGGAACATTGGGGCTTCTTCTCAGTGTCTCTGACATAGGGTTTCACTGTCCCGGGAAAGTCTCTGCTAACACCGTGCAGAGCGCTGTGCCCAATATACAGAAACGTCTTGCGGTATCTCCTACAGGGAAAGTGCCAGGAGGGAATTGCGGAGCTTGTTCTCAGTGTCTCTGAGAATTGCTCTGATTATCTGTGTGACCTCTTTGCTAAGACTCTCCAGAGAGCCGTCCTCAAAACAAACACACATCTTGACATATCTCCCACATTGATCGCAGTGTCTCCAGAAACGGCCTTCAAGGAGCCAGGACCTTTTCTCCCTACACTGTCCATTGAGTTGTCCTCAAAACCAATATACATCCTGCTATATCTCCCACATGGAAAGTGCCAGGAGGGAGAAGTGGGGATTATGTTTAGACTTTCTCGGAACTGCTTCAAATCAACTAGATATCTTTGTGCTGTAAATCTCCCAACAGCCAAACGCAAAAGCAGCAAACATCTCGCTGTATGTCCCACATCCAAAGTGCCAAGAGAGAGCTTGCTCTCCCTGTCTTTGAGTACTGTTTTCACTGTCCCGGTTACCTCTTTGCTAACATTCTCTTCAGAGCTGCAGTGAAACCAGGAACCACGTGGAGAAAGCACCCACACTGAAAGTGCCTGGAGGGAACATTGGGGCTTCTTCTCAGTGTCTCTGACATAGGGTTTCACTGTCCCGGGAAAGTCTCTGCTAACACCCTGCAGAGCGCTGTGCCCAATATACAGAAACGTCTTGCGGTATCTCCTACAGGGAAAGTGCCAGGAGGGAATTGCGGAGCTTGTTCTCAGTGTCTCTGAGAATTGCTCTGATTATCTGTGTGACCTCTTTGCTAAGACTCTCCAGAGAGCCGTCCTCAAAACAAACACACATCTTGACATATCTCCCACATTGATCGCAGTGTCTCCAGAAACGGCATTCAAGGAGCCAGGAGGTTTTCTCCCTACACTGTCCATTGAGTTGTCCTCAAAACCAATATACATCCTGCTATATCTCCCACATGGAAAGTGCCAGGAGGGAGAAGTGGGGATTATGTTTAGACTTTCTCGGAACTGCTTCAAATCAACTAGATATCTTTGTGCTGTAAATCTCCCAACAGCCAAACGCAAAAGCAGCAAACATCTCGCTGTATGTCCCACATCCAAAGTGCCAAGAGAGAGCTTGCTCTCCCTGTCTTTGAGTACTGTTTTCACTGTCCCGGTTACCTCTTTGCTAACATTCTCTTCAGAGCTGCAGTGAAACCAGGAACCACGTGGAGAAAGCACCCACACTGAAAGTGCCTGGAGGGAACATTGGGGCTTCTTCTCAGTGTCTCTGACATAGGGTTTCACTGTGCCGGGAAAGTCTCTGCTAACACCGTGCAGAGCGCTGTGCCCAATATACAGAAACGTCTTGCGGTATCTCCTACAGGGAAAGTGCCAGGAGGGAATTGCGGAGCTTGTTCTCAGTGTCTCTGAGAATTGCTCTCATTATCCCTGTGACCTCTTTGCTAAGACTCTCCAGAGAGCCGTCCTCAAAACAAACACACATCTTGACATATCTCCCACATTGATCGCAGTGTCTCCAGAAATGGCATTCAAGGAGCCAGGAGGTTTTCTCCCTACACTGTCCATTGAGTTGTCCTCAAAACCAATATACATCCTGCTATATCTCCCACATGGAAAGTGCCAGGAGGGAGAAGTGGGGATTATGTTTAGACTTTCTCGGAACTGCTTCAAATCAACTAGATATCTTTGTGCTGTAAATCTCCCAACAGCCAAACGCAAAAGCAGCAAACATCTCGCTGTATGTCCCACTTCCAAAGTGCCAAGAGAGAGCTTGCTCTCCCTGTCTTTGAGTACTGTTTTCACTGTCCCGGTTACCTCTTTGCTAACATTCTCTTCAGAGCCGCAGTGAAACCAGGAACCACGTGGAGAAAGCACCCACACTGAAAGTGCCTGGAGGGAACATTGGGGCTTCTTCTCAGTGTCTCTGACATAGGGTTTCACTGTCCCGGGAAAGTCTCTGCTAACACCGTGCAGAGCGCTGTGCCCAATATACAGAAACGTCTTGCGGTATCTCCTACAGGGAAAGTGCCAGGAGGGAATTGCGGAGCTTGTTCTCAGTGTCTCTGAGAATTGCTCTCATTATCCCTGTGACCTCTTTGCTAAGACTCTCCAGAGAGCCGTCCTCAAAACAAACACACATCTTGACATATCTCCCACATTGATCGCAGTGTCTCCAGAAATGGCATTCAAGGAGCCAGGACCTTTTCTCCCTACACTGTCCATTGAGTTGTCCTCAAAACCAATATACATCCTGCTATATCTCCCACATGGAAAGTGCCAGGAGGGAGAAGTGGGGATTATGTTTAGACTTTCTCGGAACTGCTTCAAATCAACTAGATATCTTTGTGCTGTAAATCTCCCAACAGCCAAACGCAAAAGCAGCAAACATCTCGCTGTATGTCCCACTTCCAAAGTGCCAAGAGAGAGCTTGCTCTCCCTGTCTTTGAGTACTGTTTTCACTGTCCCGGTTACCTCTTTGCTAACATTCTCTTCAGAGCCGCAGTGAAACCAGGAACCACGTGGAGAAAGCACCCACACTGAAAGTGCCTGGAGGGAACATTGGGGCTTCTTCTCAGTGTCTCTGACATAGGGTTTCACTGTCCCAGGAAAGTCTCTGCTAACACCGTGCAGAGCGCTGTGCCCAATATACAGAAACGTCTTGCGGTATCTCCTACAGGGAAAGTGCCAGGAGGGAATTGCGGAGCTTGTTCTCAGTGTCTCTGAGAATTGCTCTGATTATCCCTGTGACCTCTTTGCTAAGACTCTCCAGAGAGCCGTCCTCAAAACAAACACACATCTTGACATATCTCCCACATTGATCGCAGTGTCTCCAGAAACGGCATTCAAGGAGCCAGGAGGTTTTCTCCCTACACTGTCCATTGAGTTGTCCTCAAAACCAATATACATCCTGCTATATCTCCCACATGGAAAGTGCCAGGAGGGAGAAGTGGGGATTATGTTTAGACTTTCTCGGAACTGCTTCAAATCAACTAGATATCTTTGTGCTGTAAATCTCCCAACAGCCAAACGCAAAAGCAGCAAACATCTCGCTGTATGTCCCACATCCAAAGTGCCAAGAGAGAGCTTGCTCTCCCTGTCTTTGAGTACTGTTTTCACTGTCCTGGTTACCTCTTGGCTAACATTCTCTTCAGAGCCGCAGTGAAACCAGGAACCACGTGGAGAAAGCAGCCACACTGAAAGTGCCTGGAGGGAACATTGGGGCTTCTTCTCAGTGTCTCTGACATAGGGTTTCACTGTCCCGGGAAAGTCTCTGCTAACACCGTGCAGAGCGCTGTGCCCAATATACAGAAACGTCTTGCGGTATCTCCTACAGGGAAAGTGCCAGAAGGGAATTGCGGAGCTTGTTCTCAGTGTCTCTGAGAATTGCTCTGATTATCTGTGTGACCTCTTTGCTAAGACTCTCCAGAGAGCCGTCCTCAAAACAAACACACATCTTGACATATCTCCCACATTGATCGCAGTGTCTCCAGAAACGGCCTTCAAGGAGCCAGGACCTTTTCTCCCTACACTGTCCATTGAGTTGTCCTCAAAACCAATATACATCCTGCTATATCTCCCACATGGAAAGTGCCAGGAGGGAGAAGTGGGGATTATGTTTAGACTTTCTCGGAACTGCTTCAAATCAACTAGATATCTTTGTGCTGTAAATCTCCCAACAGCCAAACGCAAAAGCAGCAAACATCTCGCTGTATGTCCCACATCCAAAGTGCCAAGAGAGAGCTTGCTCTCCCTGTCTTTGAGTACTGTTTTCACTGTCCCGGTTACCTCTTTGCTAACATTCTCTTCAGAGCTGCAGTGAAACCAGGAACCACGTGGAGAAAGCAGCCACACTGAAAGTGCCTGGAGGGAACATTGGGGCTTCTTCTCAGTGTCTCTGACATAGGGTTTCACTGTCCCGGGAAAGTCTCTGCTAACACCCTGCAGAGCGCTGTGCCCAATATACAGAAACGTCTTGCGGTATCTCCTACAGGGAAAGTGCCAGGAGGGAATTGCGGAGCTTGTTCTCAGTGTCTCTGAGAATTGCTCTGATTATCCCTGTGACCTCTTTGCTAAGACTCTCCAGAGAGCCGTCCTCAAAACAAACACACATCTTGACATATCTCCCACATTGATCGCAGTGTCTCCAGAAACGGCATTCAAGGAGCCAGGAGGTTTTCTCCCTACACTGTCCATTGAGTTGTCCTCAAAACCAATATACATCCTGCTATATCTCCCACATGGAAAGTGCCAGGAGGGAGAAGTGGGGATTATGTTTAGACTTTCTCGGAACTGCTTCAAATCAACTAGATATCTTTGTGCTGTAAATCTCCCAACAGCCAAACGCAAAAGCAGCAAACATCTCGCTGTATGTCCCACATCCAAAGTGCCAAGAGAGAGCTTGCTCTCCCTGTCTTTGAGTACTGTTTTCACTGTCCCGGTTACCTCTTTGCTAACATTCTCTTCAGAGCTGCAGTGAAACCAGGAACCACGTGGAGAAAGCACCCACACTGAAAGTGCCTGGAGGGAACATTGGGGCTTCTTCTCAGTGTCTCTGACATAGGGTTTCACTGTGCCGGGAAAGTCTCTGCTAACACCGTGCAGAGCGCTGTGCCCAATATACAGAAACGTCTTGCGGTATCTCCTACAGGGAAAGTGCCAGGAGGGAATTGCGGAGCTTGTTCTCAGTGTCTCTGAGAATTGCTCTGATTATCCCTGTGACCTCTTTGCTAAGACTCTCCAGAGAGCCGTCCTCAAAACAAACACACATCTTGACATATCTCCCACATTGATCGCAGTGTCTCCAGAAATGGCATTCAAGGAGCCAGGACCTTTTCTCCCTACACTGTCCATTGAGTTGTCCTCAAAACCAATATACATCCTGCTATATCTCCCACATGGAAAGTGCCAGGAGGGAGAAGTGGGGATTATGTTTAGACTTTCTCGGAACTGCTTCAAATCAACTAGATATCTTTGTGCTGTAAATCTCCCAACAGCCAAACGCAAAAGCAGCAAACATCTCGCTGTATGTCCCACATCCAAAGTGCCAAGAGAGAGCTTGCTCTCCCTGTCTTTGAGTACTGTTTTCACTGTCCCGGTTACCTCTTTGCTAACATTCTCTTCAGAGCCGCAGTGAAACCAGGAACCACGTGGAGAAAGCACCCACACTGAAAGTGCCTGGAGGGAACATTGGGGCTTCTTCTCAGTGTCTCTGACATAGGGTTTCACTGTCCCGGGAAAGTCTCTGCTAACACCGTGCAGAGCGCTGTGCCCAATATACAGAAACGTCTTGCGGTATCTCCTACAGGGAAAGTGCCAGGAGGGAATTGCGGAGCTTGTTCTCAGTGTCTCTGAGAATTGCTCTGATTATCTGTGTGACCTCTTTGCTAAGACTCTCCAGAGAGCCGTCCTCAAAACAAACACACATCTTGACATATCTCCCACATTGATCGCAGTGTCTCCAGAAATGGCATTCAAGGAGCCAGGACCTTTTCTCCCTACACTGTCCATTGAGTTGTCCTCAAAACCAATATACATCCTGCTATATCTCCCACATGGAAAGTGCCAGGAGGGAGAAGTGGGGATTATGTTTAGACTTTCTCGGAACTGCTTCAAATCAACTAGATATCTTTGTGCTGTAAATCTCCCAACAGCCAAACGCAAAAGCAGCAAACATCTCGCTGTATGTCCCACATCCAAAGTGCCAAGAGAGAGCTTGCTCTCCCTGTCTTTGAGTACTGTTTTCACTGTCCTGGTTACCTCTTTGCTAACATTCTCTTCAGAGCCGCAGTGAAACCAGGAACCACGTGCAGAAGGCAGCCACACTGAAAGTGCCTGGAGGGAACATTGGGGCTTCTTCTCAGTGTCTCTGACATAGGGTTTCACTGTGCCGGGAAAGTCTCTGCTAACACCGTGCAGAGCGCTGTGCCCAATATACAGAAACGTCTTGCGGTATCTCCTACAGGGAAAGTGCCAGGAGGGAATTGCGGAGCTTGTTCTCAGTGTCTCTGAGAATTGCTCTGATTATCTGTGTGACCTCTTTGCTAAGACTCTCCAGAGAGCCGTCCTCAAAACAAACACACATCTTGACATATCTCCCACATTGATCGCAGTGTCTCCAGAAATGGCATTCAAGGAGCCAGGACCTTTTCTCCCTACACTGTCCATTGAGTTGTCCTCAAAACCAATATACATCCTGCTATATCTCCCACATGGAAAGTGCCAGGAGGGAGAAGTGGGGATTATGTTTAGACTTTCTCGGAACTGCTTCAAATCAACTAGATATCTTTGTGCTGTAAATCTCCCAACAGCCAAACGCAAAAGCAGCAAACATCTCGCTGTATGTCCCACATCCAAAGTGCCAAGAGAGAGCTTGCTCTCCCTGTCTTTGAGTACTGTTTTCACTGTCCCGGTTACCTCTTTGCTAACATTCTCTTCAGAGCTGCAGTGAAACCAGGAACCACGTGGAGAAAGCACCCACACTGAAAGTGCCTGGAGGGAACATTGGGGCTTCTTCTCAGTGTCTCTGACATAGGGTTTCACTGTCCCGGGAAAGTCTCTGCTAACACCGTGCAGAGCGCTGTGCCCAATATACAGAAACGTCTTGCGGTATCTCCTACAGGGAAAGTGCCAGGAGGGAATTGTGGAGCTTGTTCTCAGTGTCTCTGAGAATTGCTCTGATTATCTGTGTGACCTCTTTGCTAAGACTCTCCAGAGAGCCGTCCTCAAAACAAACACACATCTTGACATATCTCCCACATTGATCGCAGTGTCTCCAGAAACGGCATTCAAGGAGCCAGGAGGTTTTCTCCCTACACTGTCCATTGAGTTGTCCTCAAAACCAATATACATCCTGCTATATCTCCCACATGGAAAGTGCCAGGAGGGAGAAGTGGGGTTTATGTTTAGACTTTCTCGGAACTGCTTCAAATCAACTAGATATCTTTGTGCTGTAAATCTCCCAACAGCCAAACGCAAAAGCAGCAAACATCTCGCTGTATGTCCCACATCCAAAGTGCCAAGAGAGAGCTTGCTCTCCCTGTCTTTGAGTACTGTTTTCACTGTCCCGGTTACCTCTTTGCTAACATTCTCTTCAGAGCTGCAGTGAAACCAGGAACCACGTGGAGAAGGCACCCACACTGAAAGTGCCTGGAGGGAACATTGGGGCTTCTTCTCAGTGTCTCTGACATAGGGTTTCACTGTCCCGGGAAAGTCTCTGCTAACACCGTGCAGAGCGCTGTGCCCAATATACAGAAACGTCTTGCGGTATCTCCTACAGGGAAAGTGCCAGGAGGGAATTGTGGAGCTTGTTCTCAGTGTCTCTGAGAATTGCTCTGATTATCTGTGTGACCTCTTTGCTAAGACTCTCCAGAGAGCCGTCCTCAAAACAAACACACATCTTGACATATCTCCCACATTGATCGCAGTGTCTCCAGAAACGGCATTCAAGGAGCCAGGAGGTTTTCTCCCTACACTGTCCATTGAGTTGTCCTCAAAACCAATATACATCCTGCTATATCTCCCACATGGAAAGTGCCAGGAGGGAGAAGTGGGGATTATGTTTAGACTTTCTCGGAACTGCTTCAAATCAACTAGATATCTTTGTGCTGTAAATCTCCCAACAGCCAAACGCAAAAGCAGCAAACATCTCGCTGTATGTCCCACATCCAAAGTGCCAAGAGAGAGCTTGCTCTCCCTGTCTTTGAGTACTGTTTTCACTGTCCCGGTTACCTCTTTGCTAACATTCTCTTCAGAGCCGCAGTGAAACCAGGAACCACGTGGAGAAGGCACCCACACTGAAAGTGCCTGGAGGGAACATTGGGGCTTCTTCTCAGTGTCTCTGACATAGGGTTTCACTGTGCCGGGAAAGTCTCTGCTAACACCGTGCAGAAGAGCGCTGTGCCCAATATACAGAAACGTCTTGCGGTATCTCCTACAGGGAAAGTGCCAGGAGGGAATTGCGGAGCTTGTTCTCAGTGTCTCTGAGAATTGCTCTCATTATCCCTGTGACCTCTTTGCTAAGACTCTCCAGAGAGCCGTCCTCAAAACAAACACACATCTTGACATATCTCCCACATTGATCGCAGTGTCTCCAGAAACGGCATTCAAGGAGCCAGGACCTTTTCTCCCTACACTGTCCATTGAGTTGTCCTCAAAACCAATATACATCCTGCTATATCTCCCACATGGAAAGTGCCAGGAGGGAGAAGTGGGGATTATGTTTAGACTTTCTCGGAACTGCTTCAAATCAACTAGATATCTTTGTGCTGTAAATCTCCCAACAGCCAAACGCAAAAGCAGCAAACATCTCGCTGTATGTCCCACATCCAAAGTGCCAAGAGAGAGCTTGCTCTCCCTGTCTTTGAGTACTGTTTTCACTGTCCCGGTTACCTCTTTGCTAACATTCTCTTCAGAGCCGCAGTGAAACCAGGAACCACGTGGAGAAGGCACCCACACTGAAAGTGCCTGGAGGGAACATTGGGGCTTCTTCTCAGTGTCTCTGACATAGGGTTTCACTGTGCCGGGAAAGTCTCTGCTAACACCGTGCAGAGCGCTGTGCCCAATATACAGAAACGTCTTGCGGTATCTCCTACAGGGAAAGTGCCAGGAGGGAATTGCGGAGCTTGTTCTCAGTGTCTCTGAGAATTGCTCTGATTATCTGTGTGACCTCTTTGCTAAGACTCTCCAGAGAGCCGTCCTCAAAACAAACACACATCTTGACATATCTCCCACATTGATCGCAGTGTCTCCAGAAACGGCATTCAAGGAGCCAGGACCTTTTCTCCCTACACTGTCCATTGAGTTGTCCTCAAAACCAATATACATCCTGCTATATCTCCCACATGGAAAGTGCCAGGAGGGAGAAGTGGGGATTATGTTTAGACTTTCTCGGAACTGCTTCAAATCAACTAGATATCTTTGTGCTGTAAATCTCCCAACAGCCAAACGCAAAAGCAGCAAACATCTCGCTGTATGTCCCACATCCAAAGTGCCAAGAGAGAGCTTGCTCTCCCTGTCTTTGAGTACTGTTTTCACTGTCCCGGTTACCTCTTTGCTAACATTCTCTTCAGAGCCGCAGTGAAACCAGGAACCACGTGGAGAAGGCACCCACACTGAAAGTGCCTGGAGGGAACATTGGGGCTTCTTCTCAGTGTCTCTGACATAGGGTTTCACTGTCCCGGGAAAGTCTCTGCTAACACCGTGCAGAGCGCTGTGCCCAATATACAGAAACGTCTTGCGGTATCTTCTACAGGGAAAGTGCCAGGAGAGAATTGCGGAGCTTGTTCTCAGTGTCTCTGAGAATTGCTCTGATTATCTGTGTGACCTCTTTGCTAAGACTCTCCAGAGAGCCGTCCTCAAAACAAACACACATCTTGACATATCTCCCACATTGATCGCAGTGTCTCCAGAAACGGCATTCAAGGAGCCAGGAGGTTTTCTCCCTACACTGTCCATTGAGTTGTCCTCAAAACCAATATACATCCTGCTATATCTCCCACATGGAAAGTGCCAGGAGGGAGAAGTGGGGATTATGTTTAGACTTTCTCGGAACTGCTTCAAATCAACTAGATAGCTTTGTGCTGTAAATCTCCCAACAGCCAAACGCAAAAGCAGCAAACATCTCGCTGTATGTCCCACATCCAAAGTGCCAAGAGAGAGCTTGCTCTCCCTGTCTTTGAGTACTGTTTTCACTGTCCCGGTTACCTCTTTGCTAACATTCTCTTCAGAGCCGCAGTGAAACCAGGAACCACGTGCAGAAGGCAGCCACACTGAAAGTGCCTGGAGGGAACATTGGGGCTTCTTCTCAGTGTCTCTGACATAGGGTTTCACTGTGCCGGGAAAGTCTCTGCTAACACCGTGCAGAGCGCTGTGCCCAATATACAGAAACGTCTTGCGGTATCTCCTACAGGGAAAGTGCCAGGAGGGAATTGCGGAGCTTGTTCTCAGTGTCTCTGAGAATTGCTCTGATTATCTGTGTGACCTCTTTGCTAAGACTCTCCAGAGAGCCGTCCTCAAAACAAACACACATCTTGACATATCTCCCACATTGATCGCAGTGTCTCCAGAAACGGCATTCAAGGAGCCAGGACCTTTTCTCCCTACACTGTCCATTGAGTTGTCCTCAAAACCAATATACATCCTGCTATATCTCCCACATGGAAAGTGCCAGGAGGGAGAAGTGGGGATTATGTTTAGACTTTCTCGGAACTGCTTCAAATCAACTAGATATCTTTGTGCTGTAAATCTCCCAACAGCCAAACGCAAAAGCAGCAAACATCTCGCTGTATGTCCCACATCCAAAGTGCCAAGAGAGACCTTGCTCTCCCTGTCTTTGAGTACTGTTTTCACTGTCCCGGTTACCTCTTTGCTAACATTCTCTTCAGAGCTGCAGTGAAACCAGGAACCACGTGGAGAAAGCACCCACACTGAAAGTGCCTGGAGGGAACATTGGGGCTTCTTCTCAGTGTCTCTGACATAGGGTTTCACTGTGCCGGGAAAGTCTCTGCTAACACCGTGCAGAGCGCTGTGCCCAATATACAGAAACGTCTTGCGGTATCTCCTACAGGGAAAGTGCCAGGAGGGAATTGCGGAGCTTGTTCTCAGTGTCTCTGAGAATTGCTCTGATTATCCCTGTGACCTCTTTGCTAAGACTCTCCAGAGAGCCGTCCTCAAAACAAACACACATCTTGACATATCTCCCACATTGATCGCAGTGTCTCCAGAAACGGCATTCAAGGAGCCAGGACCTTTTCTCCCTACACTGTCCATTGAGTTGTCCTCAAAACCAATATACATCCTGCTATATCTCCCACATGGAAAGTGCCAGGAGGGAGAAGTGGGGATTATGTTTAGACTTTCTCGGAACTGCTTCAAATCAACTAGATATCTTTGTGCTGTAAATCTCCCAACAGCCAAACGCAAAAGCAGCAAACATCTCGCTGTATGTCCCACATCCAAAGTGCCAAGAGAGAGCTTGCTCTCCCTGTCTTTGAGTACTGTTTTCACTGTCCCGGTTACCTCTTTGCTAACATTCTCTTCAGAGCCGCAGTGAAACCAGGAACCACGTGCAGAAGGCAGCCACACTGAAAGTGCCTGGAGGGAACATTGGGGCTTCTTCTCAGTGTCTCTGACATAGGGTTTCACTGTGCCGGGAAAGTCTCTGCTAACACCGTGCAGAGCGCTGTGCCCAATATACAGAAACGTCTTGCGGTATCTCCTACAGGGAAAGTGCCAGGAGGGAATTGCGGAGCTTGTTCTCAGTGTCTCTGAGAATTGCTCTGATTATCTGTGTGACCTCTTTGCTAAGACTCTCCAGAGAGCCGTCCTCAAAACAAACACACATCTTGACATATCTCCCACATTGATCGCAGTGTCTCCAGAAACGGCATTCAAGGAGCCAGGACCTTTTCTCCCTACACTGTCCATTGAGTTGTCCTCAAAACCAATATACATCCTGCTATATCTCCCACATGGAAAGTGCCAGGAGGGAGAAGTGGGGATTATGTTTAGACTTTCTCGGAACTGCTTCAAATCAACTAGATATCTTTGTGCTGTAAATCTCCCAACAGCCAAACGCAAAAGCAGCAAACATCTCGCTGTATGTCCCACATCCAAAGTGCCAAGAGAGACCTTGCTCTCCCTGTCTTTGAGTACTGTTTTCACTGTCCCGGTTACCTCTTTGCTAACATTCTCTTCAGAGCTGCAGTGAAACCAGGAACCACGTGGAGAAAGCACCCACACTGAAAGTGCCTGGAGGGAACATTGGGGCTTCTTCTCAGTGTCTCTGACATAGGGTTTCACTGTGCCGGGAAAGTCTCTGCTAACACCGTGCAGAGCGCTGTGCCCAATATACAGAAACGTCTTGCGGTATCTCCTACAGGGAAAGTGCCAGGAGGGAATTGCGGAGCTTGTTCTCAGTGTCTCTGAGAATTGCTCTCATTATCCCTGTGACCTCTTTGCTAAGACTCTCCAGAGAGCCGTCCTCAAAACAAACACACATCTTGACATATCTCCCACATTGATCGCAGTGTCTCCAGAAACGGCATTCAAGGAGCCAGGACCTTTTCTCCCTACACTGTCCATTGAGTTGTCCTCAAAACCAATATACATCCTGCTATATCTCCCACATGGAAAGTGCCAGGAGGGAGAAGTGGGGATTATGTTTAGACTTTCTCGGAACTGCTTCAAATCAACTAGATATCTTTGTGCTGTAAATCTCCCAACAGCCAAACGCAAAAGCAGCAAACATCTCGCTGTATGTCCCACATCCAAAGTGCCAAGAGAGAGCTTGCTCTCCCTGTCTTTGAGTACTGTTTTCACTGTCCCGGTTACCTCTTTGCTAACATTCTCTTCAGAGCCGCAGTGAAACCAGGAACCACGTGGAGAAGGCACCCACACTGAAAGTGCCTGGAGGGAACATTGGGGCTTCTTCTCAGTGTCTCTGACATAGGGTTTCACTGTGCCGGGAAAGTCTCTGCTAACACCGTGCAGAGCGCTGTGCCCAATATACAGAAACGTCTTGCGGTATCTCCTACAGGGAAAGTGCCAGGAGGGAATTGCGGAGCTTGTTCTCAGTGTCTCTGAGAATTGCTCTCATTATCCCTGTGACCTCTTTGCTAAGACTCTCCAGAGAGCCGTCCTCAAAACAAACACACATCTTGACATATCTCCCACATTGATCGCAGTGTCTCCAGAAACGGCATTCAAGGAGCCAGGAGGTTTTCTCCCTACACTGTCCATTGAGTTGTCCTCAAAACCAATATACATCCTGCTATATCTCCCACATGGAAAGTGCCAGGAGGGAGAAGTGGGGATTATATTTAGACTTTCTCGGAACTGCTTCAAATCAACTAGATATCTTTGTGCTGTAAATCTCCCAACAGCCAAACGCAAAAGCAGCAAACATCTCGCTGTATGTCCCACATCCAAAGTGCCAAGAGAGAGCTTGCTCTCCCTGTCTTTGAGTACTGTTTTCACTGTCCCGGTTACCTCTTGGATAACATTCTCTTCAGAGCCGCAGTGAAACCAGGAACCACGTGGAGAAGGCACCCACACTGAAAGTGCCTGGAGGGAACATTGGGGCTTCTTCTCAGTGTCTCTGACATAGGGTTTCACTGTCCCGGGAAAGTCTCTGCTAACACCGTGCAGAGCGCTGTGCCCAATATACAGAAACGTCTTGCGGTATCTCCTACAGGGAAAGTGCCAGGAGGGAATTGCGGAGCTTGTTCTCAGTGTCTCTGAGAATTGCTCTGATTATCTGTGTGACCTCTTTGCTAAGACTCTCCAGAGAGCCGTCCTCAAAACAAACACACATCTTGACATATCTCCCACATTGATCGCAGTGTCTCCAGAAACGGCCTTCAAGGAGCCAGGACCTTTTCTCCCTACACTGTCCATTGAGTTGTCCTCAAAACCAATATACATCCTGCTATATCTCCCACATGGAAAGTGCCAGGAGGGAGAAGTGGGGATTATGTTTAGACTTTCTCGGAACTGCTTCAAATCAACTAGATAGCTTTGTGCTGTAAATCTCCCAACAGCCAAACGCAAAAGCAGCAAACATCTCGCTGTATGTCCCACATCCAAAGTGCCAAGAGAGAGCTTGCTCTCCCTGTCTTTGAGTACTGTTTTCACTGTCCCGGTTACCTCTTTGCTAACATTCTCTTCAGAGCCGCAGTGAAACCAGGAACCACGTGGAGAAGGCACCCACACTGAAAGTGCCTGGAGGGAACATTGGGGCTTCTTCTCAGTGTCTCTGACATAGGGTTTCACTGTGCCGGGAAAGTCTCTGCTAACACCGTGCAGAGCGCTGTGCCCAATATACAGAAACGTCTTGCGGTATCTCCTACAGGGAAAGTGCCAGGAGGGAATTGCGGAGCTTGTTCTCAGTGTCTCTGAGAATTGCTCTGATTATCTGTGTGACCTCTTTGCTAAGACTCTCCAGAGAGCCGTCCTCAAAACAAACACACATCTTGACATATCTCCCACATTGATCGCAGTGTCTCCAGAAACGGCATTGAAGGAGCCAGGAGGTTTTCTCCCTACACTGTCCATTGAGTTGTCCTCAAAACCAATATACATCCTGCTATATCTCCCACATGGAAAGTGCCAGGAGGGAGAAGTGGGGATTATGTTTAGACTTTCTCGGAACTGCTTCAAATCAACTAGATATCTTTGTGCTGTAAATCTCCCAACAGCCAAACGCAAAAGCAGCAAACATCTCGCTGTATGTCCCACATCCAAAGTGCCAAGAGAGAGCTTGCTCTCCCTGTCTTTGAGTACTGTTTTCACTGTCCCGGTTACCTCTTTGCTAACATTCTCTTCAGAGCCGCAGTGAAACCAGGAACCACGTGGAGAAAGCACCCACACTGAAAGTGCCTGGAGGGAACATTGGGGCTTCTTCTCAGTGTCTCTGACATAGGGTTTCACTGTGCCGGGAAAGTCTCTGCTAACACCGTGCAGAGCGCTGTGCCCAATATACAGAAACGTCTTGCGGTATCTCCTACAGGGAAAGTGCCAGGAGGGAATTGCGGAGCTTGTTCTCAGTGTCTCTGAGAATTGCTCTGATTATCCCTGTGACCTCTTTGCTAAGACTCTCCAGAGAGCCGTCCTCAAAACAAACACACATCTTGACATATCTCCCACATTGATCGCAGTGTCTCCAGAAACGGCATTCAAGGAGCCAGGACCTTTTCTCCCTACACTGTCCATTGAGTTGTCCTCAAAACCAATATACATCCTGCTATATCTCCCACATGGAAAGTGCCAGGAGGGAGAAGTGGGGATTATGTTTAGACTTTCTCGGAACTGCTTCAAATCAACTAGATATCTTTGTGCTGTAAATCTCCCAACAGCCAAACGCAAAAGCAGCAAACATCTCGCTGTATGTCCCACATCCAAAGTGCCAAGAGAGAGCTTGCTCTCCCTGTCTTTGAGTACTGTTTTCACTGTCCCGGTTACCTCTTTGCTAACATTCTCTTCAGAGCTGCAGTGAAACCAGGAACCACGTGGAGAAAGCACCCACACTGAAAGTGCCTGGAGGGAACATTGGGGCTTCTTCTCAGTGTCTCTGACATAGGGTTTCACTGTCCCGGGAAAGTCTCTGCTAACACCGTGCAGAGCGCTGTGCCCAATATACAGAAACGTCTTGCGGTATCTCCTACAGGGAAAGTGCCAGGAGGGAATTGCGGAGCTTGTTCTCAGTGTCTCTGAGAATTGCTCTCATTATCCCTGTGACCTCTTTGCTAAGACTCTCCAGAGAGCCGTCCTCAAAACAAACACACATCTTGACATATCTCCCACATTGATCGCAGTGTCTCCAGAAACGGCATTCAAGGAGCCAGGAGGTTTTCTCCCTACACTGTCCATTGAGTTGTCCTCAAAACCAATATACATCCTGCTATATCTCCCACATGGAAAGTGCCAGGAGGGAGAAGTGGGGATTATATTTAGACTTTCTCGGAACTGCTTCAAATCAACTAGATATCTTTGTGCTGTAAATCTCCCAACAGCCAAACGCAAAAGCAGCAAACATCTCGCTGTATGTCCCACATCCAAAGTGCCAAGAGAGAGCTTGCTCTCCCTGTCTTTGAGTACTGTTTTCACTGTCCCGGTTACCTCTTGGATAACATTCTCTTCAGAGCCGCAGTGAAACCAGGAACCACGTGGAGAAGGCACCCACACTGAAAGTGCCTGGAGGGAACATTGGGGCTTCTTCTCAGTGTCTCTGACATAGGGTTTCACTGTCCCGGGAAAGTCTCTGCTAACACCGTGCAGAGCGCTGTGCCCAATATACAGAAACGTCTTGCGGTATCTCCTACAGGGAAAGTGCCAGGAGGGAATTGCGGAGCTTGTTCTCAGTGTCTCTGAGAATTGCTCTGATTATCTGTGTGACCTCTTTGCTAAGACTCTCCAGAGAGCCGTCCTCAAAACAAACACACATCTTGACATATCTCCCACATTGATCGCAGTGTCTCCAGAAACGGCATTCAAGGAGCCAGGACCTTTTCTCCCTACACTGTCCATTGAGTTGTCCTCAAAACCAATATACATCCTGCTATATCTCCCACATGGAAAGTCCCAGGAGGGAGAAGTGGGGATTATGTTTAGACTTTCTCGGAACTGCTTCAAATCAACTAGATAGCTTTGTGCTGTAAATCTCCCAACAGCCAAACGCAAAAGCAGCAAACATCTCGCTGTATGTCCCACATCCAAAGTGCCAAGAGAGAGCTTGCTCTCCCTGTCTTTGAGTACTGTTTTCACTGTCCCGGTTACCTCTTTGCTAACATTCTCTTCAGAGCCGCAGTGAAACCAGGAACCACGTGGAGAAGGCACCCACACTGAAAGTGCCTGGAGGGAACATTGGGGCTTCTTCTCAGTGTCTCTGACATAGGGTTTCACTGTGCCGGGAAAGTCTCTGCTAACACCGTGCAGAGCGCTGTGCCCAATATACAGAAACGTCTTGCGGTATCTCCTACAGGGAAAGTGCCAGGAGGGAATTGCGGAGCTTGTTCTCAGTGTCTCTGAGAATTGCTCTGATTATCTGTGTGACCTCTTTGCTAAGACTCTCCAGAGAGCCGTCCTCAAAACAAACACACATCTTGACATATCTCCCACATTGATCGCAGTGTCTCCAGAAACGGCATTCAAGGAGCCAGGACCTTTTCTCCCTACACTGTCCATTGAGTTGTCCTCAAAACCAATATACATCCTGCTATATCTCCCACATGGAAAGTGCCAGGAGGGAGAAGTGGGGATTATGTTTAGACTTTCTCGGAACTGCTTCAAATCAACTAGATATCTTTGTGCTGTAAATCTCCCAACAGCCAAACGCAAAAGCAGCAAACATCTCGCTGTATGTCCCACATCCAAAGTGCCAAGAGAGAGCTTGCTCTCCCTGTCTTTGAGTACTGTTTTCACTGTCCCGGTTACCTCTTTGCTAACATTCTCTTCAGAGCTGCAGTGAAACCAGGAACCACGTGGAGAAGGCACCCACACTGAAAGTGCCTGGAGGGAACATTGGGGCTTCTTCTCAGTGTCTCTGACATAGGGTTTCACTGTCCCGGGAAAGTCTCTGCTAACACCGTGCAGAGCGCTGTGCCCAATATACAGAAACGTCTTGCGGTATCTCCTACAGGGAAAGTGCCAGGAGGGAATTGTGGAGCTTGTTCTCAGTGTCTCTGAGAATTGCTCTGATTATCTGTGTGACCTCTTTGCTAAGACTCTCCAGAGAGCCGTCCTCAAAACAAACACACATCTTGACATATCTCCCACATTGATCGCAGTGTCTCCAGAAACGGCATTCAAGGAGCCAGGAGGTTTTCTCCCTACACTGTCCATTGAGTTGTCCTCAAAACCAATATACATCCTGCTATATCTCCCACATGGAAAGTGCCAGGAGGGAGAAGTGGGGATTATGTTTAGACTTTCTCGGAACTGCTTCAAATCAACTAGATATCTTTGTGCTGTAAATCTCCCAACAGCCAAACGCAAAAGCAGCAAACATCTCGCTGTATGTCCCACATCCAAAGTGCCAAGAGAGAGCTTGCTCTCCCTGTCTTTGAGTACTGTTTTCACTGTCCCGGTTACCTCTTTGCTAACATTCTCTTCAGAGCCGCAGTGAAACCAGGAACCACGTGGAGAAGGCACCCACACTGAAAGTGCCTGGAGGGAACATTGGGGCTTCTTCTCAGTGTCTCTGACATAGGGTTTCACTGTGCCGGGAAAGTCTCTGCTAACACCGTGCAGAAGAGCGCTGTGCCCAATATACAGAAACGTCTTGCGGTATCTCCTACAGGGAAAGTGCCAGGAGGGAATTGCGGAGCTTGTTCTCAGTGTCTCTGAGAATTGCTCTCATTATCCCTGTGACCTCTTTGCTAAGACTCTCCAGAGAGCCGTCCTCAAAACAAACACACATCTTGACATATCTCCCACATTGATCGCAGTGTCTCCAGAAACGGCATTCAAGGAGCCAGGACCTTTTCTCCCTACACTGTCCATTGAGTTGTCCTCAAAACCAATATACATCCTGCTATATCTCCCACATGGAAAGTGCCAGGAGGGAGAAGTGGGGATTATGTTTAGACTTTCTCGGAACTGCTTCAAATCAACTAGATATCTTTGTGCTGTAAATCTCCCAACAGCCAAACGCAAAAGCAGCAAACATCTCGCTGTATGTCCCACATCCAAAGTGCCAAGAGAGAGCTTGCTCTCCCTGTCTTTGAGTACTGTTTTCACTGTCCCGGTTACCTCTTTGCTAACATTCTCTTCAGAGCCGCAGTGAAACCAGGAACCACGTGGAGAAGGCACCCACACTGAAAGTGCCTGGAGGGAACATTGGGGCTTCTTCTCAGTGTCTCTGACATAGGGTTTCACTGTGCCGGGAAAGTCTCTGCTAACACCGTGCAGAGCGCTGTGCCCAATATACAGAAACGTCTTGCGGTATCTCCTACAGGGAAAGTGCCAGGAGGGAATTGCGGAGCTTGTTCTCAGTGTCTCTGAGAATTGCTCTGATTATCTGTGTGACCTCTTTGCTAAGACTCTCCAGAGAGCCGTCCTCAAAACAAACACACATCTTGACATATCTCCCACATTGATCGCAGTGTCTCCAGAAACGGCATTCAAGGAGCCAGGACCTTTTCTCCCTACACTGTCCATTGAGTTGTCCTCAAAACCAATATACATCCTGCTATATCTCCCACATGGAAAGTGCCAGGAGGGAGAAGTGGGGATTATGTTTAGACTTTCTCGGAACTGCTTCAAATCAACTAGATATCTTTGTGCTGTAAATCTCCCAACAGCCAAACGCAAAAGCAGCAAACATCTCGCTGTATGTCCCACATCCAAAGTGCCAAGAGAGAGCTTGCTCTCCCTGTCTTTGAGTACTGTTTTCACTGTCCCGGTTACCTCTTTGCTAACATTCTCTTCAGAGCCGCAGTGAAACCAGGAACCACGTGGAGAAGGCACCCACACTGAAAGTGCCTGGAGGGAACATTGGGGCTTCTTCTCAGTGTCTCTGACATAGGGTTTCACTGTCCCGGGAAAGTCTCTGCTAACACCGTGCAGAGCGCTGTGCCCAATATACAGAAACGTCTTGCGGTATCTCCTACAGGGAAAGTGCCAGGAGAGAATTGCGGAGCTTGTTCTCAGTGTCTCTGAGAATTGCTCTGATTATCTGTGTGACCTCTTTGCTAAGACTCTCCAGAGAGCCGTCCTCAAAACAAACACACATCTTGACATATCTCCCACATTGATCGCAGTGTCTCCAGAAACGGCATTCAAGGAGCCAGGAGGTTTTCTCCCTACACTGTCCATTGAGTTGTCCTCAAAACCAATATACATCCTGCTATATCTCCCACATGGAAAGTGCCAGGAGGGAGAAGTGGGGATTATGTTTAGACTTTCTCGGAACTGCTTCAAATCAACTAGATAGCTTTGTGCTGTAAATCTCCCAACAGCCAAACGCAAAAGCAGCAAACATCTCGCTGTATGTCCCACATCCAAAGTGCCAAGAGAGAGCTTGCTCTCCCTGTCTTTGAGTACTGTTTTCACTGTCCCGGTTACCTCTTTGCTAACATTCTCTTCAGAGCCGCAGTGAAACCAGGAACCACGTGCAGAAGGCAGCCACACTGAAAGTGCCTGGAGGGAACATTGGGGCTTCTTCTCAGTGTCTCTGACATAGGGTTTCACTGTGCCGGGAAAGTCTCTGCTAACACCGTGCAGAGCGCTGTGCCCAATATACAGAAACGTCTTGCGGTATCTCCTACAGGGAAAGTGCCAGGAGGGAATTGCGGAGCTTGTTCTCAGTGTCTCTGAGAATTGCTCTGATTATCTGTGTGACCTCTTTGCTAAGACTCTCCAGAGAGCCGTCCTCAAAACAAACACACATCTTGACATATCTCCCACATTGATCGCAGTGTCTCCAGAAACGGCATTCAAGGAGCCAGGACCTTTTCTCCCTACACTGTCCATTGAGTTGTCCTCAAAACCAATATACATCCTGCTATATCTCCCACATGGAAAGTGCCAGGAGGGAGAAGTGGGGATTATGTTTAGACTTTCTCGGAACTGCTTCAAATCAACTAGATATCTTTGTGCTGTAAATCTCCCAACAGCCAAACGCAAAAGCAGCAAACATCTCGCTGTATGTCCCACATCCAAAGTGCCAAGAGAGACCTTGCTCTCCCTGTCTTTGAGTACTGTTTTCACTGTCCCGGTTACCTCTTTGCTAACATTCTCTTCAGAGCTGCAGTGAAACCAGGAACCACGTGGAGAAAGCACCCACACTGAAAGTGCCTGGAGGGAACATTGGGGCTTCTTCTCAGTGTCTCTGACATAGGGTTTCACTGTGCCGGGAAAGTCTCTGCTAACACCGTGCAGAGCGCTGTGCCCAATATACAGAAACGTCTTGCGGTATCTCCTACAGGGAAAGTGCCAGGAGGGAATTGCGGAGCTTGTTCTCAGTGTCTCTGAGAATTGCTCTGATTATCCCTGTGACCTCTTTGCTAAGACTCTCCAGAGAGCCGTCCTCAAAACAAACACACATCTTGACATATCTCCCACATTGATCGCAGTGTCTCCAGAAACGGCATTCAAGGAGCCAGGACCTTTTCTCCCTACACTGTCCATTGAGTTGTCCTCAAAACCAATATACATCCTGCTATATCTCCCACATGGAAAGTGCCAGGAGGGAGAAGTGGGGATTATGTTTAGACTTTCTCGGAACTGCTTCAAATCAACTAGATATCTTTGTGCTGTAAATCTCCCAACAGCCAAACGCAAAAGCAGCAAACATCTCGCTGTATGTCCCACATCCAAAGTGCCAAGAGAGAGCTTGCTCTCCCTGTCTTTGAGTACTGTTTTCACTGTCCCGGTTACCTCTTTGCTAACATTCTCTTCAGAGCCGCAGTGAAACCAGGAACCACGTGGAGAAAGCACCCACACTGAAAGTGCCTGGAGGGAACATTGGGGCTTCTTCTCAGTGTCTCTGACATAGGGTTTCACTGTGCCGGGAAAGTCTCTGCTAACACCGTGCAGAGCGCTGTGCCCAATATACAGAAACGTCTTGCGGTATCTCCTACAGGGAAAGTGCCAGGAGGGAATTGCGGAGCTTGTTCTCAGTGTCTCTGAGAATTGCTCTGATTATCTGTGTGACCTCTTTGCTAAGACTCTCCAGAGAGCCGTCCTCAAAACAAACACACATCTTGACATATCTCCCACATTGATCGCAGTGTCTCCAGAAATGGCATTCAAGGAGCCAGGACCTTTTCTCCCTACACTGTCCATTGAGTTGTCCTCAAAACCAATATACATCCTGCTATATCTCCCACATGGAAAGTGCCAGGAGGGAGAAGTGGGGATTATGTTTAGACTTTCTCGGAACTGCTTCAAATCAACTAGATATCTTTGTGCTGTAAATCTCCCAACAGCCAAACGCAAAAGCAGCAAACATCTCGCTGTATGTCCCACATCCAAAGTGCCAAGAGAGACCTTGCTCTCCCTGTCTTTGAGTACTGTTTTCACTGTCCCGGTTACCTCTTTGCTAACATTCTCTTCAGAGCTGCAGTGAAACCAGGAACCACGTGGAGAAAGCACCCACACTGAAAGTGCCTGGAGGGAACATTGGGGCTTCTTCTCAGTGTCTCTGACATAGGGTTTCACTGTGCCGGGAAAGTCTCTGCTAACACCGTGCAGAGCGCTGTGCCCAATATACAGAAACGTCTTGCGGTATCTCCTACAGGGAAAGTGCCAGGAGGGAATTGCGGAGCTTGTTCTCAGTGTCTCTGAGAATTGCTCTCATTATCTGTGTGACCTCTTTGCTAAGACTCTCCAGAGAGCCGTCCTCAAAACAAACACACATCTTGACATATCTCCCACATTGATCGCAGTGTCTCCAGAAACGGCATTCAAGGAGCCAGGACCTTTTCTCCCTACACTGTCCATTGAGTTGTCCTCAAAACCAATATACATCCTGCTATATCTCCCACATGGAAAGTGCCAGGAGGGAGAAGTGGGGATTATGTTTAGACTTTCTCGGAACTGCTTCAAATCAACTAGATATCTTTGTGCTGTAAATCTCCCAACAGCCAAACGCAAAAGCAGCAAACATCTCGCTGTATGTCCCACATCCAAAGTGCCAAGAGAGAGCTTGCTCTCCCTGTCTTTGAGTACTGTTTTCACTGTCCCGGTTACCTCTTTGCTAACATTCTCTTCAGAGCCGCAGTGAAACCAGGAACCACGTGGAGAAGGCACCCACACTGAAAGTGCCTGGAGGGAACATTGGGGCTTCTTCTCAGTGTCTCTGACATAGGGTTTCACTGTGCCGGGAAAGTCTCTGCTAACACCGTGCAGAGCGCTGTGCCCAATATACAGAAACGTCTTGCGGTATCTCCTACAGGGAAAGTGCCAGGAGGGAATTGCGGAGCTTGTTCTCAGTGTCTCTGAGAATTGCTCTCATTATCCCTGTGACCTCTTTGCTAAGACTCTCCAGAGAGCCGTCCTCAAAACAAACACACATCTTGACATATCTCCCACATTGATCGCAGTGTCTCCAGAAACGGCATTCAAGGAGCCAGGAGGTTTTCTCCCTACACTGTCCATTGAGTTGTCCTCAAAACCAATATACATCCTGCTATATCTCCCACATGGAAAGTGCCAGGAGGGAGAAGTGGGGATTACGTTTAGACTTTCTCGGAACTGCTTCAAATCAACTAGATATCTTTGTGCTGTAAATCTCCCAACAGCCAAACGCAAAAGCAGCAAACATCTCGCTGTATGTCCCACATCCAAAGTGCCAAGAGAGAGCTTGCTCTCCCTGTCTTTGAGTACTGTTTTCACTGTCCCGGTTACCTCTTTGCTAACATTCTCTTCAGAGCCGCAGTGAAACCAGGAACCACGTGGAGAAGGCACCCACACTGAAAGTGCCTGGAGGGAACATTGGGGCTTCTTCTCAGTGTCTCTGACATAGGGTTTTACTGTCCCGGGAAAGTCTCTGCTAACACCGTGCAGAGCGCTGTGCCCAATATACAGAAACGTCTTGCGGTATCTCCTACAGGGAAAGTGCCAGGAGGGAATTGCGGAGCTTGTTCTCAGTGTCTCTGAGAATTGCTCTCATTATCCCTGTGACCTCTTTGCTAAGACTCTCCAGAGAGCCGTCCTCAAAACAAACACACATCTTGACATATCTCCCACATTGATCGCAGTGTCTCCAGAAACGGCATTGAAGGAGCCAGGAGGTTTTCTCCCTACACTGTCCATTGAGTTGTCCTCAAAACCAATATACATCCTGCTATATCTCCCACATGGAAAGTGCCAGGAGGGAGAAGTGGGGATTATGTTTAGACTTTCTCGGAACTGCTTCAAATCAACTAGATATCTTTGTGCTGTAAATCTCCCAACAGCCAAACGCAAAAGCAGCAAACATCTCGCTGTATGTCCCACATCCAAAGTGCCAAGAGAGAGCTTGCTCTCCCTGTCTTTGAGTACTGTTTTCACTGTCCCGGTTACCTCTTTGCTAACATTCTCTTCAGAGCCGCAGTGAAACCAGGAACCACGTGGAGAAAGCACCCACACTGAAAGTGCCTGGAGGGAACATTGGGGCTTCTTCTCAGTGTCTCTGACATAGGGTTTCACTGTCCCGGGAAAGTCTCTGCTAACACCGTGCAGAGCGCTGTGCCCAATATACAGAAACGTCTTGCGGTATCTCCTACAGGGAAAGTGCCAGGAGGGAATTGCGGAGCTTGTTCTCAGTGTCTCTGAGAATTGCTCTGATTATCTGTGTGACCTCTTTGCTAAGACTCTCCAGAGAGCCGTCCTCAAAACAAACACACATCTTGACATATCTCCCACATTGATCGCAGTGTCTCCAGAAACGGCATTCAAGGAGCCAGGACCTTTTCTCCCTACACTGTCCATTGAGTTGTCCTCAAAACCAATATACATCCTGCTATATCTCCCACATGGAAAGTGCCAGGAGGGAGAAGTGGGGATTATGTTTAGACTTTCTCGGAACTGCTTCAAATCAACTAGATATCTTTGTGCTGTAAATCTCCCAACAGCCAAACGCAAAAGCAGCAAACATCTCGCTGTATGTCCCACATCCAAAGTGCCAAGAGAGAGCTTGCTCTCCCTGTCTTTGAGTACTGTTTTCACTGTCCCGGTTACCTCTTTGCTAACATTCTCTTCAGAGCTGCAGTGAAACCAGGAACCACGTGGAGAAAGCACCCACACTGAAAGTGCCTGGAGGGAACATTGGGGCTTCTTCTCAGTGTCTCTGACATAGGGTTTCACTGTCCCGGGAAAGTCTCTGCTAACACCGTGCAGAGCGCTGTGCCCAATATACAGAAACGTCTTGCGGTATCTCCTACAGGGAAAGTGCCAGGAGGGAATTGCGGAGCTTGTTCTCAGTGTCTCTGAGAATTGCTCTCATTATCCCTGTGACCTCTTTGCTAAGACTCTCCAGAGAGCCGTCCTCAAAACAAACACACATCTTGACATATCTCCCACATTGATCGCAGTGTCTCCAGAAACGGCATTCAAGGAGCCAGGAGGTTTTCTCCCTACACTGTCCATTGAGTTGTCCTCAAAACCAATATACATCCTGCTATATCTCCCACATGGAAAGTGCCAGGAGGGAGAAGTGGGGATTATATTTAGACTTTCTCGGAACTGCTTCAAATCAACTAGATATCTTTGTGCTGTAAATCTCCCAACAGCCAAACGCAAAAGCAGCAAACATCTCGCTGTATGTCCCACATCCAAAGTGCCAAGAGAGAGCTTGCTCTCCCTGTCTTTGAGTACTGTTTTCACTGTCCCGGTTACCTCTTTGCTAACATTCTCTTCAGAGCCGCAGTGAAACCAGGAACCACGTGGAGAAAGCACCCACACTGAAAGTGCCTGGAGGGAACATTGGGGCTTCTTCTCAGTGTCTCTGACATAGGGTTTCACTGTGCCGGGAAAGTCTCTGCTAACACCGTGCAGAGCGCTGTGCCCAATATACAGAAACGTCTTGCGGTATCTCCTACAGGGAAAGTGCCAGGAGGGAATTGCGGAGCTTGTTCTCAGTGTCTCTGAGAATTGCTCTGATTATCTGTGTGACCTCTTTGCTAAGACTCTCCAGAGAGCCGTCCTCAAAACAAACACACATCTTGACATATCTCCCACATTGATCGCAGTGTCTCCAGAAACGGCATTCAAGGAGCCAGGACCTTTTCTCCCTACACTGTCCATTGAGTTGTCCTCAAAACCAATATACATCCTGCTATATCTCCCACATGGAAAGTGCCAGGAGGGAGAAGTGGGGATTATGTTTAGACTTTCTCGGAACTGCTTCAAATCAACTAGATATCTTTGTGCTGTAAATCTCCCAACAGCCAAACGCAAAAGCAGCAAACATCTCGCTGTATGTCCCACATTGAAAGTGCCAAGAGAGAGCTTGCTCTCCCTGTCTTTGAGTACTGTTTTCACTGTCCCGGTTACCTCTTTGCTAACATTCTCTTCAGAGCCGCAGTGAAACCAGGAACCACGTGGAGAAGGCACCCACACTGAAAGTGCCTGGAGGGAACATTGGGGCTTCTTCTCAGTGTCTCTGACATAGGGTTTCACTGTCCCGGGAAAGTCTCTGCTAACACCGTGCAGAGCGCTGTGCCCAATATACAGAAACGTCTTGCGGTATCTCCTACAGGGAAAGTGCCAGGAGGGAATTGCGGAGCTTGTTCTCAGTGTCTCTGAGAATTGCTCTGATTATCTGTGTGACCTCTTTGCTAAGACTCTCCAGAGAGCCGTCCTCAAAACAAACACACATCTTGACATATCTCCCACATTGATCGCAGTGTCTCCAGAAACGGCATTCAAGGAGCCAGGACCTTTTCTCCCTACACTGTCCATTGAGTTGTCCTCAAAACCAATATACATCCTGCTATATCTCCCACATGGAAAGTGCCAGGAGGGAGAAGTGGGGATTATATTTAGACTTTCTCGGAACTGCTTCAAATCAACTAGATATCTTTGTGCTGTAAATCTCCCAACAGCCAAACGCAAAAGCAGCAAACATCTCGCTGTATGTCCCACATCCAAAGTGCCAAGAGAGAGCTTGCTCTCCCTGTCTTTGAGTACTGTTTTCACTGTCCCGGTTACCTCTTTGCTAACATTCTCTTCAGAGCCGCAGTGAAACCAGGAACCACGTGGAGAAAGCACCCACACTGAAAGTGCCTGGAGGGAACATTGGGGCTTCTTCTCAGTGTCTCTGACATAGGGTTTCACTGTGCCGGGAAAGTCTCTGCTAACACCGTGCAGAGCGCTGTGCCCAATATACAGAAACGTCTTGCGGTATCTCCTACAGGGAAAGTGCCAGGAGGGAATTGCGGAGCTTGTTCTCAGTGTCTCTGAGAATTGCTCTGATTATCCCTGTGACCTCTTTGCTAAGACTCTCCAGAGAGCCGTCCTCAAAACAAACACACATCTTGACATATCTCCCACATTGATCGCAGTGTCTCCAGAAACGGCATTCAAGGAGCCAGGACCTTTTCTCCCTACACTGTCCATTGAGTTGTCCTCAAAACCAATATACATCCTGCTATATCTCCCACATGGAAAGTGCCAGGAGGGAGAAGTGGGGATTATGTTTAGACTTTCTCGGAACTGCTTCAAATCAACTAGATATCTTTGTGCTGTAAATCTCCCAACAGCCAAACGCAAAAGCAGCAAACATCTCGCTGTATGTCCCACATCCAAAGTGCCAAGAGAGACCTTGCTCTCCCTGTCTTTGAGTACTGTTTTCACTGTCCCGGTTACCTCTTTGCTAACATTCTCTTCAGAGCTGCAGTGAAACCAGGAACCACGTGGAGAAGGCAGCCACACTGAAAGTGCCTGGAGGGAACATTGGGGCTTCTTCTCAGTGTCTCTGCCATAGGGTTTCACTGTCCCGGGAAAGTCTCTGCTAACACCGTGCAGAGCGCTGTGCCCAATATACAGAAACGTCTTGCGGTATCTCCTACAGGGAAAGTGCCAGGAGGGAATTGCGGAGCTTGTTCTCAGTGTCTCTGAGAATTGCTCTGATTATCTGTGTGACCTCTTTGCTAAGACTCTCCAGAGAGCCGTCCTCAAAACAAACACACATCTTGACATATCTCCCACATTGATCGCAGTGTCTCCAGAAACGGCATTCAAGGAGCCAGGACCTTTTCTCCCTACACTGTCCATTGAGTTGTCCTCAAAACCAATATACATCCTGCTATATCTCCCACATGGAAAGTGCCAGGAGGGAGAAGTGGGAATTATGTTTAGACTTTCTCGGAACTGCTTCAAATCAACTAGATATCTTTGTGCTGTAAATCTCCCAACAGCCAAACGCAAAAGCAGCAAACATCTCGCTGTATGTCCCACATCCAAAGTGCCAAGAGAGAGCTTGCTCTCCCTGTCTTTGAGTACTGTTTTCACTGTCCCGGTTACCTCTTTGCTAACATTCTCTTCAGAGCCGCAGTGAAACCAGGAACCACGTGGAGAAAGCACCCACACTGAAAGTGCCTGGAGGGAACATTGGGGCTTCTTCTCAGTGTCTCTGACATAGGGTTTCACTGTCCCGGGAAAGTCTCTGCTAACACCGTGCAGAGCGCTGTGCCCAATATACAGAAACGTCTTGCGGTATCTCCTACAGGGAAAGTGCCAGGAGGGAATTGCGGAGCTTGTTCTCAGTGTCTCTGAGAATTGCTCTGATTATCCCTGTGACCTCTTTGCTAAGACTCTCCAGAGAGCCGTCCTCAAAACAAACACACATCTTGACATATCTCCCACATTGATCGCAGTGTCTCCAGAAACGGCATTCAAGGAGCCAGGACCTTTTCTCCCTACACTGTCCATTGAGTTGTCCTCAAAACCAATATACATCCTGCTATATCTCCCACATGGAAAGTGCCAGGAGGGAGAAGTGGGGATTATGTTTAGACTTTCTCGGAACTGCTTCAAATCAACTAGATATCTTTGTGCTGTAAATCTCCCAACAGCCAAACGCAAAAGCAGCAAACATCTCGCTGTATGTCCCACATCCAAAGTGCCAAGAGAGACCTTGCTCTCCCTGTCTTTGAGTACTGTTTTCACTGTCCCGGTTACCTCTTTGCTAACATTCTCTTCAGAGCTGCAGTGAAACCAGGAACCACGTGGAGAAGGCACCCACACTGAAAGTGCCTGGAGGGAACATTGGGGCTTCTTCTCAGTGTCTCTGCCATAGGGTTTCACTGTCCCGGGAAAGTCTCTGCTAACACCGTGCAGAGCGCTGTGCCCAATATACAGAAACGTCTTGCGGTATCTCCTACAGGGAAAGTGCCAGGAGGGAATTGCGGAGCTTGTTCTCAGTGTCTCTGAGAATTGCTCTGATTATCTGTGTGACCTCTTTGCTAAGACTCTCCAGAGAGCCGTCCTCAAAACAAACACACATCTTGACATATCTCCCACATTGATCGCAGTGTCTCCAGAAACGGCATTCAAGGAGCCAGGACCTTTTCTCCCTACACTGTCCATTGAGTTGTCCTCAAAACCAATATACATCCTGCTATATCTCCCACATGGAAAGTGCCAGGAGGGAGAAGTGGGAATTATGTTTAGACTTTCTCGGAACTGCTTCAAATCAACTAGATATCTTTGTGCTGTAAATCTCCCAACAGCCAAACGCAAAAGCAGCAAACATCTCGCTGTATGTCCCACATCCAAAGTGCCAAGAGAGAGCTTGCTCTCCCTGTCTTTGAGTACTGTTTTCACTGTCCCGGTTACCTCTTTGCTAACATTCTCTTCAGAGCCGCAGTGAAACCAGGAACCACGTGGAGAAAGCACCCACACTGAAAGTGCCTGGAGGGAACATTGGGGCTTCTTCTCAGTGTCTCTGACATAGGGTTTCACTGTCCCGGGAAAGTCTGTGCTAACACCGTGCAGAGCGCTGTGCCCAATATACAGAAACGTCTTGCGGTATCTCCTACAGGGAAAGTGCCAGGAGGGAATTGCGGAGCTTGTTCTCAGTGTCTCTGAGAATTGCTCTGATTATCTGTGTGACCTCTTTGCTAAGACTCTCCAGAGAGCCGTCCTCAAAACAAACACACATCTTGACATATCTCCCACATTGATCGCAGTGTCTCCAGAAACGGCATTCAAGGAGCCAGGACCTTTTCTCCCTACACTGTCCATTGAGTTGTCCTCAAAACCAATCTACATCCTGCTATATCTCCCACATGGAAAGTGCCAGGAGGGAGAAGTGGGGATTATGTTTAGACTTTCTCGGAACTGCTTCAAATCAACTAGATATCTTTGTGCTGTAAATCTCCCAACAGCCAAACGCAAAAGCAGCAAACATCTCGCTGTATGTCCCACATCCAAAGTGCCAAGAGAGAGCTTGCTCTCCCTGTCTTTGAGTACTGTTTTCACTGTCCCGGTTACCTCTTTGCTAACATTCTCTTCAGAGCTGCAGTGAAACCAGGAACCACGTGGAGAAGGCACCCACACTGAAAGTGCCTGGAGGGAACATTGGGGCTTCTTCTCAGTGTCTCTGACATAGGGTTTCACTGTGCCGGGAAAGTCTCTGCTAACACCGTGCAGAGCGCTGTGCCCAATATACAGAAACGTCTTGCGGTATCTCCTACAGGGAAAGTGCCAGGAGGGAATTGCGGAGCTTGTTCTCAGTGTCTCTGAGAATTGCTCTGATTATCCCTGTGACCTCTTTGCTAAGACTCTCCAGAGAGCCGTCCTCAAAACAAACACACATCTTGACATATCTCCCACATTGATCGCAGTGTCTCCAGAAACGGCATTCAAGGAGCCAGGACCTTTTCTCCCTACACTGTCCATTGAGTTGTCCTCAAAACCAATATACATCCTGCTATATCTCCCACATGGAAAGTGCCAGGAGGGAGAAGTGGGGATTATGTTTAGACTTTCTCGGAACTGCTTCAAATCAACTAGATATCTTTGTGCTGTAAATCTCCCAACAGCCAAACGCAAAAGCAGCAAACATCTCGCTGTATGTCCCACATCCAAAGTGCCAAGAGAGACCTTGCTCTCCCTGTCTTTGAGTACTGTTTTCACTGTCCCGGTTACCTCTTTGCTAACATTCTCTTCAGAGCTGCAGTGAAACCAGGAACCACGTGGAGAAGGCACCCACACTGAAAGTGCCTGGAGGGAACATTGGGGCTTCTTCTCAGTGTCTCTGCCATAGGGTTTCACTGTCCCGGGAAAGTCTCTGCTAACACCGTGCAGAGCGCTGTGCCCAATATACAGAAACGTCTTGCGGTATCTCCTACAGGGAAAGTGCCAGGAGGGAATTGCGGAGCTTGTTCTCAGTGTCTCTGAGAATTGCTCTCATTATCCCTGTGACCTCTTTGCTAAGACTCTCCAGAGAGCCGTCCTCAAAACAAACACACATCTTGACATATCTCCCACATTGATCGCAGTGTCTCCAGAAACGGCATTCAAGGAGCCAGGACCTTTTCTCCCTACACTGTCCATTGAGTTGTCCTCAAAACCAATATACATCCTGCTATATCTCCCACATGGAAAGTGCCAGGAGGGAGAAGTGGGAATTATGTTTAGACTTTCTCGGAACTGCTTCAAATCAACTAGATATCTTTGTGCTGTAAATCTCCCAACAGCCAAACGCAAAAGCAGCAAACATCTCGCTGTATGTCCCACATCCAAAGTGCCAAGAGAGAGCTTGCTCTCCCTGTCTTTGAGTACTGTTTTCACTGTCCCGGTTACCTCTTTGCTAACATTCTCTTCAGAGCCGCAGTGAAACCAGGAACCACGTGGAGAAAGCACCCACACTGAAAGTGCCTGGAGGGAACATTGGGGCTTCTTCTCAGTGTCTCTGACATAGGGTTTCACTGTCCCGGGAAAGTCTCTGCTAACACCGTGCAGAGCGCTGTGCCCAATATACAGAAACGTCTTGCGGTATCTCCTACAGGGAAAGTGCCAGGAGGGAATTGCGGAGCTTGTTCTCAGTGTCTCTGAGAATTGCTCTGATTATCTGTGTGACCTCTTTGCTAAGACTCTCCAGAGAGCCGTCCTCAAAACAAACACACATCTTGACATATCTCCCACATTGATCGCAGTGTCTCCAGAAACGGCATTCAAGGAGCCAGGACCTTTTCTCCCTACACTGTCCATTGAGTTGTCCTCAAAACCAATATACATCCTGCTATATCTCCCACATGGAAAGTGCCAGGAGGGAGAAGTGGGAATTATGTTTAGACTTTCTCGGAACTGCTTCAAATCAACTAGATATCTTTGTGCTGTAAATCTCCCAACAGCCAAACGCAAAAGCAGCAAACATCTCGCTGTATGTCCCACATCCAAAGTGCCAAGAGAGAGCTTGCTCTCCCTGTCTTTGAGTACTGTTTTCACTGTCCCGGTTACCTCTTTGCTAACATTCTCTTCAGAGCCGCAGTGAAACCAGGAACCACGTGGAGAAAGCACCCACACTGAAAGTGCCTGGAGGGAACATTGGGGCTTCTTCTCAGTGTCTCTGACATAGGGTTTCACTGTCCCGGGAAAGTCTGTGCTAACACCGTGCAGAGCGCTGTGCCCAATATACAGAAACGTCTTGCGGTATCTCCTACAGGGAAAGTGCCAGGAGGGAATTGCGGAGCTTGTTCTCAGTGTCTCTGAGAATTGCTCTGATTATCCCTGTGACCTCTTTGCTAAGACTCTCCAGAGAGCCGTCCTCAAAACAAACACACATCTTGACATATCTCCCACATTGATCGCAGTGTCTCCAGAAACGGCATTCAAGGAGCCAGGACCTTTTCTCCCTACACTGTCCATTGAGTTGTCCTCAAAACCAATCTACATCCTGCTATATCTCCCACATGGAAAGTGCCAGGAGGGAGAAGTGGGGATTATGTTTAGACTTTCTCGGAACTGCTTCAAATCAACTAGATATCTTTGTGCTGTAAATCTCCCAACAGCCAAACGCAAAAGCAGCAAACATCTCGCTGTATGTCCCACATCCAAAGTGCCAAGAGAGAGCTTGCTCTCCCTGTCTTTGAGTACTGTTTTCACTGTCCCGGTTACCTCTTTGCTAACATTCTCTTCAGAGCTGCAGTGAAACCAGGAACCACGTGGAGAAGGCACCCACACTGAAAGTGCCTGGAGGGAACATTGGGGCTTCTTCTCAGTGTCTCTGACATAGGGTTTCACTGTCCCGGGAAAGTCTCTGCTAACACCGTGCAGAGCGCTGTGCCCAATATACAGAAACGTCTTGCGGTATCTCCTACAGGGAAAGTGCCAGGAGGGAATTGTGGAGCTTGTTCTCAGTGTCTCTGAGAATTGCTCTGATTATCTGTGTGACCTCTTTGCTAAGACTCTCCAGAGAGCCGTCCTCAAAACAAACACACATCTTGACATATCTCCCACATTGATCGCAGTGTCTCCAGAAACGGCATTCAAGGAGCCAGGACCTTTTCTCCCTACACTGTCCATTGAGTTGTCCTCAAAACCAATATACATCCTGCTATATCTCCCACATGGAAAGTGCCAGGAGGGAGAAGTGGGGATTATGTTTAGACTTTCTCGGAACTGCTTCAAATCAACTAGATATCTTTGTGCTGTAAATCTCCCAACAGCCAAACGCAAAAGCAGCAAACATCTCGCTGTATGTCCCACATCCAAAGTGCCAAGAGAGAGCTTGCTCTCCCTGTCTTTGAGTACTGTTTTCACTGTCCCGGTTACCTCTTTGCTAACATTCTCTTCAGAGCTGCAGTGAAACCAGGAACCACGTGGAGAAGGCACCCACACTGAAAGTGCCTGGAGGGAACATTGGGGCTTCTTCTCAGTGTCTCTGACATAGGGTTTCACTGTCCCGGGAAAGTCTCTGCTAACACCGTGCAGAGCGCTGTGCCCAATATACAGAAACGTCTTGCGGTATCTCCTACAGGGAAAGTGCCAGGAGGGAATTGCGGAGCTTGTTCTCAGTGTCTCTGAGAATTGCTCTGATTATCTGTGTGACCTCTTTGCTAAGACTCTCCAGAGAGCCGTCCTCAAAACAAACACACATCTTGACATATCTCCCACATTGATCGCAGTGTCTCCAGAAACGGCATTCAAGGAGCCAGGAGGTTTTCTCCCTACACTGTCCATTGAGTTGTCCTCAAAACCAATATACATCCTGCTATATCTCCCACATGGAAAGTGCCAGGAGGGAGAAGTGGGGATTATGTTTAGACTTTCTCGGAACTGCTTCAAATCAACTAGATATCTTTGTGCTGTAAATCTCCCAACAGCCAAACGCAAAAGCAGCAAACATCTCGCTGTATGTCCCACATTGAAAGTGCCAAGAGAGAGCTTGCTCTCCCTGTCTTTGAGTACTGTTTTCACTGTCCCGGTTACCTCTTTGCTAACATTCTCTTCAGAGCCGCAGTGAAACCAGGAACCACGTGGAGAAAGCACCCACACTGAAAGTGCCTGGAGGGAACATTGGGGCTTCTTCTCAGTGTCTCTGCCATAGGGTTTCACTGTCCCGGGAAAGTCTCTGCTAACACCGTGCAGAGCGCTGTGCCCAATATACAGAAACGTCTTGCGGTATCTCCTACAGGGAAAGTGCCAGGAGGGAATTGCGGAGCTTGTTCTCAGTGTCTCTGAGAATTGCTCTGATTATCCCTGTGACCTCTTTGCTAAGACTCTCCAGAGAGCCGTCCTCAAAACAAACACACATCTTGACATATCTCCCACATTGATCGCAGTGTCTCCAGAAACGGCATTCAAGGAGCCAGGAGGTTTTCTCCCTACACTGTCCATTGAGTTGTCCTCAAAACCAATATACATCCTGCTATATCTCCCACATGGAAAGTGCCAGGAGGGAGAAGTGGGGATTATGTTTAGACTTTCTCGGAACTGCTTCAAATCAACTAGATATCTTTGTGCTGTAAATCTCCCAACAGCCAAACGCAAAAGCAGCAAACATCTCGCTGTATGTCCCACATCCAAAGTGCCAAGAGAGAGCTTGCTCTCCCTGTCTTTGAGTACTGTTTTCACTGTCCCGGTTACCTCTTTGCTAACATTCTCTTCAGAGCCGCAGTGAAACCAGGAACCACGTGGAGAAAGCACCCACACTGAAAGTGCCTGGAGGGAACATTGGGGCTTCTTCTCAGTGTCTCTGCCATAGGGTTTCACTGTCCCGGGAAAGTCTGTGCTAACACCGTGCAGAGCGCTGTGCCCAATATACAGAAACGTCTTGCGGTATCTCCTACAGGGAAAGTGCCAGGAGGGAATTGCGGAGCTTGTTCTCAGTGTCTCTGAGAATTGCTCTGATTATCCCTGTGACCTCTTTGCTAAGACTCTCCAGAGAGCCGTCCTCAAAACAAACACACATCTTGACATATCTCCCACATTGATCGCAGTGTCTCCAGAAACGGCATTCAAGGAGCCAGGACCTTTTCTCCCTACACTGTCCATTGAGTTGTCCTCAAAACCAATATACATCCTGCTATATCTCCCACATGGAAAGTGCCAGGAGGGAGAAGTAGGGATTATGTTTAGACTTTCTCGGAACTGCTTCAAATCAACTAGATATCTTTGTGCTGTAAATCTCCCAACAGCCAAACGCAAAAGCAGCAAACATCTCGCTGTATGTCCCACTTCCAAAGTGCCAAGAGAGAGCTTGCTCTCCCTGTCTTTGAGTACTGTTTTCACTGTCCCGGTTACCTCTTTGCTAACATTCTCTTCAGAGCCGCAGTGAAACCAGGAACCACGTGGAGAAAGCACCCACACTGAAAGTGCCTGGAGGGAACATTGGGGCTTCTTCTCAGTGTCTCTGACATAGGGTTTCACTGTCCCGGGAAAGTCTCTGCTAACACCGTGCAGAGCGCTGTGCCCAATATACAGAAACGTCTTGCGGTATCTCCTACAGGGAAAGTGCCAGGAGGGAATTGCGGAGCTTGTTCTCAGTGTCTCTGAGAATTGCTCTGATTATCTGTGTGACCTCTTTGCTAAGACTCTCCAGAGAGCCGTCCTCAAAACAAACACACATCTTGACATATCTCCCACATTGATCGCAGTGTCTCCAGAAACGGCATTCAAGGAGCCAGGACCTTTTCTCCCTACACTGTCCATTGAGTTGTCCTCAAAACCAATATACATCCTGCTATATCTCCCACATGGAAAGTGCCAGGAGGGAGAAGTGGGGATTATGTTTAGACTTTCTCGGAACTGCTTCAAATCAACTAGATATCTTTGTGCTGTAAATCTCCCAACAGCCAAACGCAAAAGCAGCAAACATCTCGCTGTATGTCCCACATCCAAAGTGCCAAGAGAGAGCTTGCTCTCCCTGTCTTTGAGTACTGTTTTCACTGTCCCGGTTACCTCTTTGCTAACATTCTCTTCAGAGCTGCAGTGAAACCAGGAACCACGTGGAGAAGGCACCCACACTGAAAGTGCCTGGAGGGAACATTGGGGCTTCTTCTCAGTGTCTCTGACATAGGGTTTCACTGTCCCGGGAAAGTCTCTGCTAACACCGTGCAGAGCGCTGTGCCCAATATACAGAAACGTCTTGCGGTATCTCCTACAGGGAAAGTGCCAGGAGGGAATTGTGGAGCTTGTTCTCAGTGTCTCTGAGAATTGCTCTGATTATCCCTGTGACCTCTTTGCTAAGACTCTCCAGAGAGCCGTCCTCAAAACAAACACACATCTTGACATATCTCCCACATTGATCGCAGTGTCTCCAGAAACGGCATTCAAGGAGCCAGGACCTTTTCTCCCTACACTGTCCATTGAGTTGTCCTCAAAACCAATATACATCCTGCTATATCTCCCACATGGAAAGTGCCAGGAGGGAGAAGTGGGGATTATGTTTAGACTTTCTCGGAACTGCTTCAAATCAACTAGATATCTTTGTGCTGTAAATCTCCCAACAGCCAAACGCAAAAGCAGCAAACATCTCGCTGTATGTCCCACATTGAAAGTGCCAAGAGAGAGCTTGCTCTCCCTGTCTTTGAGTACTGTTTTCACTGTCCCGGTTACCTCTTTGCTAACATTCTCTTCAGAGCCGCAGTGAAACCAGGAACCACGTGGAGAAAGCACCCACACTGAAAGTGCCTGGAGGGAACATTGGGGCTTCTTCTCAGTGTCTCTGACATAGGGTTTCACTGTCCCGGGAAAGTCTCTGCTAACACCGTGCAGAGCGCTGTGCCCAATATACAGAAACGTCTTGCGGTATCTCCTACAGGGAAAGTGCCAGGAGGGAATTGCGGAGCTTGTTCTCAGTGTCTCTGAGAATTGCTCTGATTATCCCTGTGACCTCTTTGCTAAGACTCTCCAGAGAGCCGTCCTCAAAACAAACACACATCTTGACATATCTCCCACATTGATCGCAGTGTCTTCAGAAACGGCATTCAAGGAGCCAGGAGGTTTTCTCCCTACACTGTCCATTGAGTTGTCCTCAAAACCAATATACATCCTGCTATATCTCCCACATGGAAAGTGCCAGGAGGGAGAAGTGGGGATTATGTTTAGACTTTCTCGGAACTGCTTCAAATCAACTAGATATCTTTGTGCTGTAAATCTCCCAACAGCCAAACGCAAAAGCAGCAAACATCTCGCTGTATGTCCCACATCCAAAGTGCCAAGAGAGAGCTTGCTCTCCCTGTCTTTGAGTACTGTTTTCACTGTCCCGGTTACCTCTTTGCTAACATTCTCTTCAGAGCCGCAGTGAAACCAGGAACCACGTGGAGAAAGCACCCACACTGAAAGTGCCTGGAGGGAACATTGGGGCTTCTTCTCAGTGTCTCTGCCATAGGGTTTCACTGTCCCGGGAAAGTCTGTGCTAACACCGTGCAGAGCGCTGTGCCCAATATACAGAAACGTCTTGCGGTATCTCCTACAGGGAAAGTGCCAGGAGGGAATTGCGGAGCTTGTTCTCAGTGTCTCTGAGAATTGCTCTGATTATCCCTGTGACCTCTTTGCTAAGACTCTCCAGAGAGCCGTCCTCAAAACAAACACACATCTTGACATATCTCCCACATTGATCGCAGTGTCTCCAGAAACGGCATTCAAGGAGCCAGGACCTTTTCTCCCTACACTGTCCATTGAGTTGTCCTCAAAACCAATATACATCCTGCTATATCTCCCACATGGAAAGTGCCAGGAGGGAGAAGTGGGGATTATGTTTAGACTTTCTCGGAACTGCTTCAAATCAACTAGATATCTTTGTGCTGTAAATCTCCCAACAGCCAAACGCAAAAGCAGCAAACATCTCGCTGTATGTCCCACTTCCAAAGTGCCAAGAGAGAGCTTGCTCTCCCTGTCTTTGAGTACTGTTTTCACTGTCCCGGTTACCTCTTTGCTAACATTCTCTTCAGAGCCGCAGTGAAACCAGGAACCACGTGGAGAAAGCACCCACACTGAAAGTGCCTGGAGGGAACATTGGGGCTTCTTCTCAGTGTCTCTGACATAGGGTTTCACTGTCCCGGGAAAGTCTCTGCTAACACCGTGCAGAGCGCTGTGCCCAATATACAGAAACGTCTTGCGGTATCTCCTACAGGGAAAGTGCCAGGAGGGAATTGCGGAGCTTGTTCTCAGTGTCTCTGAGAATTGCTCTGATTATCCCTGTGACCTCTTTGCTAAGACTCTCCAGAGAGCCGTCCTCAAAACAAACACACATCTTGACATATCTCCCACATTGATCGCAGTGTCTCCAGAAACGGCATTCAAGGAGCCAGGACCTTTTCTCCCTACACTGTCCATTGAGTTGTCCTCAAAACCAATATACATCCTGCTATATCTCCCACATGGAAAGTGCCAGGAGGGAGAAGTGGGGATTATGTTTAGACTTTCTCGGAACTGCTTCAAATCAACTAGATATCTTTGTGCTGTAAATCTCCCAACAGCCAAACGCAAAAGCAGCAAACATCTCGCTGTATGTCCCACATTGAAAGTGCCAAGAGAGAGCTTGCTCTCCCTGTCTTTGAGTACTGTTTTCACTGTCCCGGTTACCTCTTTGCTAACATTCTCTTCAGAGCCGCAGTGAAACCAGGAACCACGTGGAGAAAGCACCCACACTGAAAGTGCCTGGAGGGAACATTGGGGCTTCTTCTCAGTGTCTCTGACATAGGGTTTCACTGTCCCGGGAAAGTCTCTGCTAACACCGTGCAGAGCGCTGTGCCCAATATACAGAAACGTCTTGCGGTATCTCCTACAGGGAAAGTGCCAGGAGGGAATTGCGGAGCTTGTTCTCAGTGTCTCTGAGAATTGCTCTGATTATCCCTGTGACCTCTTTGCTAAGACTCTCCAGAGAGCCGTCCTCAAAACAAACACACATCTTGACATATCTCCCACATTGATCGCAGTGTCTTCAGAAACGGCATTCAAGGAGCCAGGAGGTTTTCTCCCTACACTGTCCATTGAGTTGTCCTCAAAACCAATATACATCCTGCTATATCTCCCACATGGAAAGTGCCAGGAGGGAGAAGTGGGGATTATGTTTAGACTTTCTCGGAACTGCTTCAAATCAACTAGATATCTTTGTGCTGTAAATCTCCCAACAGCCAAACGCAAAAGCAGCAAACATCTCGCTGTATGTCCCACATCCAAAGTGCCAAGAGAGAGCTTGCTCTCCCTGTCTTTGAGTACTGTTTTCACTGTCCCGGTTACCTCTTTGCTAACATTCTCTTCAGAGCCGCAGTGAAACCAGGAACCACGTGGAGAAAGCACCCACACTGAAAGTGCCTGGAGGGAACATTGGGGCTTCTTCTCAGTGTCTCTGCCATAGGGTTTCACTGTCCCGGGAAAGTCTGTGCTAACACCGTGCAGAGCGCTGTGCCCAATATACAGAAACGTCTTGCGGTATCTCCTACAGGGAAAGTGCCAGGAGGGAATTGCGGAGCTTGTTCTCAGTGTCTCTGAGAATTGCTCTGATTATCCCTGTGACCTCTTTGCTAAGACTCTCCAGAGAGCCGTCCTCAAAACAAACACACATCTTGACATATCTCCCACATTGATCGCAGTGTCTCCAGAAACGGCATTCAAGGAGCCAGGACCTTTTCTCCCTACACTGTCCATTGAGTTGTCCTCAAAACCAATATACATCCTGCTATATCTCCCACATGGAAAGTGCCAGGAGGGAGAAGTGGGGATTATGTTTAGACTTTCTCGGAACTGCTTCAAATCAACTAGATATCTTTGTGCTGTAAATCTCCCAACAGCCAAACGCAAAAGCAGCAAACATCTCGCTGTATGTCCCACTTCCAAAGTGCCAAGAGAGAGCTTGCTCTCCCTGTCTTTGAGTACTGTTTTCACTGTCCCGGTTACCTCTTTGCTAACATTCTCTTCAGAGCCGCAGTGAAACCAGGAACCACGTGGAGAAAGCACCCACACTGAAAGTGCCTGGAGGGAACATTGGGGCTTCTTCTCAGTGTCTCTGCCATAGGGTTTCACTGTCCCGGGAAAGTCTCTGCTAACACCGTGCAGAGCGCTGTGCCCAATATACAGAAACGTCTTGCGGTATCTCCTACAGGGAAAGTGCCAGGAGGGAATTGCGGAGCTTGTTCTCAGTGTCTCTGAGAATTGCTCTGATTATCTGTGTGACCTCTTTGCTAAGACTCTCCAGAGAGCCGTCCTCAAAACAAACACACATCTTGACATATCTCCCACATTGATCGCAGTGTCTCCAGAAACGGCATTCAAGGAGCCAGGACCTTTTCTCCCTACACTGTCCATTGAGTTGTCCTCAAAACCAATATACATCCTGCTATATCTCCCACATGGAAAGTGCCAGGAGGGAGAAGTGGGGATTATGTTTAGACTTTCTCGGAACTGCTTCAAATCAACTAGATATCTTTGTGCTGTAAATCTCCCAACAGCCAAACGCAAAAGCAGCAAACATCTCGCTGTATGTCCCACATCCAAAGTGCCAAGAGAGAGCTTGCTCTCCCTGTCTTTGAGTACTGTTTTCACTGTCCCGGTTACCTCTTTGCTAACATTCTCTTCAGAGCTGCAGTGAAACCAGGAACCACGTGGAGAAGGCACCCACACTGAAAGTGCCTGGAGGGAACATTGGGGCTTCTTCTCAGTGTCTCTGACATAGGGTTTCACTGTCCCGGGAAAGTCTCTGCTAACACCGTGCAGAGCGCTGTGCCCAATATACAGAAACGTCTTGCGGTATCTCCTACAGGGAAAGTGCCAGGAGGGAATTGCGGAGCTTGTTCTCAGTGTCTCTGAGAATTGCTCTGATTATCTGTGTGACCTCTTTGCTAAGACTCTCCAGAGAGCCGTCCTCAAAACAAACACACATCTTGACATATCTCCCACATTGATCGCAGTGTCTCCAGAAACGGCATTCAAGGAGCCAGGACCTTTTCTCCCTACACTGTCCATTGAGTTGTCCTCAAAACCAATATACATCCTGCTATATCTCCCACATGGAAAGTGCCAGGAGGGAGAAGTGGGGATTATGTTTAGACTTTCTCGGAACTGCTTCAAATCAACTAGATATCTTTGTGCTGTAAATCTCCCAACAGCCAAACGCAAAAGCAGCAAACATCTCGCTGTATGTCCCACATCCAAAGTGCCAAGAGAGAGCTTGCTCTCCCTGTCTTTGAGTACTGTTTTCACTGTCCCGGTTACCTCTTTGCTAACATTCTCTTCAGAGCTGCAGTGAAACCAGGAACCACGTGGAGAAGGCACCCACACTGAAAGTGCCTGGAGGGAACATTGGGGCTTCTTCTCAGTGTCTCTGACATAGGGTTTCACTGTCCCGGGAAAGTCTCTGCTAACACCGTGCAGAGCGCTGTGCCCAATATACAGAAACGTCTTGCGGTATCTCCTACAGGGAAAGTGCCAGGAGGGAATTGCGGAGCTTGTTCTCAGTGTCTCTGAGAATTGCTCTCATTATCCCTGTGACCTCTTTGCTAAGACTCTCCAGAGAGCCGTCCTCAAAACAAACACACATCTTGACATATCTCCCACATTGATCGCAGTGTCTCCAGAAACGGCATTCAAGGAGCCAGGACCTTTTCTCCCTACACTGTCCATTGAGTTGTCCTCAAAACCAATATACATCCTGCTATATCTCCCACATGGAAAGTGCCAGGAGGGAGAAGTGGGGATTATGTTTAGACTTTCTCGGAACTGCTTCAAATCAACTAGATATCTTTGTGCTGTAAATCTCCCAACAGCCAAACGCAAAAGCAGCAAACATCTCGCTGTATGTCCCACATCCAAAGTGCCAAGAGAGAGCTTGCTCTCCCTGTCTTTGAGTACTGTTTTCACTGTCCCGGTTACCTCTTTGCTAACATTCTCTTCAGAGCTGCAGTGAAACCAGGAACCACGTGGAGAAGGCACCCACACTGAAAGTGCCTGGAGGGAACATTGGGGCTTCTTCTCAGTGTCTCTGACATAGGGTTTCACTGTCCCGGGAAAGTCTCTGCTAACACCGTGCAGAGCGCTGTGCCCAATATACAGAAACGTCTTGCGGTATCTCCTACAGGGAAAGTGCCAGGAGGGAATTGCGGAGCTTGTTCTCAGTGTCTCTGAGAATTGCTCTGATTATCCCTGTGACCTCTTTGCTAAGACTCTCCAGAGAGCCGTCCTCAAAACAAACACACATCTTGACATATCTCCCACATTGATCGCAGTGTCTCCAGAAACGGCATTCAAGGAGCCAGGACCTTTTCTCCCTACACTGTCCATTGAGTTGTCCTCAAAACCAATATACATCCTGCTATATCTCCCACATGGAAAGTGCCAGGAGGGAGAAGTGGGGATTATGTTTAGACTTTCTCGGAACTGCTTCAAATCAACTAGATATCTTTGTGCTGTAAATCTCCCAACAGCCAAACGCAAAAGCAGCAAACATCTCGCTGTATGTCCCACATCCAAAGTGCCAAGAGAGACCTTGCTCTCCCTGTCTTTGAGTACTGTTTTCACTGTCCCGGTTACCTCTTTGCTAACATTCTCTTCAGAGCTGCAGTGAAACCAGGAACCACGTGGAGAAGGCACCCACACTGAAAGTGCCTGGAGGGAACATTGGGGCTTCTTCTCAGTGTCTCTGCCATAGGGTTTCACTGTCCCGGGAAAGTCTCTGCTAACACCGTGCAGAGCGCTGTGCCCAATATACAGAAACGTCTTGCGGTATCTCCTACAGGGAAAGTGCCAGGAGGGAATTGCGGAGCTTGTTCTCAGTGTCTCTGAGAATTGCTCTGATTATCTGTGTGACCTCTTTGCTAAGACTCTCCAGAGAGCCGTCCTCAAAACAAACACACATCTTGACATATCTCCCACATTGATCGCAGTGTCTCCAGAAACGGCATTCAAGGAGCCAGGACCTTTTCTCCCTACACTGTCCATTGAGTTGTCCTCAAAACCAATATACATCCTGCTATATCTCCCACATGGAAAGTGCCAGGAGGGAGAAGTGGGAATTATGTTTAGACTTTCTCGGAACTGCTTCAAATCAACTAGATATCTTTGTGCTGTAAATCTCCCAACAGCCAAACGCAAAAGCAGCAAACATCTCGCTGTATGTCCCACATCCAAAGTGCCAAGAGAGAGCTTGCTCTCCCTGTCTTTGAGTACTGTTTTCACTGTCCCGGTTACCTCTTTGCTAACATTCTCTTCAGAGCCGCAGTGAAACCAGGAACCACGTGGAGAAAGCACCCACACTGAAAGTGCCTGGAGGGAACATTGGGGCTTCTTCTCAGTGTCTCTGACATAGGGTTTCACTGTCCCGGGAAAGTCTGTGCTAACACCGTGCAGAGCGCTGTGCCCAATATACAGAAACGTCTTGCGGTATCTCCTACAGGGAAAGTGCCAGGAGGGAATTGCGGAGCTTGTTCTCAGTGTCTCTGAGAATTGCTCTGATTATCCCTGTGACCTCTTTGCTAAGACTCTCCAGAGAGCCGTCCTCAAAACAAACACACATCTTGACATATCTCCCACATTGATCGCAGTGTCTCCAGAAACGGCATTCAAGGAGCCAGGACCTTTTCTCCCTACACTGTCCATTGAGTTGTCCTCAAAACCAATATACATCCTGCTATATCTCCCACATGGAAAGTGCCAGGAGGGAGAAGTGGGGATTATGTTTAGACTTTCTCGGAACTGCTTCAAATCAACTAGATATCTTTGTGCTGTAAATCTCCCAACAGCCAAACGCAAAAGCAGCAAACATCTCGCTGTATGTCCCACATTGAAAGTGCCAAGAGAGAGCTTGCTCTCCCTGTCTTTGAGTACTGTTTTCACTGTCCCGGTTACCTCTTTGCTAACATTCTCTTCAGAGCTGCAGTGAAACCAGGAACCACGTGGAGAAGGCACCCACACTGAAAGTGCCTGGAGGGAACATTGGGGCTTCTTCTCAGTGTCTCTGACATAGGGTTTCACTGTCCCGGGAAAGTCTCTGCTAACACCGTGCAGAGCGCTGTGCCCAATATACAGAAACGTCTTGCGGTATCTCCTACAGGGAAAGTGCCAGGAGGGAATTGTGGAGCTTGTTCTCAGTGTCTCTGAGAATTGCTCTGATTATCTGTGTGACCTCTTTGCTAAGACTCTCCAGAGAGCCGTCCTCAAAACAAACACACATCTTGACATATCTCCCACATTGATCGCAGTGTCTCCAGAAACGGCATTCAAGGAGCCAGGACCTTTTCTCCCTACACTGTCCATTGAGTTGTCCTCAAAACCAATATACATCCTGCTATATCTCCCACATGGAAAGTGCCAGGAGGGAGAAGTGGGGATTATGTTTAGACTTTCTCGGAACTGCTTCAAATCAACTAGATATCTTTGTGCTGTAAATCTCCCAACAGCCAAACGCAAAAGCAGCAAACATCTCGCTGTATGTCCCACATCCAAAGTGCCAAGAGAGAGCTTGCTCTCCCTGTCTTTGAGTACTGTTTTCACTGTCCCGGTTACCTCTTTGCTAACATTCTCTTCAGAGCTGCAGTGAAACCAGGAACCACGTGGAGAAGGCACCCACACTGAAAGTGCCTGGAGGGAACATTGGGGCTTCTTCTCAGTGTCTCTGACATAGGGTTTCACTGTCCCGGGAAAGTCTCTGCTAACACCGTGCAGAGCGCTGTGCCCAATATACAGAAACGTCTTGCGGTATCTCCTACAGGGAAAGTGCCAGGAGGGAATTGCGGAGCTTGTTCTCAGTGTCTCTGAGAATTGCTCTGATTATCCCTGTGACCTCTTTGCTAAGACTCTCCAGAGAGCCGTCCTCAAAACAAACACACATCTTGACATATCTCCCACATTGATCGCAGTGTCTCCAGAAACGGCATTCAAGGAGCCAGGAGGTTTTCTCCCTACACTGTCCATTGAGTTGTCCTCAAAACCAATATACATCCTGCTATATCTCCCACATGGAAAGTGCCAGGAGGGAGAAGTGGGGATTATGTTTAGACTTTCTCGGAACTGCTTCAAATCAACTAGATATCTTTGTGCTGTAAATCTCCCAACAGCCAAACGCAAAAGCAGCAAACATCTCGCTGTATGTCCCACATTGAAAGTGCCAAGAGAGAGCTTGCTCTCCCTGTCTTTGAGTACTGTTTTCACTGTCCCGGTTACCTCTTTGCTAACATTCTCTTCAGAGCCGCAGTGAAACCAGGAACCACGTGGAGAAAGCACCCACACTGAAAGTGCCTGGAGGGAACATTGGGGCTTCTTCTCAGTGTCTCTGACATAGGGTTTCACTGTCCCGGGAAAGTCTCTGCTAACACCGTGCAGAGCGCTGTGCCCAATATACAGAAACGTCTTGCGGTATCTCCTACAGGGAAAGTGCCAGGAGGGAATTGCGGAGCTTGTTCTCAGTGTCTCTGAGAATTGCTCTGATTATCCCTGTGACCTCTTTGCTAAGACTCTCCAGAGAGCCGTCCTCAAAACAAACACACATCTTGACATATCTCCCACATTGATCGCAGTGTCTTCAGAAACGGCATTCAAGGAGCCAGGAGGTTTTCTCCCTACACTGTCCATTGAGTTGTCCTCAAAACCAATATACATCCTGCTATATCTCCCACATGGAAAGTGCCAGGAGGGAGAAGTGGGGATTATGTTTAGACTTTCTCGGAACTGCTTCAAATCAACTAGATATCTTTGTGCTGTAAATCTCCCAACAGCCAAACGCAAAAGCAGCAAACATCTCGCTGTATGTCCCACATCCAAAGTGCCAAGAGAGAGCTTGCTCTCCCTGTCTTTGAGTACTGTTTTCACTGTCCCGGTTACCTCTTTGCTAACATTCTCTTCAGAGCCGCAGTGAAACCAGGAACCACGTGGAGAAAGCACCCACACTGAAAGTGCCTGGAGGGAACATTGGGGCTTCTTCTCAGTGTCTCTGCCATAGGGTTTCACTGTCCCGGGAAAGTCTGTGCTAACACCGTGCAGAGCGCTGTGCCCAATATACAGAAACGTCTTGCGGTATCTCCTACAGGGAAAGTGCCAGGAGGGAATTGCGGAGCTTGTTCTCAGTGTCTCTGAGAATTGCTCTGATTATCCCTGTGACCTCTTTGCTAAGACTCTCCAGAGAGCCGTCCTCAAAACAAACACACATCTTGACATATCTCCCACATTGATCGCAGTGTCTCCAGAAACGGCATTCAAGGAGCCAGGACCTTTTCTCCCTACACTGTCCATTGAGTTGTCCTCAAAACCAATATACATCCTGCTATATCTCCCACATGGAAAGTGCCAGGAGGGAGAAGTGGGGATTATGTTTAGACTTTCTCGGAACTGCTTCAAATCAACTAGATATCTTTGTGCTGTAAATCTCCCAACAGCCAAACGCAAAAGCAGCAAACATCTCGCTGTATGTCCCACATCCAAAGTGCCAAGAGAGAGCTTGCTCTCCCTGTCTTTGAGTACTGTTTTCACTGTCCCGGTTACCTCTTTGCTAACATTCTCTTCAGAGCTGCAGTGAAACCAGGAACCACGTGGAGAAGGCACCCACACTGAAAGTGCCTGGAGGGAACATTGGGGCTTCTTCTCAGTGTCTCTGACATAGGGTTTCACTGTCCCGGGAAAGTCTCTGCTAACACCGTGCAGAGCGCTGTGCCCAATATACAGAAACGTCTTGCGGTATCTCCTACAGGGAAAGTGCCAGGAGGGAATTGCGGAGCTTGTTCTCAGTGTCTCTGAGAATTGCTCTGATTATCCCTGTGACCTCTTTGCTAAGACTCTCCAGAGAGCCGTCCTCAAAACAAACACACATCTTGACATATCTCCCACATTGATCGCAGTGTCTCCAGAAACGGCATTCAAGGAGCCAGGACCTTTTCTCCCTACACTGTCCATTGAGTTGTCCTCAAAACCAATATACATCCTGCTATATCTCCCACATGGAAAGTGCCAGGAGGGAGAAGTGGGGATTATGTTTAGACTTTCTCGGAACTGCTTCAAATCAACTAGATATCTTTGTGCTGTAAATCTCCCAACAGCCAAACGCAAAAGCAGCAAACATCTCGCTGTATGTCCCACTTCCAAAGTGCCAAGAGAGAGCTTGCTCTCCCTGTCTTTGAGTACTGTTTTCACTGTCCCGGTTACCTCTTTGCTAACATTCTCTTCAGAGCCGCAGTGAAACCAGGAACCACGTGGAGAAAGCACCCACACTGAAAGTGCCTGGAGGGAACATTGGGGCTTCTTCTCAGTGTCTCTGCCATAGGGTTTCACTGTCCCGGGAAAGTCTCTGCTAACACCGTGCAGAGCGCTGTGCCCAATATACAGAAACGTCTTGCGGTATCTCCTACAGGGAAAGTGCCAGGAGGGAATTGCGGAGCTTGTTCTCAGTGTCTCTGAGAATTGCTCTGATTATCCCTGTGACCTCTTTGCTAAGACTCTCCAGAGAGCCGTCCTCAAAACAAACACACATCTTGACATATCTCCCACATTGATCGCAGTGTCTCCAGAAACGGCATTCAAGGAGCCAGGACCTTTTCTCCCTACACTGTCCATTGAGTTGTCCTCAAAACCAATATACATCCTGCTATATCTCCCACATGGAAAGTGCCAGGAGGGAGAAGTGGGGATTATGTTTAGACTTTCTCGGAACTGCTTCAAATCAACTAGATATCTTTGTGCTGTAAATCTCCCAACAGCCAAACGCAAAAGCAGCAAACATCTCGCTGTATGTCCCACATCCAAAGTGCCAAGAGAGAGCTTGCTCTCCCTGTCTTTGAGTACTGTTTTCACTGTCCCGGTTACCTCTTTGCTAACATTCTCTTCAGAGCTGCAGTGAAACCAGGAACCACGTGGAGAAGGCACCCACACTGAAAGTGCCTGGAGGGAACATTGGGGCTTCTTCTCAGTGTCTCTGACATAGGGTTTCACTGTCCCGGGAAAGTCTCTGCTAACACCGTGCAGAGCGCTGTGCCCAATATACAGAAACGTCTTGCGGTATCTCCTACAGGGAAAGTGCCAGGAGGGAATTGCGGAGCTTGTTCTCAGTGTCTCTGAGAATTGCTCTGATTATCCCTGTGACCTCTTTGCTAAGACTCTCCAGAGAGCCGTCCTCAAAACAAACACACATCTTGACATATCTCCCACATTGATCGCAGTGTCTCCAGAAACGGCATTCAAGGAGCCAGGACCTTTTCTCCCTACACTGTCCATTGAGTTGTCCTCAAAACCAATATACATCCTGCTATATCTCCCACATGGAAAGTGCCAGGAGGGAGAAGTGGGGATTATGTTTAGACTTTCTCGGAACTGCTTCAAATCAACTAGATATCTTTGTGCTGTAAATCTCCCAACAGCCAAACGCAAAAGCAGCAAACATCTCGCTGTATGTCCCACATCCAAAGTGCCAAGAGAGAGCTTGCTCTCCCTGTCTTTGAGTACTGTTTTCACTGTCCCGGTTACCTCTTTGCTAACATTCTCTTCAGAGCTGCAGTGAAACCAGGAACCACGTGGAGAAGGCACCCACACTGAAAGTGCCTGGAGGGAACATTGGGGCTTCTTCTCAGTGTCTCTGACATAGGGTTTCACTGTCCCGGGAAAGTCTCTGCTAACACCGTGCAGAGCGCTGTGCCCAATATACAGAAACGTCTTGCGGTATCTCCTACAGGGAAAGTGCCAGGAGGGAATTGCGGAGCTTGTTCTCAGTGTCTCTGAGAATTGCTCTCATTATCCCTGTGACCTCTTTGCTAAGACTCTCCAGAGAGCCGTCCTCAAAACAAACACACATCTTGACATATCTCCCACATTGATCGCAGTGTCTCCAGAAACGGCATTCAAGGAGCCAGGACCTTTTCTCCCTACACTGTCCATTGAGTTGTCCTCAAAACCAATATACATCCTGCTATATCTCCCACATGGAAAGTGCCAGGAGGGAGAAGTGGGGATTATGTTTAGACTTTCTCGGAACTGCTTCAAATCAACTAGATATCTTTGTGCTGTAAATCTCCCAACAGCCAAACGCAAAAGCAGCAAACATCTCGCTGTATGTCCCACATCCAAAGTGCCAAGAGAGAGCTTGCTCTCCCTGTCTTTGAGTACTGTTTTCACTGTCCCGGTTACCTCTTTGCTAACATTCTCTTCAGAGCTGCAGTGAAACCAGGAACCACGTGGAGAAGGCACCCACACTGAAAGTGCCTGGAGGGAACATTGGGGCTTCTTCTCAGTGTCTCTGACATAGGGTTTCACTGTCCCGGGAAAGTCTCTGCTAACACCGTGCAGAGCGCTGTGCCCAATATACAGAAACGTCTTGCGGTATCTCCTACAGGGAAAGTGCCAGGAGGGAATTGCGGAGCTTGTTCTCAGTGTCTCTGAGAATTGCTCTGATTATCCCTGTGACCTCTTTGCTAAGACTCTCCAGAGAGCCGTCCTCAAAACAAACACACATCTTGACATATCTCCCACATTGATCGCAGTGTCTCCAGAAACGGCATTCAAGGAGCCAGGACCTTTTCTCCCTACACTGTCCATTGAGTTGTCCTCAAAACCAATATACATCCTGCTATATCTCCCACATGGAAAGTGCCAGGAGGGAGAAGTGGGGATTATGTTTAGACTTTCTCGGAACTGCTTCAAATCAACTAGATATCTTTGTGCTGTAAATCTCCCAACAGCCAAACGCAAAAGCAGCAAACATCTCGCTGTATGTCCCACATCCAAAGTGCCAAGAGAGAGCTTGCTCTCCCTGTCTTTGAGTACTGTTTTCACTGTCCCGGTTACCTCTTTGCTAACATTCTCTTCAGAGCTGCAGTGAAACCAGGAACCACGTGGAGAAGGCACCCACACTGAAAGTGCCTGGAGGGAACATTGGGGCTTCTTCTCAGTGTCTCTGACATAGGGTTTCACTGTCCCGGGAAAGTCTCTGCTAACACCGTGCAGAGCGCTGTGCCCAATATACAGAAACGTCTTGCGGTATCTCCTACAGGGAAAGTGCCAGGAGGGAATTGCGGAGCTTGTTCTCAGTGTCTCTGAGAATTGCTCTCATTATCCCTGTGACCTCTTTGCTAAGACTCTCCAGAGAGCCGTCCTCAAAACAAACACACATCTTGACATATCTCCCACATTGATCGCAGTGTCTCCAGAAACGGCATTCAAGGAGCCAGGACCTTTTCTCCCTACACTGTCCATTGAGTTGTCCTCAAAACCAATATACATCCTGCTATATCTCCCACATGGAAAGTGCCAGGAGGGAGAAGTGGGGATTATGTTTAGACTTTCTCGGAACTGCTTCAAATCAACTAGATATCTTTGTGCTGTAAATCTCCCAACAGCCAAACGCAAAAGCAGCAAACATCTCGCTGTATGTCCCACATCCAAAGTGCCAAGAGAGAGCTTGCTCTCCCTGTCTTTGAGTACTGTTTTCACTGTCCCGGTTACCTCTTTGCTAACATTCTCTTCAGAGCTGCAGTGAAACCAGGAACCACGTGGAGAAGGCACCCACACTGAAAGTGCCTGGAGGGAACATTGGGGCTTCTTCTCAGTGTCTCTGACATAGGGTTTCACTGTCCCGGGAAAGTCTCTGCTAACACCGTGCAGAGCGCTGTGCCCAATATACAGAAACGTCTTGCGGTATCTCCTACAGGGAAAGTGCCAGGAGGGAATTGCGGAGCTTGTTCTCAGTGTCTCTGAGAATTGCTCTGATTATCCCTGTGACCTCTTTGCTAAGACTCTCCAGAGAGCCGTCCTCAAAACAAACACACATCTTGACATATCTCCCACATTGATCGCAGTGTCTCCAGAAACGGCATTCAAGGAGCCAGGACCTTTTCTCCCTACACTGTCCATTGAGTTGTCCTCAAAACCAATATACATCCTGCTATATCTCCCACATGGAAAGTGCCAGGAGGGAGAAGTGGGGATTATGTTTAGACTTTCTCGGAACTGCTTCAAATCAACTAGATATCTTTGTGCTGTAAATCTCCCAACAGCCAAACGCAAAAGCAGCAAACATCTCGCTGTATGTCCCACATCCAAAGTGCCAAGAGAGACCTTGCTCTCCCTGTCTTTGAGTACTGTTTTCACTGTCCCGGTTACCTCTTTGCTAACATTCTCTTCAGAGCTGCAGTGAAACCAGGAACCACGTGGAGAAGGCACCCACACTGAAAGTGCCTGGAGGGAACATTGGGGCTTCTTCTCAGTGTCTCTGCCATAGGGTTTCACTGTCCCGGGAAAGTCTCTGCTAACACCGTGCAGAGCGGTGTGCCCAATATACAGAAACGTCTTGCGGTATCTCCTACAGGGAAAGTGCCAGGAGGGAATTGCGGAGCTTGTTCTCAGTGTCTCTGAGAATTGCTCTGATTATCTGTGTGACCTCTTTGCTAAGACTCTCCAGAGAGCCGTCCTCAAAACAAACACACATCTTGACATATCTCCCACATTGATCGCAGTGTCTCCAGAAACGGCATTCAAGGAGCCAGGACCTTTTCTCCCTACACTGTCCATTGAGTTGTCCTCAAAACCAATATACATCCTGCTATATCTCCCACATGGAAAGTGCCAGGAGGGAGAAGTGGGAATTATGTTTAGACTTTCTCGGAACTGCTTCAAATCAACTAGATATCTTTGTGCTGTAAATCTCCCAACAGCCAAACGCAAAAGCAGCAAACATCTCGCTGTATGTCCCACATCCAAAGTGCCAAGAGAGAGCTTGCTCTCCCTGTCTTTGAGTACTGTTTTCACTGTCCCGGTTACCTCTTTGCTAACATTCTCTTCAGAGCCGCAGTGAAACCAGGAACCACGTGGAGAAAGCACCCACACTGAAAGTGCCTGGAGGGAACATTGGGGCTTCTTCTCAGTGTCTCTGACATAGGGTTTCACTGTCCCGGGAAAGTCTCTGCTAACACCGTGCAGAGCGCTGTGCCCAATATACAGAAACGTCTTGCGGTATCTCCTACAGGGAAAGTGCCAGGAGGGAATTGCGGAGCTTGTTCTCAGTGTCTCTGAGAATTGCTCTGATTATCCCTGTGACCTCTTTGCTAAGACTCTCCAGAGAGCCGTCCTCAAAACAAACACACATCTTGACATATCTCCCACATTGATCGCAGTGTCTCCAGAAACGGCATTCAAGGAGCCAGGACCTTTTCTCCCTACACTGTCCATTGAGTTGTCCTCAAAACCAATATACATCCTGCTATATCTCCCACATGGAAAGTGCCAGGAGGGAGAAGTGGGGATTATGTTTAGACTTTCTCGGAACTGCTTCAAATCAACTAGATATCTTTGTGCTGTAAATCTCCCAACAGCCAAACGCAAAAGCAGCAAACATCTCGCTGTATGTCCCACATCCAAAGTGCCAAGAGAGAGCTTGCTCTCCCTGTCTTTGAGTACTGTTTTCACTGTCCCGGTTACCTCTTTGCTAACATTCTCTTCAGAGCTGCAGTAAAACCAGGAACCACGTGGAGAAGGCACCCACACTGAAAGTGCCTGGAGGGAACATTGGGGCTTCTTCTCAGTGTCTCTGACATAGGGTTTCACTGTCCCGGGAAAGTCTCTGCTAACACCGTGCAGAGCGCTGTGCCCAATATACAGAAACGTCTTGCGGTATCTCCTACAGGGAAAGTGCCAGGAGGGAATTGCGGAGCTTGTTCTCAGTGTCTCTGAGAATTGCTCTGATTATCTGTGTGACCTCTTTGCTAAGACTCTCCAGAGAGCCGTCCTCAAAACAAACACACATCTTGACATATCTCCCACATTGATCGCAGTGTCTCCAGAAACGGCATTCAAGGAGCCAGGAGGTTTTCTCCCTACACTGTCCATTGAGTTGTCCTCAAAACCAATATACATCCTGCTATATCTCCCACATGGAAAGTGCCAGGAGGGAGAAGTGGGGATTATGTTTAGACTTTCTCGGAACTGCTTCAAATCAACTAGATATCTTTGTGCTGTAAATCTCCCAACAGCCAAACGCAAAAGCAGCAAACATCTCGCTGTATGTCCCACATTGAAAGTGCCAAGAGAGAGCTTGCTCTCCCTGTCTTTGAGTACTGTTTTCACTGTCCCGGTTACCTCTTTGCTAACATTCTCTTCAGAGCCGCAGTGAAACCAGGAACCACGTGGAGAAAGCACCCACACTGAAAGTGCCTGGAGGGAACATTGGGGCTTCTTCTCAGTGTCTCTGCCATAGGGTTTCACTGTCCCGGGAAAGTCTCTGCTAACACCGTGCAGAGCGCTGTGCCCAATATACAGAAACGTCTTGCGGTATCTCCTACAGGGAAAGTGCCAGGAGGGAATTGCGGAGCTTGTTCTCAGTGTCTCTGAGAATTGCTCTGATTATCCCTGTGACCTCTTTGCTAAGACTCTCCAGAGAGCCGTCCTCAAAACAAACACACATCTTGACATATCTCCCACATTGATCGCAGTGTCTCCAGAAACGGCATTCAAGGAGCCAGGACCTTTTCTCCCTACACTGTCCATTGAGTTGTCCTCAAAACCAATATACATCCTGCTATATCTCCCACATGGAAAGTGCCAGGAGGGAGAAGTGGGAATTATGTTTAGACTTTCTCGGAACTGCTTCAAATCAACTAGATATCTTTGTGCTGTAAATCTCCCAACAGCCAAACGCAAAAGCAGCAAACATCTCGCTGTATGTCCCACTTCCAAAGTGCCAAGAGAGAGCTTGCTCTCCCTGTCTTTGAGTACTGTTTTCACTGTCCCGGTTACCTCTTTGCTAACATTCTCTTCAGAGCCGCAGTGAAACCAGGAGCCACGTGGAGAAAGCACCCACACTGAAAGTGCCTGGAGGGAACATTGGGGCTTCTTCTCAGTGTCTCTGACATAGGGTTTCACTGTCCCGGGAAAGTCTGTGCTAACACCGTGCAGAGCGCTGTGCCCAATATACAGAAACGTCTTGCGGTATCTCCTACAGGGAAAGTGCCAGGAGGGAATTGCGGAGCTTGTTCTCAGTGTCTCTGAGAATTGCTCTGATTATCCCTGTGACCTCTTTGCTAAGACTCTCCAGAGAGCCGTCCTCAAAACAAACACACATCTTGACATATCTCCCACATTGATCGCAGTGTCTCCAGAAACGGCATTCAAGGAGCCAGGACCTTTTCTCCCTACACTGTCCATTGAGTTGTCCTCAAAACCAATATACATCCTGCTATATCTCCCACATGGAAAGTGCCAGGAGGGAGAAGTGGGGATTATGTTTAGACTTTCTCGGAACTGCTTCAAATCAACTAGATATCTTTGTGCTGTAAATCTCCCAACAGCCAAACGCAAAAGCAGCAAACATCTCGCTGTATGTCCCACATTGAAAGTGCCAAGAGAGAGCTTGCTCTCCCTGTCTTTGAGTACTGTTTTCACTGTCCCGGTTACCTCTTTGCTAACATTCTCTTCAGAGCTGCAGTGAAACCAGGAACCACGTGGAGAAGGCACCCACACTGAAAGTGCCTGGAGGGAACATTGGGGCTTCTTCTCAGTGTCTCTGACATAGGGTTTCACTGTCCCGGGAAAGTCTCTGCTAACACCGTGCAGAGCGCTGTGCCCAATATACAGAAACGTCTTGCGGTATCTCCTACAGGGAAAGTGCCAGGAGGGAATTGTGGAGCTTGTTCTCAGTGTCTCTGAGAATTGCTCTGATTATCTGTGTGACCTCTTTGCTAAGACTCTCCAGAGAGCCGTCCTCAAAACAAACACACATCTTGACATATCTCCCACATTGATCGCAGTGTCTCCAGAAACGGCATTCAAGGAGCCAGGACCTTTTCTCCCTACACTGTCCATTGAGTTGTCCTCAAAACCAATATACATCCTGCTATATCTCCCACATGGAAAGTGCCAGGAGGGAGAAGTGGGGATTATGTTTAGACTTTCTCGGAACTGCTTCAAATCAACTAGATATCTTTGTGCTGTAAATCTCCCAACAGCCAAACGCAAAAGCAGCAAACATCTCGCTGTATGTCCCACATCCAAAGTGCCAAGAGAGAGCTTGCTCTCCCTGTCTTTGAGTACTGTTTTCACTGTCCCGGTTACCTCTTTGCTAACATTCTCTTCAGAGCTGCAGTGAAACCAGGAACCACGTGGAGAAGGCACCCACACTGAAAGTGCCTGGAGGGAACATTGGGGCTTCTTCTCAGTGTCTCTGACATAGGGTTTCACTGTCCCGGGAAAGTCTCTGCTAACACCGTGCAGAGCGCTGTGCCCAATATACAGAAACGTCTTGCGGTATCTCCTACAGGGAAAGTGCCAGGAGGGAATTGCGGAGCTTGTTCTCAGTGTCTCTGAGAATTGCTCTGATTATCCCTGTGACCTCTTTGCTAAGACTCTCCAGAGAGCCGTCCTCAAAACAAACACACATCTTGACATATCTCCCACATTGATCGCAGTGTCTCCAGAAACGGCATTCAAGGAGCCAGGAGGTTTTCTCCCTACACTGTCCATTGAGTTGTCCTCAAAACCAATATACATCCTGCTATATCTCCCACATGGAAAGTGCCAGGAGGGAGAAGTGGGGATTATGTTTAGACTTTCTCGGAACTGCTTCAAATCAACTAGATATCTTTGTGCTGTAAATCTCCCAACAGCCAAACGCAAAAGCAGCAAACATCTCGCTGTATGTCCCACATTGAAAGTGCCAAGAGAGAGCTTGCTCTCCCTGTCTTTGAGTACTGTTTTCACTGTCCCGGTTACCTCTTTGCTAACATTCTCTTCAGAGCCGCAGTGAAACCAGGAACCACGTGGAGAAAGCACCCACACTGAAAGTGCCTGGAGGGAACATTGGGGCTTCTTCTCAGTGTCTCTGACATAGGGTTTCACTGTCCCGGGAAAGTCTCTGCTAACACCGTGCAGAGCGCTGTGCCCAATATACAGAAACGTCTTGCGGTATCTCCTACAGGGAAAGTGCCAGGAGGGAATTGCGGAGCTTGTTCTCAGTGTCTCTGAGAATTGCTCTGATTATCCCTGTGACCTCTTTGCTAAGACTCTCCAGAGAGCCGTCCTCAAAACAAACACACATCTTGACATATCTCCCACATTGATCGCAGTGTCTTCAGAAACGGCATTCAAGGAGCCAGGAGGTTTTCTCCCTACACTGTCCATTGAGTTGTCCTCAAAACCAATATACATCCTGCTATATCTCCCACATGGAAAGTGCCAGGAGGGAGAAGTGGGGATTATGTTTAGACTTTCTCGGAACTGCTTCAAATCAACTAGATATCTTTGTGCTGTAAATCTCCCAACAGCCAAACGCAAAAGCAGCAAACATCTCGCTGTATGTCCCACATCCAAAGTGCCAAGAGAGAGCTTGCTCTCCCTGTCTTTGAGTACTGTTTTCACTGTCCCGGTTACCTCTTTGCTAACATTCTCTTCAGAGCCGCAGTGAAACCAGGAACCACGTGGAGAAAGCACCCACACTGAAAGTGCCTGGAGGGAACATTGGGGCTTCTTCTCAGTGTCTCTGCCATAGGGTTTCACTGTCCCGGGAAAGTCTGTGCTAACACCGTGCAGAGCGCTGTGCCCAATATACAGAAACGTCTTGCGGTATCTCCTACAGGGAAAGTGCCAGGAGGGAATTGCGGAGCTTGTTCTCAGTGTCTCTGAGAATTGCTCTGATTATCCCTGTGACCTCTTTGCTAAGACTCTCCAGAGAGCCGTCCTCAAAACAAACACACATCTTGACATATCTCCCACATTGATCGCAGTGTCTCCAGAAACGGCATTCAAGGAGCCAGGACCTTTTCTCCCTACACTGTCCATTGAGTTGTCCTCAAAACCAATATACATCCTGCTATATCTCCCACATGGAAAGTGCCAGGAGGGAGAAGTGGGGATTATGTTTAGACTTTCTCGGAACTGCTTCAAATCAACTAGATATCTTTGTGCTGTAAATCTCCCAACAGCCAAACGCAAAAGCAGCAAACATCTCGCTGTATGTCCCACATCCAAAGTGCCAAGAGAGAGCTTGCTCTCCCTGTCTTTGAGTACTGTTTTCACTGTCCCGGTTACCTCTTTGCTAACATTCTCTTCAGAGCTGCAGTGAAACCAGGAACCACGTGGAGAAGGCACCCACACTGAAAGTGCCTGGAGGGAACATTGGGGCTTCTTCTCAGTGTCTCTGACATAGGGTTTCACTGTCCCGGGAAAGTCTCTGCTAACACCGTGCAGAGCGCTGTGCCCAATATACAGAAACGTCTTGCGGTATCTCCTACAGGGAAAGTGCCAGGAGGGAATTGCGGAGCTTGTTCTCAGTGTCTCTGAGAATTGCTCTGATTATCCCTGTGACCTCTTTGCTAAGACTCTCCAGAGAGCCGTCCTCAAAACAAACACACATCTTGACATATCTCCCACATTGATCGCAGTGTCTCCAGAAACGGCATTCAAGGAGCCAGGACCTTTTCTCCCTACACTGTCCATTGAGTTGTCCTCAAAACCAATATACATCCTGCTATATCTCCCACATGGAAAGTGCCAGGAGGGAGAAGTGGGGATTATGTTTAGACTTTCTCGGAACTGCTTCAAATCAACTAGATATCTTTGTGCTGTAAATCTCCCAACAGCCAAACGCAAAAGCAGCAAACATCTCGCTGTATGTCCCACTTCCAAAGTGCCAAGAGAGAGCTTGCTCTCCCTGTCTTTGAGTACTGTTTTCACTGTCCCGGTTACCTCTTTGCTAACATTCTCTTCAGAGCCGCAGTGAAACCAGGAACCACGTGGAGAAAGCACCCACACTGAAAGTGCCTGGAGGGAACATTGGGGCTTCTTCTCAGTGTCTCTGCCATAGGGTTTCACTGTCCCGGGAAAGTCTCTGCTAACACCGTGCAGAGCGCTGTGCCCAATATACAGAAACGTCTTGCGGTATCTCCTACAGGGAAAGTGCCAGGAGGGAATTGCGGAGCTTGTTCTCAGTGTCTCTGAGAATTGCTCTGATTATCCCTGTGACCTCTTTGCTAAGACTCTCCAGAGAGCCGTCCTCAAAACAAACACACATCTTGACATATCTCCCACATTGATCGCAGTGTCTCCAGAAACGGCATTCAAGGAGCCAGGACCTTTTCTCCCTACACTGTCCATTGAGTTGTCCTCAAAACCAATATACATCCTGCTATATCTCCCACATGGAAAGTGCCAGGAGGGAGAAGTGGGGATTATGTTTAGACTTTCTCGGAACTGCTTCAAATCAACTAGATATCTTTGTGCTGTAAATCTCCCAACAGCCAAACGCAAAAGCAGCAAACATCTCGCTGTATGTCCCACATCCAAAGTGCCAAGAGAGAGCTTGCTCTCCCTGTCTTTGAGTACTGTTTTCACTGTCCCGGTTACCTCTTTGCTAACATTCTCTTCAGAGCTGCAGTGAAACCAGGAACCACGTGGAGAAGGCACCCACACTGAAAGTGCCTGGAGGGAACATTGGGGCTTCTTCTCAGTGTCTCTGACATAGGGTTTCACTGTCCCGGGAAAGTCTCTGCTAACACCGTGCAGAGCGCTGTGCCCAATATACAGAAACGTCTTGCGGTATCTCCTACAGGGAAAGTGCCAGGAGGGAATTGCGGAGCTTGTTCTCAGTGTCTCTGAGAATTGCTCTGATTATCCCTGTGACCTCTTTGCTAAGACTCTCCAGAGAGCCGTCCTCAAAACAAACACACATCTTGACATATCTCCCACATTGATCGCAGTGTCTCCAGAAACGGCATTCAAGGAGCCAGGACCTTTTCTCCCTACACTGTCCATTGAGTTGTCCTCAAAACCAATATACATCCTGCTATATCTCCCACATGGAAAGTGCCAGGAGGGAGAAGTGGGGATTATGTTTAGACTTTCTCGGAACTGCTTCAAATCAACTAGATATCTTTGTGCTGTAAATCTCCCAACAGCCAAACGCAAAAGCAGCAAACATCTCGCTGTATGTCCCACATCCAAAGTGCCAAGAGAGAGCTTGCTCTCCCTGTCTTTGAGTACTGTTTTCACTGTCCCGGTTACCTCTTTGCTAACATTCTCTTCAGAGCTGCAGTGAAACCAGGAACCACGTGGAGAAGGCACCCACACTGAAAGTGCCTGGAGGGAACATTGGGGCTTCTTCTCAGTGTCTCTGACATAGGGTTTCACTGTCCCGGGAAAGTCTCTGCTAACACCGTGCAGAGCGCTGTGCCCAATATACAGAAACGTCTTGCGGTATCTCCTACAGGGAAAGTGCCAGGAGGGAATTGCGGAGCTTGTTCTCAGTGTCTCTGAGAATTGCTCTCATTATCCCTGTGACCTCTTTGCTAAGACTCTCCAGAGAGCCGTCCTCAAAACAAACACACATCTTGACATATCTCCCACATTGATCGCAGTGTCTCCAGAAACGGCATTCAAGGAGCCAGGACCTTTTCTCCCTACACTGTCCATTGAGTTGTCCTCAAAACCAATATACATCCTGCTATATCTCCCACATGGAAAGTGCCAGGAGGGAGAAGTGGGGATTATGTTTAGACTTTCTCGGAACTGCTTCAAATCAACTAGATATCTTTGTGCTGTAAATCTCCCAACAGCCAAACGCAAAAGCAGCAAACATCTCGCTGTATGTCCCACATCCAAAGTGCCAAGAGAGAGCTTGCTCTCCCTGTCTTTGAGTACTGTTTTCACTGTCCCGGTTACCTCTTTGCTAACATTCTCTTCAGAGCTGCAGTGAAACCAGGAACCACGTGGAGAAGGCACCCACACTGAAAGTGCCTGGAGGGAACATTGGGGCTTCTTCTCAGTGTCTCTGACATAGGGTTTCACTGTCCCGGGAAAGTCTCTGCTAACACCGTGCAGAGCGCTGTGCCCAATATACAGAAACGTCTTGCGGTATCTCCTACAGGGAAAGTGCCAGGAGGGAATTGCGGAGCTTGTTCTCAGTGTCTCTGAGAATTGCTCTGATTATCCCTGTGACCTCTTTGCTAAGACTCTCCAGAGAGCCGTCCTCAAAACAAACACACATCTTGACATATCTCCCACATTGATCGCAGTGTCTCCAGAAACGGCATTCAAGGAGCCAGGACCTTTTCTCCCTACACTGTCCATTGAGTTGTCCTCAAAACCAATATACATCCTGCTATATCTCCCACATGGAAAGTGCCAGGAGGGAGAAGTGGGGATTATGTTTAGACTTTCTCGGAACTGCTTCAAATCAACTAGATATCTTTGTGCTGTAAATCTCCCAACAGCCAAACGCAAAAGCAGCAAACATCTCGCTGTATGTCCCACATCCAAAGTGCCAAGAGAGAGCTTGCTCTCCCTGTCTTTGAGTACTGTTTTCACTGTCCCGGTTACCTCTTTGCTAACATTCTCTTCAGAGCTGCAGTGAAACCAGGAACCACGTGGAGAAGGCACCCACACTGAAAGTGCCTGGAGGGAACATTGGGGCTTCTTCTCAGTGTCTCTGACATAGGGTTTCACTGTCCCGGGAAAGTCTCTGCTAACACCGTGCAGAGCGCTGTGCCCAATATACAGAAACGTCTTGCGGTATCTCCTACAGGGAAAGTGCCAGGAGGGAATTGCGGAGCTTGTTCTCAGTGTCTCTGAGAATTGCTCTCATTATCCCTGTGACCTCTTTGCTAAGACTCTCCAGAGAGCCGTCCTCAAAACAAACACACATCTTGACATATCTCCCACATTGATCGCAGTGTCTCCAGAAACGGCATTCAAGGAGCCAGGACCTTTTCTCCCTACACTGTCCATTGAGTTGTCCTCAAAACCAATATACATCCTGCTATATCTCCCACATGGAAAGTGCCAGGAGGGAGAAGTGGGGATTATGTTTAGACTTTCTCGGAACTGCTTCAAATCAACTAGATATCTTTGTGCTGTAAATCTCCCAACAGCCAAACGCAAAAGCAGCAAACATCTCGCTGTATGTCCCACATCCAAAGTGCCAAGAGAGAGCTTGCTCTCCCTGTCTTTGAGTACTGTTTTCACTGTCCCGGTTACCTCTTTGCTAACATTCTCTTCAGAGCTGCAGTGAAACCAGGAACCACGTGGAGAAGGCACCCACACTGAAAGTGCCTGGAGGGAACATTGGGGCTTCTTCTCAGTGTCTCTGACATAGGGTTTCACTGTCCCGGGAAAGTCTCTGCTAACACCGTGCAGAGCGCTGTGCCCAATATACAGAAACGTCTTGCGGTATCTCCTACAGGGAAAGTGCCAGGAGGGAATTGCGGAGCTTGTTCTCAGTGTCTCTGAGAATTGCTCTGATTATCCCTGTGACCTCTTTGCTAAGACTCTCCAGAGAGCCGTCCTCAAAACAAACACACATCTTGACATATCTCCCACATTGATCGCAGTGTCTCCAGAAACGGCATTCAAGGAGCCAGGACCTTTTCTCCCTACACTGTCCATTGAGTTGTCCTCAAAACCAATATACATCCTGCTATATCTCCCACATGGAAAGTGCCAGGAGGGAGAAGTGGGGATTATGTTTAGACTTTCTCGGAACTGCTTCAAATCAACTAGATATCTTTGTGCTGTAAATCTCCCAACAGCCAAACGCAAAAGCAGCAAACATCTCGCTGTATGTCCCACATCCAAAGTGCCAAGAGAGACCTTGCTCTCCCTGTCTTTGAGTACTGTTTTCACTGTCCCGGTTACCTCTTTGCTAACATTCTCTTCAGAGCTGCAGTGAAACCAGGAACCACGTGGAGAAGGCACCCACACTGAAAGTGCCTGGAGGGAACATTGGGGCTTCTTCTCAGTGTCTCTGCCATAGGGTTTCACTGTCCCGGGAAAGTCTCTGCTAACACCGTGCAGAGCGGTGTGCCCAATATACAGAAACGTCTTGCGGTATCTCCTACAGGGAAAGTGCCAGGAGGGAATTGCGGAGCTTGTTCTCAGTGTCTCTGAGAATTGCTCTGATTATCTGTGTGACCTCTTTGCTAAGACTCTCCAGAGAGCCGTCCTCAAAACAAACACACATCTTGACATATCTCCCACATTGATCGCAGTGTCTCCAGAAACGGCATTCAAGGAGCCAGGACCTTTTCTCCCTACACTGTCCATTGAGTTGTCCTCAAAACCAATATACATCCTGCTATATCTCCCACATGGAAAGTGCCAGGAGGGAGAAGTGGGAATTATGTTTAGACTTTCTCGGAACTGCTTCAAATCAACTAGATATCTTTGTGCTGTAAATCTCCCAACAGCCAAACGCAAAAGCAGCAAACATCTCGCTGTATGTCCCACATCCAAAGTGCCAAGAGAGAGCTTGCTCTCCCTGTCTTTGAGTACTGTTTTCACTGTCCCGGTTACCTCTTTGCTAACATTCTCTTCAGAGCCGCAGTGAAACCAGGAACCACGTGGAGAAAGCACCCACACTGAAAGTGCCTGGAGGGAACATTGGGGCTTCTTCTCAGTGTCTCTGACATAGGGTTTCACTGTCCCGGGAAAGTCTCTGCTAACACCGTGCAGAGCGCTGTGCCCAATATACAGAAACGTCTTGCGGTATCTCCTACAGGGAAAGTGCCAGGAGGGAATTGCGGAGCTTGTTCTCAGTGTCTCTGAGAATTGCTCTGATTATCCCTGTGACCTCTTTGCTAAGACTCTCCAGAGAGCCGTCCTCAAAACAAACACACATCTTGACATATCTCCCACATTGATCGCAGTGTCTCCAGAAACGGCATTCAAGGAGCCAGGACCTTTTCTCCCTACACTGTCCATTGAGTTGTCCTCAAAACCAATATACATCCTGCTATATCTCCCACATGGAAAGTGCCAGGAGGGAGAAGTGGGGATTATGTTTAGACTTTCTCGGAACTGCTTCAAATCAACTAGATATCTTTGTGCTGTAAATCTCCCAACAGCCAAACGCAAAAGCAGCAAACATCTCGCTGTATGTCCCACATCCAAAGTGCCAAGAGAGAGCTTGCTCTCCCTGTCTTTGAGTACTGTTTTCACTGTCCCGGTTACCTCTTTGCTAACATTCTCTTCAGAGCTGCAGTAAAACCAGGAACCACGTGGAGAAGGCACCCACACTGAAAGTGCCTGGAGGGAACATTGGGGCTTCTTCTCAGTGTCTCTGACATAGGGTTTCACTGTCCCGGGAAAGTCTCTGCTAACACCGTGCAGAGCGCTGTGCCCAATATACAGAAACGTCTTGCGGTATCTCCTACAGGGAAAGTGCCAGGAGGGAATTGCGGAGCTTGTTCTCAGTGTCTCTGAGAATTGCTCTGATTATCTGTGTGACCTCTTTGCTAAGACTCTCCAGAGAGCCGTCCTCAAAACAAACACACATCTTGACATATCTCCCACATTGATCGCAGTGTCTCCAGAAACGGCATTCAAGGAGCCAGGAGGTTTTCTCCCTACACTGTCCATTGAGTTGTCCTCAAAACCAATATACATCCTGCTATATCTCCCACATGGAAAGTGCCAGGAGGGAGAAGTGGGGATTATGTTTAGACTTTCTCGGAACTGCTTCAAATCAACTAGATATCTTTGTGCTGTAAATCTCCCAACAGCCAAACGCAAAAGCAGCAAACATCTCGCTGTATGTCCCACATTGAAAGTGCCAAGAGAGAGCTTGCTCTCCCTGTCTTTGAGTACTGTTTTCACTGTCCCGGTTACCTCTTTGCTAACATTCTCTTCAGAGCCGCAGTGAAACCAGGAACCACGTGGAGAAAGCACCCACACTGAAAGTGCCTGGAGGGAACATTGGGGCTTCTTCTCAGTGTCTCTGCCATAGGGTTTCACTGTCCCGGGAAAGTCTCTGCTAACACCGTGCAGAGCGCTGTGCCCAATATACAGAAACGTCTTGCGGTATCTCCTACAGGGAAAGTGCCAGGAGGGAATTGCGGAGCTTGTTCTCAGTGTCTCTGAGAATTGCTCTGATTATCCCTGTGACCTCTTTGCTAAGACTCTCCAGAGAGCCGTCCTCAAAACAAACACACATCTTGACATATCTCCCACATTGATCGCAGTGTCTCCAGAAACGGCATTCAAGGAGCCAGGACCTTTTCTCCCTACACTGTCCATTGAGTTGTCCTCAAAACCAATATACATCCTGCTATATCTCCCACATGGAAAGTGCCAGGAGGGAGAAGTGGGGATTATGTTTAGACTTTCTCGGAACTGCTTCAAATCAACTAGATATCTTTGTGCTGTAAATCTCCCAACAGCCAAACGCAAAAGCAGCAAACATCTCGCTGTATGTCCCACTTCCAAAGTGCCAAGAGAGAGCTTGCTCTCCCTGTCTTTGAGTACTGTTTTCACTGTCCCGGTTACCTCTTTGCTAACATTCTCTTCAGAGCCGCAGTGAAACCAGGAGCCACGTGGAGAAAGCACCCACACTGAAAGTGCCTGGAGGGAACATTGGGGCTTCTTCTCAGTGTCTCTGACATAGGGTTTCACTGTCCCGGGAAAGTCTGTGCTAACACCGTGCAGAGCGCTGTGCCCAATATACAGAAACGTCTTGCGGTATCTCCTACAGGGAAAGTGCCAGGAGGGAATTGCGGAGCTTGTTCTCAGTGTCTCTGAGAATTGCTCTGATTATCCCTGTGACCTCTTTGCTAAGACTCTCCAGAGAGCCGTCCTCAAAACAAACACACATCTTGACATATCTCCCACATTGATCGCAGTGTCTCCAGAAACGGCATTCAAGGAGCCAGGACCTTTTCTCCCTACACTGTCCATTGAGTTGTCCTCAAAACCAATATACATCCTGCTATATCTCCCACATGGAAAGTGCCAGGAGGGAGAAGTGGGGATTATGTTTAGACTTTCTCGGAACTGCTTCAAATCAACTAGATATCTTTGTGCTGTAAATCTCCCAACAGCCAAACGCAAAAGCAGCAAACATCTCGCTGTATGTCCCACATCCAAAGTGCCAAGAGAGAGCTTGCTCTCCCTGTCTTTGAGTACTGTTTTCACTGTCCCGGTTACCTCTTTGCTAACATTCTCTTCAGAGCTGCAGTGAAACCAGGAACCACGTGGAGAAGGCACCCACACTGAAAGTGCCTGGAGGGAACATTGGGGCTTCTTCTCAGTGTCTCTGACATAGGGTTTCACTGTCCCGGGAAAGTCTCTGCTAACACCGTGCAGAGCGCTGTGCCCAATATACAGAAACGTCTTGCGGTATCTCCTACAGGGAAAGTGCCAGGAGGGAATTGCGGAGCTTGTTCTCAGTGTCTCTGAGAATTGCTCTGATTATCCCTGTGACCTCTTTGCTAAGACTCTCCAGAGAGCCGTCCTCAAAACAAACACACATCTTGACATATCTCCCACATTGATCGCAGTGTCTCCAGAAACGGCATTCAAGGAGCCAGGACCTTTTCTCCCTACACTGTCCATTGAGTTGTCCTCAAAACCAATATACATCCTGCTATATCTCCCACATGGAAAGTGCCAGGAGGGAGAAGTGGGGATTATGTTTAGACTTTCTCGGAACTGCTTCAAATCAACTAGATATCTTTGTGCTGTAAATCTCCCAACAGCCAAACGCAAAAGCAGCAAACATCTCGCTGTATGTCCCACTTCCAAAGTGCCAAGAGAGAGCTTGCTCTCCCTGTCTTTGAGTACTGTTTTCACTGTCCCGGTTACCTCTTTGCTAACATTCTCTTCAGAGCCGCAGTGAAACCAGGAACCACGTGGAGAAAGCACCCACACTGAAAGTGCCTGGAGGGAACATTGGGGCTTCTTCTCAGTGTCTCTGACATAGGGTTTCACTGTCCCGGGAAAGTCTCTGCTAACACCGTGCAGAGCGCTGTGCCCAATATACAGAAACGTCTTGCGGTATCTCCTACAGGGAAAGTGCCAGGAGGGAATTGCGGAGCTTGTTCTCAGTGTCTCTGAGAATTGCTCTGATTATCCCTGTGACCTCTTTGCTAAGACTCTCCAGAGAGCCGTCCTCAAAACAAACACACATCTTGACATATCTCCCACATTGATCGCAGTGTCTCCAGAAACGGCATTCAAGGAGCCAGGACCTTTTCTCCCTACACTGTCCATTGAGTTGTCCTCAAAACCAATATACATCCTGCTATATCTCCCACATGGAAAGTGCCAGGAGGGAGAAGTGGGGATTATGTTTAGACTTTCTCGGAACTGCTTCAAATCAACTAGATATCTTTGTGCTGTAAATCTCCCAACAGCCAAACGCAAAAGCAGCAAACATCTCGCTGTATGTCCCACATCCAAAGTGCCAAGAGAGAGCTTGCTCTCCCTGTCTTTGAGTACTGTTTTCACTGTCCCGGTTACCTCTTTGCTAACATTCTCTTCAGAGCTGCAGTGAAACCAGGAACCACGTGGAGAAGGCACCCACACTGAAAGTGCCTGGAGGGAACATTGGGGCTTCTTCTCAGTGTCTCTGACATAGGGTTTCACTGTCCCGGGAAAGTCTCTGCTAACACCGTGCAGAGCGCTGTGCCCAATATACAGAAACGTCTTGCGGTATCTCCTACAGGGAAAGTGCCAGGAGGGAATTGCGGAGCTTGTTCTCAGTGTCTCTGAGAATTGCTCTGATTATCCCTGTGACCTCTTTGCTAAGACTCTCCAGAGAGCCGTCCTCAAAACAAACACACATCTTGACATATCTCCCACATTGATCGCAGTGTCTCCAGAAACGGCATTCAAGGAGCCAGGACCTTTTCTCCCTACACTGTCCATTGAGTTGTCCTCAAAACCAATATACATCCTGCTATATCTCCCACATGGAAAGTGCCAGGAGGGAGAAGTGGGGATTATGTTTAGACTTTCTCGGAACTGCTTCAAATCAACTAGATATCTTTGTGCTGTAAATCTCCCAACAGCCAAACGCAAAAGCAGCAAACATCTCGCTGTATGTCCCACATCCAAAGTGCCAAGAGAGAGCTTGCTCTCCCTGTCTTTGAGTACTGTTTTCACTGTCCCGGTTACCTCTTTGCTAACATTCTCTTCAGAGCTGCAGTGAAACCAGGAACCACGTGGAGAAGGCACCCACACTGAAAGTGCCTGGAGGGAACATTGGGGCTTCTTCTCAGTGTCTCTGACATAGGGTTTCACTGTCCCGGGAAAGTCTCTGCTAACACCGTGCAGAGCGCTGTGCCCAATATACAGAAACGTCTTGCGGTATCTCCTACAGGGAAAGTGCCAGGAGGGAATTGCGGAGCTTGTTCTCAGTGTCTCTGAGAATTGCTCTCATTATCCCTGTGACCTCTTTGCTAAGACTCTCCAGAGAGCCGTCCTCAAAACAAACACACATCTTGACATATCTCCCACATTGATCGCAGTGTCTCCAGAAACGGCATTCAAGGAGCCAGGACCTTTTCTCCCTACACTGTCCATTGAGTTGTCCTCAAAACCAATATACATCCTGCTATATCTCCCACATGGAAAGTGCCAGGAGGGAGAAGTGGGGATTATGTTTAGACTTTCTCGGAACTGCTTCAAATCAACTAGATATCTTTGTGCTGTAAATCTCCCAACAGCCAAACGCAAAAGCAGCAAACATCTCGCTGTATGTCCCACATCCAAAGTGCCAAGAGAGAGCTTGCTCTCCCTGTCTTTGAGTACTGTTTTCACTGTCCCGGTTACCTCTTTGCTAACATTCTCTTCAGAGCTGCAGTGAAACCAGGAACCACGTGGAGAAGGCACCCACACTGAAAGTGCCTGGAGGGAACATTGGGGCTTCTTCTCAGTGTCTCTGACATAGGGTTTCACTGTCCCGGGAAAGTCTCTGCTAACACCGTGCAGAGCGCTGTGCCCAATATACAGAAACGTCTTGCGGTATCTCCTACAGGGAAAGTGCCAGGAGGGAATTGCGGAGCTTGTTCTCAGTGTCTCTGAGAATTGCTCTGATTATCCCTGTGACCTCTTTGCTAAGACTCTCCAGAGAGCCGTCCTCAAAACAAACACACATCTTGACATATCTCCCACATTGATCGCAGTGTCTCCAGAAACGGCATTCAAGGAGCCAGGACCTTTTCTCCCTACACTGTCCATTGAGTTGTCCTCAAAACCAATATACATCCTGCTATATCTCCCACATGGAAAGTGCCAGGAGGGAGAAGTGGGGATTATGTTTAGACTTTCTCGGAACTGCTTCAAATCAACTAGATATCTTTGTGCTGTAAATCTCCCAACAGCCAAACGCAAAAGCAGCAAACATCTCGCTGTATGTCCCACTTCCAAAGTGCCAAGAGAGAGCTTGCTCTCCCTGTCTTTGAGTACTGTTTTCACTGTCCCGGTTACCTCTTTGCTAACATTCTCTTCAGAGCCGCAGTGAAACCAGGAACCACGTGGAGAAAGCACCCACACTGAAAGTGCCTGGAGGGAACATTGGGGCTTCTTCTCAGTGTCTCTGACATAGGGTTTCACTGTCCCGGGAAAGTCTCTGCTAACACCGTGCAGAGCGCTGTGCCCAATATACAGAAACGTCTTGCGGTATCTCCTACAGGGAAAGTGCCAGGAGGGAATTGCGGAGCTTGTTCTCAGTGTCTCTGAGAATTGCTCTGATTATCCCTGTGACCTCTTTGCTAAGACTCTCCAGAGAGCCGTCCTCAAAACAAACACACATCTTGACATATCTCCCACATTGATCGCAGTGTCTCCAGAAACGGCATTCAAGGAGCCAGGACCTTTTCTCCCTACACTGTCCATTGAGTTGTCCTCAAAACCAATATACATCCTGCTATATCTCCCACATGGAAAGTGCCAGGAGGGAGAAGTGGGGATTATGTTTAGACTTTCTCGGAACTGCTTCAAATCAACTAGATATCTTTGTGCTGTAAATCTCCCAACAGCCAAACGCAAAAGCAGCAAACATCTCGCTGTATGTCCCACATCCAAAGTGCCAAGAGAGAGCTTGCTCTCCCTGTCTTTGAGTACTGTTTTCACTGTCCCGGTTACCTCTTTGCTAACATTCTCTTCAGAGCTGCAGTGAAACCAGGAACCACGTGGAGAAGGCACCCACACTGAAAGTGCCTGGAGGGAACATTGGGGCTTCTTCTCAGTGTCTCTGACATAGGGTTTCACTGTCCCGGGAAAGTCTCTGCTAACACCGTGCAGAGCGCTGTGCCCAATATACAGAAACGTCTTGCGGTATCTCCTACAGGGAAAGTGCCAGGAGGGAATTGCGGAGCTTGTTCTCAGTGTCTCTGAGAATTGCTCTGATTATCCCTGTGACCTCTTTGCTAAGACTCTCCAGAGAGCCGTCCTCAAAACAAACACACATCTTGACATATCTCCCACATTGATCGCAGTGTCTCCAGAAACGGCATTCAAGGAGCCAGGACCTTTTCTCCCTACACTGTCCATTGAGTTGTCCTCAAAACCAATATACATCCTGCTATATCTCCCACATGGAAAGTGCCAGGAGGGAGAAGTGGGGATTATGTTTAGACTTTCTCGGAACTGCTTCAAATCAACTAGATATCTTTGTGCTGTAAATCTCCCAACAGCCAAACGCAAAAGCAGCAAACATCTCGCTGTATGTCCCACATCCAAAGTGCCAAGAGAGAGCTTGCTCTCCCTGTCTTTGAGTACTGTTTTCACTGTCCCGGTTACCTCTTTGCTAACATTCTCTTCAGAGCTGCAGTGAAACCAGGAACCACGTGGAGAAGGCACCCACACTGAAAGTGCCTGGAGGGAACATTGGGGCTTCTTCTCAGTGTCTCTGACATAGGGTTTCACTGTCCCGGGAAAGTCTCTGCTAACACCGTGCAGAGCGCTGTGCCCAATATACAGAAACGTCTTGCGGTATCTCCTACAGGGAAAGTGCCAGGAGGGAATTGCGGAGCTTGTTCTCAGTGTCTCTGAGAATTGCTCTCATTATCCCTGTGACCTCTTTGCTAAGACTCTCCAGAGAGCCGTCCTCAAAACAAACACACATCTTGACATATCTCCCACATTGATCGCAGTGTCTCCAGAAACGGCATTCAAGGAGCCAGGACCTTTTCTCCCTACACTGTCCATTGAGTTGTCCTCAAAACCAATATACATCCTGCTATATCTCCCACATGGAAAGTGCCAGGAGGGAGAAGTGGGGATTATGTTTAGACTTTCTCGGAACTGCTTCAAATCAACTAGATATCTTTGTGCTGTAAATCTCCCAACAGCCAAACGCAAAAGCAGCAAACATCTCGCTGTATGTCCCACATCCAAAGTGCCAAGAGAGAGCTTGCTCTCCCTGTCTTTGAGTACTGTTTTCACTGTCCCGGTTACCTCTTTGCTAACATTCTCTTCAGAGCTGCAGTGAAACCAGGAACCACGTGGAGAAGGCACCCACACTGAAAGTGCCTGGAGGGAACATTGGGGCTTCTTCTCAGTGTCTCTGACATAGGGTTTCACTGTCCCGGGAAAGTCTCTGCTAACACCGTGCAGAGCGCTGTGCCCAATATACAGAAACGTCTTGCGGTATCTCCTACAGGGAAAGTGCCAGGAGGGAATTGCGGAGCTTGTTCTCAGTGTCTCTGAGAATTGCTCTGATTATCCCTGTGACCTCTTTGCTAAGACTCTCCAGAGAGCCGTCCTCAAAACAAACACACATCTTGACATATCTCCCACATTGATCGCAGTGTCTCCAGAAACGGCATTCAAGGAGCCAGGACCTTTTCTCCCTACACTGTCCATTGAGTTGTCCTCAAAACCAATATACATCCTGCTATATCTCCCACATGGAAAGTGCCAGGAGGGAGAAGTGGGGATTATGTTTAGACTTTCTCGGAACTGCTTCAAATCAACTAGATATCTTTGTGCTGTAAATCTCCCAACAGCCAAACGCAAAAGCAGCAAACATCTCGCTGTATGTCCCACATCCAAAGTGCCAAGAGAGACCTTGCTCTCCCTGTCTTTGAGTACTGTTTTCACTGTCCCGGTTACCTCTTTGCTAACATTCTCTTCAGAGCTGCAGTGAAACCAGGAACCACGTGGAGAAGGCACCCACACTGAAAGTGCCTGGAGGGAACATTGGGGCTTCTTCTCAGTGTCTCTGCCATAGGGTTTCACTGTCCCGGGAAAGTCTCTGCTAACACCGTGCAGAGCGGTGTGCCCAATATACAGAAACGTCTTGCGGTATCTCCTACAGGGAAAGTGCCAGGAGGGAATTGCGGAGCTTGTTCTCAGTGTCTCTGAGAATTGCTCTGATTATCTGTGTGACCTCTTTGCTAAGACTCTCCAGAGAGCCGTCCTCAAAACAAACACACATCTTGACATATCTCCCACATTGATCGCAGTGTCTCCAGAAACGGCATTCAAGGAGCCAGGACCTTTTCTCCCTACACTGTCCATTGAGTTGTCCTCAAAACCAATATACATCCTGCTATATCTCCCACATGGAAAGTGCCAGGAGGGAGAAGTGGGAATTATGTTTAGACTTTCTCGGAACTGCTTCAAATCAACTAGATATCTTTGTGCTGTAAATCTCCCAACAGCCAAACGCAAAAGCAGCAAACATCTCGCTGTATGTCCCACATCCAAAGTGCCAAGAGAGAGCTTGCTCTCCCTGTCTTTGAGTACTGTTTTCACTGTCCCGGTTACCTCTTTGCTAACATTCTCTTCAGAGCCGCAGTGAAACCAGGAACCACGTGGAGAAAGCACCCACACTGAAAGTGCCTGGAGGGAACATTGGGGCTTCTTCTCAGTGTCTCTGACATAGGGTTTCACTGTCCCGGGAAAGTCTGTGCTAACACCGTGCAGAGCGCTGTGCCCAATATACAGAAACGTCTTGCGGTATCTCCTACAGGGAAAGTGCCAGGAGGGAATTGCGGAGCTTGTTCTCAGTGTCTCTGAGAATTGCTCTGATTATCCCTGTGACCTCTTTGCTAAGACTCTCCAGAGAGCCGTCCTCAAAACAAACACACATCTTGACATATCTCCCACATTGATCGCAGTGTCTCCAGAAACGGCATTCAAGGAGCCAGGACCTTTTCTCCCTACACTGTCCATTGAGTTGTCCTCAAAACCAATATACATCCTGCTATATCTCCCACATGGAAAGTGCCAGGAGGGAGAAGTGGGGATTATGTTTAGACTTTCTCGGAACTGCTTCAAATCAACTAGATATCTTTGTGCTGTAAATCTCCCAACAGCCAAACGCAAAAGCAGCAAACATCTCGCTGTATGTCCCACATCCAAAGTGCCAAGAGAGAGCTTGCTCTCCCTGTCTTTGAGTACTGTTTTCACTGTCCCGGTTACCTCTTTGCTAACATTCTCTTCAGAGCTGCAGTGAAACCAGGAACCACGTGGAGAAGGCACCCACACTGAAAGTGCCTGGAGGGAACATTGGGGCTTCTTCTCAGTGTCTCTGACATAGGGTTTCACTGTCCCGGGAAAGTCTCTGCTAACACCGTGCAGAGCGCTGTGCCCAATATACAGAAACGTCTTGCGGTATCTCCTACAGGGAAAGTGCCAGGAGGGAATTGTGGAGCTTGTTCTCAGTGTCTCTGAGAATTGCTCTGATTATCTGTGTGACCTCTTTGCTAAGACTCTCCAGAGAGCCGTCCTCAAAACAAACACACATCTTGACATATCTCCCACATTGATCGCAGTGTCTCCAGAAACGGCATTCAAGGAGCCAGGACCTTTTCTCCCTACACTGTCCATTGAGTTGTCCTCAAAACCAATATACATCCTGCTATATCTCCCACATGGAAAGTGCCAGGAGGGAGAAGTGGGGATTATGTTTAGACTTTCTCGGAACTGCTTCAAATCAACTAGATATCTTTGTGCTGTAAATCTCCCAACAGCCAAACGCAAAAGCAGCAAACATCTCGCTGTATGTCCCACATCCAAAGTGCCAAGAGAGAGCTTGCTCTCCCTGTCTTTGAGTACTGTTTTCACTGTCCCGGTTACCTCTTTGCTAACATTCTCTTCAGAGCTGCAGTGAAACCAGGAACCACGTGGAGAAGGCACCCACACTGAAAGTGCCTGGAGGGAACATTGGGGCTTCTTCTCAGTGTCTCTGACATAGGGTTTCACTGTCCCGGGAAAGTCTCTGCTAACACCGTGCAGAGCGCTGTGCCCAATATACAGAAACGTCTTGCGGTATCTCCTACAGGGAAAGTGCCAGGAGGGAATTGCGGAGCTTGTTCTCAGTGTCTCTGAGAATTGCTCTGATTATCCCTGTGACCTCTTTGCTAAGACTCTCCAGAGAGCCGTCCTCAAAACAAACACACATCTTGACATATCTCCCACATTGATCGCAGTGTCTCCAGAAACGGCATTCAAGGAGCCAGGACCTTTTCTCCCTACACTGTCCATTGAGTTGTCCTCAAAACCAATATACATCCTGCTATATCTCCCACATGGAAAGTGCCAGGAGGGAGAAGTGGGGATTATGTTTAGACTTTCTCGGAACTGCTTCAAATCAACTAGATATCTTTGTGCTGTAAATCTCCCAACAGCCAAACGCAAAAGCAGCAAACATCTCGCTGTATGTCCCACTTCCAAAGTGCCAAGAGAGAGCTTGCTCTCCCTGTCTTTGAGTACTGTTTTCACTGTCCCGGTTACCTCTTTGCTAACATTCTCTTCAGAGCCGCAGTGAAACCAGGAACCACGTGGAGAAAGCACCCACACTGAAAGTGCCTGGAGGGAACATTGGGGCTTCTTCTCAGTGTCTCTGCCATAGGGTTTCACTGTCCCGGGAAAGTCTCTGCTAACACCGTGCAGAGCGCTGTGCCCAATATACAGAAACGTCTTGCGGTATCTCCTACAGGGAAAGTGCCAGGAGGGAATTGCGGAGCTTGTTCTCAGTGTCTCTGAGAATTGCTCTGATTATCCCTGTGACCTCTTTGCTAAGACTCTCCAGAGAGCCGTCCTCAAAACAAACACACATCTTGACATATCTCCCACATTGATCGCAGTGTCTTCAGAAACGGCATTCAAGGAGCCAGGAGGTTTTCTCCCTACACTGTCCATTGAGTTGTCCTCAAAACCAATATACATCCTGCTATATCTCCCACATGGAAAGTGCCAGGAGGGAGAAGTGGGGATTATGTTTAGACTTTCTCGGAACTGCTTCAAATCAACTAGATATCTTTGTGCTGTAAATCTCCCAACAGCCAAACGCAAAAGCAGCAAACATCTCGCTGTATGTCCCACTTCCAAAGTGCCAAGAGAGAGCTTGCTCTCCCTGTCTTTGAGTACTGTTTTCACTGTCCCGGTTACCTCTTTGCTAACATTCTCTTCAGAGCCGCAGTGAAACCAGGAACCACGTGGAGAAAGCACCCACACTGAAAGTGCCTGGAGGGAACATTGGGGCTTCTTCTCAGTGTCTCTGACATAGGGTTTCACTGTCCCGGGAAAGTCTCTGCTAACACCGTGCAGAGCGCTGTGCCCAATATACAGAAACGTCTTGCGGTATCTCCTACAGGGAAAGTGCCAGGAGGGAATTGCGGAGCTTGTTCTCAGTGTCTCTGAGAATTGCTCTGATTATCTGTGTGACCTCTTTGCTAAGACTCTCCAGAGAGCCGTCCTCAAAACAAACACACATCTTGACATATCTCCCACATTGATCGCAGTGTCTCCAGAAACGGCATTCAAGGAGCCAGGACCTTTTCTCCCTACACTGTCCATTGAGTTGTCCTCAAAACCAATATACATCCTGCTATATCTCCCACATGGAAAGTGCCAGGAGGGAGAAGTGGGGATTATGTTTAGACTTTCTCGGAACTGCTTCAAATCAACTAGATATCTTTGTGCTGTAAATCTCCCAACAGCCAAACGCAAAAGCAGCAAACATCTCGCTGTATGTCCCACATCCAAAGTGCCAAGAGAGAGCTTGCTCTCCCTGTCTTTGAGTACTGTTTTCACTGTCCCGGTTACCTCTTTGCTAACATTCTCTTCAGAGCTGCAGTGAAACCAGGAACCACGTGGAGAAGGCACCCACACTGAAAGTGCCTGGAGGGAACATTGGGGCTTCTTCTCAGTGTCTCTGACATAGGGTTTCACTGTCCCGGGAAAGTCTCTGCTAACACCGTGCAGAGCGCTGTGCCCAATATACAGAAACGTCTTGCGGTATCTCCTACAGGGAAAGTGCCAGGAGGGAATTGCGGAGCTTGTTCTCAGTGTCTCTGAGAATTGCTCTGATTATCCCTGTGACCTCTTTGCTAAGACTCTCCAGAGAGCCGTCCTCAAAACAAACACACATCTTGACATATCTCCCACATTGATCGCAGTGTCTCCAGAAACGGCATTCAAGGAGCCAGGAGGTTTTCTCCCTACACTGTCCATTGAGTTGTCCTCAAAACCAATATACATCCTGCTATATCTCCCACATGGAAAGTGCCAGGAGGGAGAAGTGGGGATTATGTTTAGACTTTCTCGGAACTGCTTCAAATCAACTAGATATCTTTGTGCTGTAAATCTCCCAACAGCCAAACGCAAAAGCAGCAAACATCTCGCTGTATGTCCCACATCCAAAGTGCCAAGAGAGAGCTTGCTCTCCCTGTCTTTGAGTACTGTTTTCACTGTCCCGGTTACCTCTTTGCTAACATTCTCTTCAGAGCCGCAGTGAAACCAGGAACCACGTGGAGAAAGCACCCACACTGAAAGTGCCTGGAGGGAACATTGGGGCTTCTTCTCAGTGTCTCTGCCATAGGGTTTCACTGTCCCGGGAAAGTCTCTGCTAACACCGTGCAGAGCGGTGTGCCCAATATACAGAAACGTCTTGCGGTATCTCCTACAGGGAAAGTGCCAGGAGGGAATTGCGGAGCTTGTTCTCAGTGTCTCTGAGAATTGCTCTGATTATCCCTGTGACCTCTTTGCTAAGACTCTCCAGAGAGCCGTCCTCAAAACAAACACACATCTTGACATATCTCCCACATTGATCGCAGTGTCTTCAGAAACGGCATTCAAGGAGCCAGGAGGTTTTCTCCCTACACTGTCCATTGAGTTGTCCTCAAAACCAATATACATCCTGCTATATCTCCCACATGGAAAGTGCCAGGAGGGAGAAGTGGGGATTATGTTTAGACTTTCTCGGAACTGCTTCAAATCAACTAGATATCTTTGTGCTGTAAATCTCCCAACAGCCAAACGCAAAAGCAGCAAACATCTCGCTGTATGTCCCACATCCAAAGTGCCAAGAGAGAGCTTGCTCTCCCTGTCTTTGAGTACTGTTTTCACTGTCCCGGTTACCTCTTTGCTAACATTCTCTTCAGAGCCGCAGTGAAACCAGGAACCACGTGGAGAAAGCACCCACACTGAAAGTGCCTGGAGGGAACATTGGGGCTTCTTCTCAGTGTCTCTGCCATAGGGTTTCACTGTCCCGGGAAAGTCTGTGCTAACACCGTGCAGAGCGCTGTGCCCAATATACAGAAACGTCTTGCGGTATCTCCTACAGGGAAAGTGCCAGGAGGGAATTGCGGAGCTTGTTCTCAGTGTCTCTGAGAATTGCTCTCATTATCCCTGTGACCTCTTTGCTAAGACTCTCCAGAGAGCCGTCCTCAAAACAAACACACATCTTGACATATCTCCCACATTGATCGCAGTGTCTCCAGAAACGGCATTCAAGGAGCCAGGACCTTTTCTCCCTACACTGTCCATTGAGTTGTCCTCAAAACCAATATACATCCTGCTATATCTCCCACATGGAAAGTGCCAGGAGGGAGAAGTGGGGATTATGTTTAGACTTTCTCGGAACTGCTTCAAATCAACTAGATATCTTTGTGCTGTAAATCTCCCAACAGCCAAACGCAAAAGCAGCAAACATCTCGCTGTATGTCCCACTTCCAAGTGCCAAGAGAGAGCTTGCTCTCCCTGTCTTTGAGTACTGTTTTCACTGTCCCGGTTACCTCTTTGCTAACATTCTCTTCAGAGCCGCAGTGAAACCAGGAACCACGTGGAGAAAGCACCCACACTGAAAGTGCCTGGAGGGAACATTGGGGCTTCTTCTCAGTGTCTCTGACATAGGGTTTCACTGTCCCGGGAAAGTCTCTGCTAACACCGTGCAGAGCGCTGTGCCCAATATACAGAAACGTCTTGCGGTATCTCCTACAGGGAAAGTGCCAGGAGGGAATTGCGGAGCTTGTTCTCAGTGTCTCTGAGAATTGCTCTGATTATCTGTGTGACCTCTTTGCTAAGACTCTCCAGAGAGCCGTCCTCAAAACAAACACACATCTTGACATATCTCCCACATTGATCGCAGTGTCTCCAGAAACGGCATTCAAGGAGCCAGGACCTTTTCTCCCTACACTGTCCATTGAGTTGTCCTCAAAACCAATATACATCCTGCTATATCTCCCACATGGAAAGTGCCAGGAGGGAGAAGTGGGGATTATGTTTAGACTTTCTCGGAACTGCTTCAAATCAACTAGATATCTTTGTGCTGTAAATCTCCCAACAGCCAAACGCAAAAGCAGCAAACATCTCGCTGTATGTCCCACATCCAAAGTGCCAAGAGAGAGCTTGCTCTCCCTGTCTTTGAGTACTGTTTTCACTGTCCCGGTTACCTCTTTGCTAACATTCTCTTCAGAGCTGCAGTGAAACCAGGAACCACGTGGAGAAGGCACCCACACTGAAAGTGCCTGGAGGGAACATTGGGGCTTCTTCTCAGTGTCTCTGACATAGGGTTTCACTGTCCCGGGAAAGTCTCTGCTAACACCGTGCAGAGCGCTGTGCCCAATATACAGAAACGTCTTGCGGTATCTCCTACAGGGAAAGTGCCAGGAGGGAATTGCGGAGCTTGTTCTCAGTGTCTCTGAGAATTGCTCTCATTATCCCTGTGACCTCTTTGCTAAGACTCTCCAGAGAGCCGTCCTCAAAACAAACACACATCTTGACATATCTCCCACATTGATCGCAGTGTCTCCAGAAACGGCATTCAAGGAGCCAGGACCTTTTCTCCCTACACTGTCCATTGAGTTGTCCTCAAAACCAATATACATCCTGCTATATCTCCCACATGGAAAGTGCCAGGAGGGAGAAGTGGGGATTATGTTTAGACTTTCTCGGAACTGCTTCAAATCAACTAGATATCTTTGTGCTGTAAATCTCCCAACAGCCAAACGCAAAAGCAGCAAACATCTCGCTGTATGTCCCACATCCAAAGTGCCAAGAGAGAGCTTGCTCTCCCTGTCTTTGAGTACTGTTTTCACTGTCCCGGTTACCTCTTTGCTAACATTCTCTTCAGAGCTGCAGTGAAACCAGGAACCACGTGGAGAAGGCACCCACACTGAAAGTGCCTGGAGGGAACATTGGGGCTTCTTCTCAGTGTCTCTGACATAGGGTTTCACTGTCCCGGGAAAGTCTCTGCTAACACCGTGCAGAGCGCTGTGCCCAATATACAGAAACGTCTTGCGGTATCTCCTACAGGGAAAGTGCCAGGAGGGAATTGCGGAGCTTGTTCTCAGTGTCTCTGAGAATTGCTCTGATTATCCCTGTGACCTCTTTGCTAAGACTCTCCAGAGAGCCGTCCTCAAAACAAACACACATCTTGACATATCTCCCACATTGATCGCAGTGTCTCCAGAAACGGCATTCAAGGAGCCAGGACCTTTTCTCCCTACACTGTCCATTGAGTTGTCCTCAAAACCAATATACATCCTGCTATATCTCCCACATGGAAAGTGCCAGGAGGGAGAAGTGGGGATTATGTTTAGACTTTCTCGGAACTGCTTCAAATCAACTAGATATCTTTGTGCTGTAAATCTCCCAACAGCCAAACGCAAAAGCAGCAAACATCTCGCTGTATGTCCCACATCCAAAGTGCCAAGAGAGACCTTGCTCTCCCTGTCTTTGAGTACTGTTTTCACTGTCCCGGTTACCTCTTTGCTAACATTCTCTTCAGAGCTGCAGTGAAACCAGGAACCACGTGGAGAAGGCACCCACACTGAAAGTGCCTGGAGGGAACATTGGGGCTTCTTCTCAGTGTCTCTGCCATAGGGTTTCACTGTCCCGGGAAAGTCTCTGCTAACACCGTGCAGAGCGGTGTGCCCAATATACAGAAACGTCTTGCGGTATCTCCTACAGGGAAAGTGCCAGGAGGGAATTGCGGAGCTTGTTCTCAGTGTCTCTGAGAATTGCTCTGATTATCTGTGTGACCTCTTTGCTAAGACTCTCCAGAGAGCCGTCCTCAAAACAAACACACATCTTGACATATCTCCCACATTGATCGCAGTGTCTCCAGAAACGGCATTCAAGGAGCCAGGACCTTTTCTCCCTACACTGTCCATTGAGTTGTCCTCAAAACCAATATACATCCTGCTATATCTCCCACATGGAAAGTGCCAGGAGGGAGAAGTGGGAATTATGTTTAGACTTTCTCGGAACTGCTTCAAATCAACTAGATATCTTTGTGCTGTAAATCTCCCAACAGCCAAACGCAAAAGCAGCAAACATCTCGCTGTATGTCCCACATCCAAAGTGCCAAGAGAGAGCTTGCTCTCCCTGTCTTTGAGTACTGTTTTCACTGTCCCGGTTACCTCTTTGCTAACATTCTCTTCAGAGCCGCAGTGAAACCAGGAACCACGTGGAGAAAGCACCCACACTGAAAGTGCCTGGAGGGAACATTGGGGCTTCTTCTCAGTGTCTCTGACATAGGGTTTCACTGTCCCGGGAAAGTCTGTGCTAACACCGTGCAGAGCGCTGTGCCCAATATACAGAAACGTCTTGCGGTATCTCCTACAGGGAAAGTGCCAGGAGGGAATTGCGGAGCTTGTTCTCAGTGTCTCTGAGAATTGCTCTGATTATCCCTGTGACCTCTTTGCTAAGACTCTCCAGAGAGCCGTCCTCAAAACAAACACACATCTTGACATATCTCCCACATTGATCGCAGTGTCTCCAGAAACGGCATTCAAGGAGCCAGGACCTTTTCTCCCTACACTGTCCATTGAGTTGTCCTCAAAACCAATATACATCCTGCTATATCTCCCACATGGAAAGTGCCAGGAGGGAGAAGTGGGGATTATGTTTAGACTTTCTCGGAACTGCTTCAAATCAACTAGATATCTTTGTGCTGTAAATCTCCCAACAGCCAAACGCAAAAGCAGCAAACATCTCGCTGTATGTCCCACATCCAAAGTGCCAAGAGAGAGCTTGCTCTCCCTGTCTTTGAGTACTGTTTTCACTGTCCCGGTTACCTCTTTGCTAACATTCTCTTCAGAGCTGCAGTGAAACCAGGAACCACGTGGAGAAGGCACCCACACTGAAAGTGCCTGGAGGGAACATTGGGGCTTCTTCTCAGTGTCTCTGACATAGGGTTTCACTGTCCCGGGAAAGTCTCTGCTAACACCGTGCAGAGCGCTGTGCCCAATATACAGAAACGTCTTGCGGTATCTCCTACAGGGAAAGTGCCAGGAGGGAATTGTGGAGCTTGTTCTCAGTGTCTCTGAGAATTGCTCTGATTATCTGTGTGACCTCTTTGCTAAGACTCTCCAGAGAGCCGTCCTCAAAACAAACACACATCTTGACATATCTCCCACATTGATCGCAGTGTCTCCAGAAACGGCATTCAAGGAGCCAGGACCTTTTCTCCCTACACTGTCCATTGAGTTGTCCTCAAAACCAATATACATCCTGCTATATCTCCCACATGGAAAGTGCCAGGAGGGAGAAGTGGGGATTATGTTTAGACTTTCTCGGAACTGCTTCAAATCAACTAGATATCTTTGTGCTGTAAATCTCCCAACAGCCAAACGCAAAAGCAGCAAACATCTCGCTGTATGTCCCACATCCAAAGTGCCAAGAGAGAGCTTGCTCTCCCTGTCTTTGAGTACTGTTTTCACTGTCCCGGTTACCTCTTTGCTAACATTCTCTTCAGAGCTGCAGTGAAACCAGGAACCACGTGGAGAAGGCACCCACACTGAAAGTGCCTGGAGGGAACATTGGGGCTTCTTCTCAGTGTCTCTGACATAGGGTTTCACTGTCCCGGGAAAGTCTCTGCTAACACCGTGCAGAGCGCTGTGCCCAATATACAGAAACGTCTTGCGGTATCTCCTACAGGGAAAGTGCCAGGAGGGAATTGCGGAGCTTGTTCTCAGTGTCTCTGAGAATTGCTCTCATTATCCCTGTGACCTCTTTGCTAAGACTCTCCAGAGAGCCGTCCTCAAAACAAACACACATCTTGACATATCTCCCACATTGATCGCAGTGTCTCCAGAAACGGCATTCAAGGAGCCAGGAGGTTTTCTCCCTACACTGTCCATTGAGTTGTCCTCAAAACCAATATACATCCTGCTATATCTCCCACATGGAAAGTGCCAGGAGGGAGAAGTGGGGATTATGTTTAGACTTTCTCGGAACTGCTTCAAATCAACTAGATATCTTTGTGCTGTAAATCTCCCAACAGCCAAACGCAAAAGCAGCAAACATCTCGCTGTATGTCCCACATCCAAAGTGCCAAGAGAGAGCTTGCTCTCCCTGTCTTTGAGTACTGTTTTCACTGTCCCGGTTACCTCTTTGCTAACATTCTCTTCAGAGCCGCAGTGAAACCAGGAACCACGTGGAGAAAGCACCCACACTGAAAGTGCCTGGAGGGAACATTGGGGCTTCTTCTCAGTGTCTCTGACATAGGGTTTCACTGTCCCGGGAAAGTCTCTGCTAACACCGTGCAGAGCGCTGTGCCCAATATACAGAAACGTCTTGCGGTATCTCCTACAGGGAAAGTGCCAGGAGGGAATTGCGGAGCTTGTTCTCAGTGTCTCTGAGAATTGCTCTGATTATCCCTGTGACCTCTTTGCTAAGACTCTCCAGAGAGCCGTCCTCAAAACAAACACACATCTTGACATATCTCCCACATTGATCGCAGTGTCTTCAGAAACGGCATTCAAGGAGCCAGGAGGTTTTCTCCCTACACTGTCCATTGAGTTGTCCTCAAAACCAATATACATCCTGCTATATCTCCCACATGGAAAGTGCCAGGAGGGAGAAGTGGGGATTATGTTTAGACTTTCTCGGAACTGCTTCAAATCAACTAGATATCTTTGTGCTGTAAATCTCCCAACAGCCAAACGCAAAAGCAGCAAACATCTCGCTGTATGTCCCACATCCAAAGTGCCAAGAGAGAGCTTGCTCTCCCTGTCTTTGAGTACTGTTTTCACTGTCCCGGTTACCTCTTTGCTAACATTCTCTTCAGAGCCGCAGTGAAACCAGGAACCACGTGGAGAAAGCACCCACACTGAAAGTGCCTGGAGGGAACATTGGGGCTTCTTCTCAGTGTCTCTGCCATAGGGTTTCACTGTCCCGGGAAAGTCTGTGCTAACACCGTGCAGAGCGCTGTGCCCAATATACAGAAACGTCTTGCGGTATCTCCTACAGGGAAAGTGCCAGGAGGGAATTGCGGAGCTTGTTCTCAGTGTCTCTGAGAATTGCTCTGATTATCTGTGTGACCTCTTTGCTAAGACTCTCCAGAGAGCCGTCCTCAAAACAAACACACATCTTGACATATCTCCCACATTGATCGCAGTGTCTCCAGAAACGGCATTCAAGGAGCCAGGACCTTTTCTCCCTACACTGTCCATTGAGTTGTCCTCAAAACCAATATACATCCTGCTATATCTCCCACATGGAAAGTGCCAGGAGGGAGAAGTGGGGATTATGTTTAGACTTTCTCGGAACTGCTTCAAATCAACTAGATATCTTTGTGCTGTAAATCTCCCAACAGCCAAACGCAAAAGCAGCAAACATCTCGCTGTATGTCCCACTTCCAAAGTGCCAAGAGAGAGCTTGCTCTCCCTGTCTTTGAGTACTGTTTTCACTGTCCCGGTTACCTCTTTGCTAACATTCTCTTCAGAGCCGCAGTGAAACCAGGAACCACGTGGAGAAAGCACCCACACTGAAAGTGCCTGGAGGGAACATTGGGGCTTCTTCTCAGTGTCTCTGACATAGGGTTTCACTGTCCCGGGAAAGTCTCTGCTAACACCGTGCAGAGCGCTGTGCCCAATATACAGAAACGTCTTGCGGTATCTCCTACAGGGAAAGTGCCAGGAGGGAATTGCGGAGCTTGTTCTCAGTGTCTCTGAGAATTGCTCTGATTATCTGTGTGACCTCTTTGCTAAGACTCTCCAGAGAGCCGTCCTCAAAACAAACACACATCTTGACATATCTCCCACATTGATCGCAGTGTCTCCAGAAACGGCATTCAAGGAGCCAGGACCTTTTCTCCCTACACTGTCCATTGAGTTGTCCTCAAAACCAATATACATCCTGCTATATCTCCCACATGGAAAGTGCCAGGAGGGAGAAGTGGGGATTATGTTTAGACTTTCTCGGAACTGCTTCAAATCAACTAGATATCTTTGTGCTGTAAATCTCCCAAACGCAAAAGCAGCAAACATCTCGCTGTATGTCCCACATCCAAAGTGCCAAGAGAGAGCTTGCTCTCCCTGTCTTTGAGTACTGTTTTCACTGTCCCGGTTACCTCTTTGCTAACATTCTCTTCAGAGCTGCAGTGAAACCAGGAACCACGTGGAGAAGGCACCCACACTGAAAGTGCCTGGAGGGAACATTGGGGCTTCTTCTCAGTGTCTCTGACATAGGGTTTCACTGTCCCGGGAAAGTCTCTGCTAACACCGTGCAGAGCGCTGTGCCCAATATACAGAAACGTCTTGCGGTATCTCCTACAGGGAAAGTGCCAGGAGGGAATTGCGGAGCTTGTTCTCAGTGTCTCTGAGAATTGCTCTGATTATCCCTGTGACCTCTTTGCTAAGACTCTCCAGAGAGCCGTCCTCAAAACAAACACACATCTTGACATATCTCCCACATTGATCGCAGTGTCTCCAGAAACGGCATTCAAGGAGCCAGGACCTTTTCTCCCTACACTGTCCATTGAGTTGTCCTCAAAACCAATATACATCCTGCTATATCTCCCACATGGAAAGTGCCAGGAGGGAGAAGTGGGGATTATGTTTAGACTTTCTCGGAACTGCTTCAAATCAACTAGATATCTTTGTGCTGTAAATCTCCCAACAGCCAAACGCAAAAGCAGCAAACATCTCGCTGTATGTCCCACATCCAAAGTGCCAAGAGAGAGCTTGCTCTCCCTGTCTTTGAGTACTGTTTTCACTGTCCCGGTTACCTCTTTGCTAACATTCTCTTCAGAGCTGCAGTGAAACCAGGAACCACGTGGAGAAGGCACCCACACTGAAAGTGCCTGGAGGGAACATTGGGGCTTCTTCTCAGTGTCTCTGACATAGGGTTTCACTGTCCCGGGAAAGTCTCTGCTAACACCGTGCAGAGCGCTGTGCCCAATATACAGAAACGTCTTGCGGTATCTCCTACAGGGAAAGTGCCAGGAGGGAATTGCGGAGCTTGTTCTCAGTGTCTCTGAGAATTGCTCTCATTATCCCTGTGACCTCTTTGCTAAGACTCTCCAGAGAGCCGTCCTCAAAACAAACACACATCTTGACATATCTCCCACATTGATCGCAGTGTCTCCAGAAACGGCATTCAAGGAGCCAGGACCTTTTCTCCCTACACTGTCCATTGAGTTGTCCTCAAAACCAATATACATCCTGCTATATCTCCCACATGGAAAGTGCCAGGAGGGAGAAGTGGGGATTATGTTTAGACTTTCTCGGAACTGCTTCAAATCAACTAGATATCTTTGTGCTGTAAATCTCCCAACAGCCAAACGCAAAAGCAGCAAACATCTCGCTGTATGTCCCACATCCAAAGTGCCAAGAGAGACCTTGCTCTCCCTGTCTTTGAGTACTGTTTTCACTGTCCCGGTTACCTCTTTGCTAACATTCTCTTCAGAGCTGCAGTGAAACCAGGAACCACGTGGAGAAGGCACCCACACTGAAAGTGCCTGGAGGGAACATTGGGGCTTCTTCTCAGTGTCTCTGACATAGGGTTTCACTGTCCCGGGAAAGTCTCTGCTAACACCGTGCAGAGCGCTGTGCCCAATATACAGAAACGTCTTGCGGTATCTCCTACAGGGAAAGTGCCAGGAGGGAATTGCGGAGCTTGTTCTCAGTGTCTCTGAGAATTGCTCTGATTATCTGTGTGACCTCTTTGCTAAGACTCTCCAGAGAGCCGTCCTCAAAACAAACACACATCTTGACATATCTCCCACATTGATCGCAGTGTCTCCAGAAACGGCATTCAAGGAGCCAGGAGGTTTTCTCCCTACACTGTCCATTGAGTTGTCCTCAAAAGCAATATACATCCTGCTATATCTCCCACATGGAAAGTGCCAGGAGGGAGAAGTGGGGATTATGTTTAGACTTTCTCGGAACTGCTTCAAATCAACTAGATATCTTTGTGCTGTAAATCTCCCAACAGCCAAACGCAAAAGCAGCAAACATCTCGCTGTATGTCCCACATTGAAAGTGCCAAGAGAGAGCTTGCTCTCCCTGTCTTTGAGTACTGTTTTCACTGTCCCGGTTACCTCTTTGCTAACATTCTCTTCAGAGCCGCAGTGAAACCAGGAACCACGTGGAGAAAGCACCCACACTGAAAGTGCCTGGAGGGAACATTGGGGCTTCTTCTCAGTGTCTCTGCCATAGGGTTTCACTGTCCCGGGAAAGTCTCTGCTAACACCGTGCAGAGCGCTGTGCCCAATATACAGAAACGTCTTGCGGTATCTCCTACAGGGAAAGTGCCAGGAGGGAATTGCGGAGCTTGTTCTCAGTGTCTCTGAGAATTGCTCTGATTATCCCTGTGACCTCTTTGCTAAGACTCTCCAGAGAGCCGTCCTCAAAACAAACACACATCTTGACATATCTCCCACATTGATCGCAGTGTCTCCAGAAACGGCATTCAAGGAGCCAGGACCTTTTCTCCCTACACTGTCCATTGAGTTGTCCTCAAAACCAATATACATCCTGCTATATCTCCCACATGGAAAGTGCCAGGAGGGAGAAGTGGGGATTATGTTTAGACTTTCTCGGAACTGCTTCAAATCAACTAGATATCTTTGTGCTGTAAATCTCCCAACAGCCAAACGCAAAAGCAGCAAACATCTCGCTGTATGTCCCACTTCCAAAGTGCCAAGAGAGAGCTTGCTCTCCCTGTCTTTGAGTACTGTTTTCACTGTCCCGGTTACCTCTTTGCTAACATTCTCTTCAGAGCCGCAGTGAAACCAGGAACCACGTGGAGAAAGCACCCACACTGAAAGTGCCTGGAGGGAACATTGGGGCTTCTTCTCAGTGTCTCTGACATAGGGTTTCACTGTCCCGGGAAAGTCTCTGCTAACACCGTGCAGAGCGCTGTGCCCAATATACAGAAACGTCTTGTGGTATCTCCTACAGGGAAAGTGCCAGGAGGGAATTGCGGAGCTTGTTCTCAGTGTCTCTGAGAATTGCTCTGATTATCTGTGTGACCTCTTTGCTAAGACTCTCCAGAGAGCCGTCCTCAAAACAAACACACATCTTGACATATCTCCCACATTGATCGCAGTGTCTCCAGAAACGGCATTCAAGGAGCCAGGACCTTTTCTCCCTACACTGTCCATTGAGTTGTCCTCAAAACCAATATACATCCTGCTATATCTCCCACATGGAAAGTGCCAGGAGGGAGAAGTGGGGATTATGTTTAGACTTTCTCGGAACTGCTTCAAATCAACTAGATATCTTTGTGCTGTAAATCTCCCAACAGCCAAACGCAAAAGCAGCAAACATCTCGCTGTATGTCCCACATCCAAAGTGCCAAGAGAGAGCTTGCTCTCCCTGTCTTTGAGTACTGTTTTCACTGTCCCGGTTACCTCTTTGCTAACATTCTCTTCAGAGCTGCAGTGAAACCAGGAACCACGTGGAGAAGGCACCCACACTGAAAGTGCCTGGAGGGAACATTGGGGCTTCTTCTCAGTGTCTCTGACATAGGGTTTCACTGTCCCGGGAAAGTCTCTGCTAACACCGTGCAGAGCGCTGTGCCCAATATACAGAAACGTCTTGCGGTATCTCCTACAGGGAAAGTGCCAGGAGGGAATTGCGGAGCTTGTTCTCAGTGTCTCTGAGAATTGCTCTGATTATCCCTGTGACCTCTTTGCTAAGACTCTCCAGAGAGCCGTCCTCAAAACAAACACACATCTTGACATATCTCCCACATTGATCGCAGTGTCTCCAGAAACGGCATTCAAGGAGCCAGGACCTTTTCTCCCTACACTGTCCATTGAGTTGTCCTCAAAACCAATATACATCCTGCTATATCTCCCACATGGAAAGTGCCAGGAGGGAGAAGTGGGGATTATGTTTAGACTTTCTCGGAACTGCTTCAAATCAACTAGATATCTTTGTGCTGTAAATCTCCCAACAGCCAAACGCAAAAGCAGCAAACATCTCGCTGTATGTCCCACATCCAAAGTGCCAAGAGAGAGCTTGCTCTCCCTGTCTTTGAGTACTGTTTTCACTGTCCCGGTTACCTCTTTGCTAACATTCTCTTCAGAGCCGCAGTGAAACCAGGAACCACGTGGAGAAAGCACCCACACTGAAAGTGCCTGGAGGGAACATTGGGGCTTCTTCTCAGTGTCTCTGCCATAGGGTTTCACTGTCCCGGGAAAGTCTCTGCTAACACCGTGCAGAGCGCTGTGCCCAATATACAGAAACGTCTTGCGGTATCTCCTACAGGGAAAGTGCCAGGAGGGAATTGCGGAGCTTGTTCTCAGTGTCTCTGAGAATTGCTCTCATTATCCCTGTGACCTCTTTGCTAAGACTCTCCAGAGAGCCGTCCTCAAAACAAACACACATCTTGACATATCTCCCACATTGATCGCAGTGTCTCCAGAAACGGCATTCAAGGAGCCAGGACCTTTTCTCCCTACACTGTCCATTGAGTTGTCCTCAAAACCAATATACATCCTGCTATATCTCCCACATGGAAAGTGCCAGGAGGGAGAAGTGGGGATTATGTTTAGACTTTCTCGGAACTGCTTCAAATCAACTAGATATCTTTGTGCTGTAAATCTCCCAACAGCCAAACGCAAAAGCAGCAAACATCTCGCTGTATGTCCCACATCCAAAGTGCCAAGAGAGAGCTTGCTCTCCCTGTCTTTGAGTACTGTTTTCACTGTCCCGGTTACCTCTTTGCTAACATTCTCTTCAGAGCCGCAGTGAAACCAGGAACCACGTGGAGAAGGCACCCACACTGAAAGTGCCTGGAGGGAACATTGGGGCTTCTTCTCAGTGTCTCTGCCATAGGGTTTCACTGTCCCGGGAAAGTCTCTGCTAACACCGTGCAGAGCGCTGTGCCCAATATACAGAAACGTCTTGCGGTATCTCCTACAGGGAAAGTGCCAGGAGGGAATTGCGGAGCTTGTTCTCAGTGTCTCTGAGAATTGCTCTCATTATCCCTGTGACCTCTTTGCTAAGACTCTCCAGAGAGCCGTCCTCAAAACAAACACACATCTTGACATATCTCCCACATTGATCGCAGTGTCTCCAGAAACGGCATTCAAGGAGCCAGGAGGTTTTCTCCCTACACTGTCCATTGAGTTGTCCTCAAAACCAATATACATCCTGCTATATCTCCCACATGGAAAGTGCCAGGAGGGAGAAGTGGGGATTATGTTTAGACTTTCTCGGAACTGCTTCAAATCAACTAGATATCTTTGTGCTGTAAATCTCCCAACAGCCAAACGCAAAAGCAGCAAACATCTCGCTGTATGTCCCACATCCAAAGTGCCAAGAGAGAGCTTGCTCTCCCTGTCTTTGAGTACTGTTTTCACTGTCCCGGTTACCTCTTTGCTAACATTCTCTTCAGAGCCGCAGTGAAACCAGGAACCACGTGGAGAAAGCACCCACACTGAAAGTGCCTGGAGGGAACATTGGGGCTTCTTCTCAGTGTCTCTGACATAGGGTTTCACTGTCCCGGGAAAGTCTCTGCTAACACCGTGCAGAGCGCTGTGCCCAATATACAGAAACGTCTTGCGGTATCTCCTACAGGGAAAGTGCCAGGAGGGAATTGCGGAGCTTGTTCTCAGTGTCTCTGAGAATTGCTCTGATTATCCCTGTGACCTCTTTGCTAAGACTCTCCAGAGAGCCGTCCTCAAAACAAACACACATCTTGACATATCTCCCACATTGATCGCAGTGTCTCCAGAAACGGCATTCAAGGAGCCAGGACCTTTTCTCCCTACACTGTCCATTGAGTTGTCCTCAAAACCAATATACATCCTGCTATATCTCCCACATGGAAAGTGCCAGGAGGGAGAAGTGGGGATTATGTTTAGACTTTCTCGGAACTGCTTCAAATCAACTAGATATCTTTGTGCTGTAAATCTCCCAACAGCCAAACGCAAAAGCAGCAAACATCTCGCTGTATGTCCCACTTCCAAAGTGCCAAGAGAGAGCTTGCTCTCCCTGTCTTTGAGTACTGTTTTCACTGTCCCGGTTACCTCTTTGCTAACATTCTCTTCAGAGCCGCAGTGAAACCAGGAACCACGTGGAGAAAGCACCCACACTGAAAGTGCCTGGAGGGAACATTGGGGCTTCTTCTCAGTGTCTCTGACATAGGGTTTCACTGTCCCGGGAAAGTCTCTGCTAACACCGTGCAGAGCGCTGTGCCCAATATACAGAAACGTCTTGCGGTATCTCCTACAGGGAAAGTGCCAGGAGGGAATTGCGGAGCTTGTTCTCAGTGTCTCTGAGAATTGCTCTGATTATCTGTGTGACCTCTTTGCTAAGACTCTCCAGAGAGCCGTCCTCAAAACAAACACACATCTTGACATATCTCCCACATTGATCGCAGTGTCTCCAGAAACGGCATTCAAGGAGCCAGGACCTTTTCTCCCTACACTGTCCATTGAGTTGTCCTCAAAACCAATATACATCCTGCTATATCTCCCACATGGAAAGTGCCAGGAGGGAGAAGTGGGGATTATGTTTAGACTTTCTCGGAACTGCTTCAAATCAACTAGATATCTTTGTGCTGTAAATCTCCCAACAGCCAAACGCAAAAGCAGCAAACATCTCGCTGTATGTCCCACTTCCAAAGTGCCAAGAGAGAGCTTGCTCTCCCTGTCTTTGAGTACTGTTTTCACTGTCCCGGTTACCTCTTTGCTAACATTCTCTTCAGAGCCGCAGTGAAACCAGGAACCACGTGGAGAAAGCACCCACACTGAAAGTGCCTGGAGGGAACATTGGGGCTTCTTCTCAGTGTCTCTGACATAGGGTTTCACTGTCCCGGGAAAGTCTCTGCTAACACCGTGCAGAGCGCTGTGCCCAATATACAGAAACGTCTTGCGGTATCTCCTACAGGGAAAGTGCCAGGAGGGAATTGCGGAGCTTGTTCTCAGTGTCTCTGAGAATTGCTCTGATTATCTGTGTGACCTCTTTGCTAAGACTCTCCAGAGAGCCGTCCTCAAAACAAACACACATCTTGACATATCTCCCACATTGATCGCAGTGTCTCCAGAAACGGCATTCAAGGAGCCAGGACCTTTTCTCCCTACACTGTCCATTGAGTTGTCCTCAAAACCAATATACATCCTGCTATATCTCCCACATGGAAAGTGCCAGGAGGGAGAAGTGGGGATTATGTTTAGACTTTCTCGGAACTGCTTCAAATCAACTAGATATCTTTGTGCTGTAAATCTCCCAACAGCCAAACGCAAAAGCAGCAAACATCTCGCTGTATGTCCCACATCCAAAGTGCCAAGAGAGAGCTTGCTCTCCCTGTCTTTGAGTACTGTTTTCACTGTCCCGGTTACCTCTTTGCTAACATTCTCTTCAGAGCCGCAGTGAAACCAGGAACCACGTGGAGAAGGCACCCACACTGAAAGTGCCTGGAGGGAACATTGGGGCTTCTTCTCAGTGTCTCTGACATAGGGTTTCACTGTCCCGGGAAAGTCTCTGCTAACACCGTGCAGAGCGCTGTGCCCAATATACAGAAACGTCTTGCGGTATCTCCTACAGGGAAAGTGCCAGGAGGGAATTGCGGAGCTTGTTCTCAGTGTCTCTGAGAATTGCTCTCATTATCCCTGTGACCTCTTTGCTAAGACTCTCCAGAGAGCCGTCCTCAAAACAAACACACATCTTGACATATCTCCCACATTGATCGCAGTGTCTCCAGAAACGGCATTCAAGGAGCCAGGAGGTTTTCTCCCTACGCTGTCCATTGAGTTGTCCTCAAAACCAATATACATCCTGCTATATCTCCCACATGGAAAGTGCCAGGAGGGAGAAGTGGGGATTATGTTTAGACTTTCTCGGAACTGCTTCAAATCAACTAGATATCTTTGTGCTGTAAATCTCCCAACAGCCAAACGCAAAAGCAGCAAACATCTCGCTGTATGTCCCACATCCAAAGTGCCAAGAGAGAGCTTGCTCTCCCTGTCTTTGAGTACTGTTTTCACTGTCCCGGTTACCTCTTTGCTAACATTCTCTTCAGAGCTGCAGTGAAACCAGGAACCACGTGGAGAAAGCAGCCACACTGAAAGTGCCTGGAGGGAACATTGGGGCTTCTTCTCAGTGTCTCTGACATAGGGTTTCACTGTCCCGGGAAAGTCTCTGCTAACACCCTGCAGAGCGCTGTGCCCAATATACAGAAACGTCTTGCGGTATCTCCTACAGGGAAAGTGCCAGGAGGGAATTGCGGAGCTTGTTCTCAGTGTCTCTGAGAATTGCTCTGATTATCTGTGTGACCTCTTTGCTAAGACTCTCCAGAGAGCCGTCCTCAAAACAAACACACATCTTGACATATGTCCCACATTGATCGCAGTGTCTCCAGAAACGGCATTCAAGGAGCCAGGAGGTTTTCTCCCTACACTGTCCATTGAGTTGTCCTCAAAACCAATATACATCCTGCTATATCTCCCACATGGAAAGTGCCAGGAGGGAGAAGTGGGGATTATGTTTAGACTTTCTCGGAACTGCTTCAAATCAACTAGATATCTTTGTGCTGTAAATCTCCCAACAGCCAAACGCAAAAGCAGCAAACATCTCGCTGTATGTCCCACTTCCAAAGTGCCAAGAGAGAGCTTGCTCTCCCTGTCTTTGAGTACTGTTTTCACTGTCCCGGTTACCTCTTTGCTAACATTCTCTTCAGAGCCGCAGTGAAACCAGGAACCACGTGGAGAAGGCACCCACACTGAAAGTGCCTGGAGGGAACATTGGGGCTTCTTCTCAGTGTCTCTGACATAGGGTTTCACTGTCCCGGGAAAGTCTCTGCTAACACCGTGCAGAGCGCTGTGCCCAATATACAGAAACGTCTTGCGGTATCTCCTACAGGGAAAGTGCCAGGAGGGAATTGCGGAGCTTGTTCTCAGTGTCTCTGAGAATTGCTCTCATTATCCCTGTGACCTCTTTGCTAAGACTCTCCAGAGAGCCGTCCTCAAAACCAACACACATCTTGACATATCTCCCACATTGATCGCAGTGTCTCCAGAAACGGCATTCAAGGAGCCAGGAGGTTTTCTCCCTACACTGTCCATTGAGTTGTCCTCAAAACCAATATACATCCTGCTATATCTCCCACATGGAAAGTGCCAGGAGGGAGAAGTGGGGATTATGTTTAGACTTTCTCGGAACTGCTTCAAATCAACTAGATATCTTTGTGCTGTAAATCTCCCAACAGCCAAACGCAAAAGCAGCAAACATCTCGCTGTATGTCCCACATCCAAAGTGCCAAGAGAGAGCTTGCTCTCCCTGTCTTTGAGTACTGTTTTCACTGTCCTGGTTACCTCTTTGCTAACATTCTCTTCAGAGCTGCAGTGAAACCAGGAACCACGTGGAGAAAGCACCCACACTGAAAGTGCCTGGAGGGAACATTGGGGCTTCTTCTCAGTGTCTCTGACATAGGGTTTCACTGTCCCGGGAAAGTCTCTGCTAACACCGTGCAGAGCGCTGTGCCCAATATACAGAAACGTCTTGCGGTATCTCCTACAGGGAAAGTGCCAGGAGGGAATTGTGGAGCTTGTTCTCAGTGTCTCTGAGAATTGCTCTGATTATCCCTGTGACCTCTTTGCTAAGACTCTCCAGAGAGCCGTCCTCAAAACAAACACACATCTTGACATATCTCCCACATTGATTGCAGTGTCTCCAGAAACGGCATTCAAGGAGCCAGGAGGTTTTCTCCCTACACTGTCCATTGAGTTGTCCTCAAAACCAATATACATCCTGCTATATCTCCCACATGGAAAGTGCCAGGAGGGAGAAGTGGGGATTATGTTTAGACTTTCTCGGAACTGCTTCAAATCAACTAGATATCTTTGTGCTGTAAATCTCCCAACAGCCAAACGCAAAAGCAGCAAACATCTCGCTGTATGTCCCACATCCAAAGTGCCAAGAGAGAGCTTGCTCTCCCTGTCTTTGAGTACTGTTTTCACTGTCCCGGTTACCTCTTTGCTAACATTCTCTTCAGAGCCGCAGTGAAACCAGGAACCACGTGGAGAAAGCACCCACACTGAAAGTGCCTGGAGGGAACATTGGGGCTTCTTCTCAGTGTCTCTGACATAGGGTTTCACTGTCCCGGGAAAGTCTGTGCTAACACCGTGCAGAGCGCTGTGCCCAATATACAGAAACGTCTTGCGGTATCTCCTACAGGGAAAGTGCCAGGAGGGAATTGCGGAGCTTGTTCTCAGTGTCTCTGAGAATTGCTCTGATTATCCCTGTGACCTCTTTGCTAAGACTCTCCAGAGAGCCGTCCTCAAAACAAACACACATCTTGACATATCTCCCACATTGATCGCAGTGTCTCCAGAAACGGCATTCAAGGAGCCAGGACCTTTTCTCCCTACACTGTCCATTGAGTTGTCCTCAAAACCAATATACATCCTGCTATATCTCCCACATGGAAAGTGCCAGGAGGGAGAAGTGGGGATTATGTTTAGACTTTCTCGGAACTGCTTCAAATCAACTAGATATCTTTGTGCTGTAAATCTCCCAACAGCCAAACGCAAAAGCAGCAAACATCTCGCTGTATGTCCCACTTCCAAAGTGCCAAGAGAGAGCTTGCTCTCCCTGTCTTTGAGTACTGTTTTCACTGTCCCGGTTACCTCTTTGCTAACATTCTCTTCAGAGCCGCAGTGAAACCAGGAACCACGTGGAGAAAGCACCCACACTGAAAGTGCCTGGAGGGAACATTGGGGCTTCTTCTCAGTGTCTCTGACATAGGGTTTCACTGTCCCGGGAAAGTCTCTGCTAACACCGTGCAGAGCGCTGTGCCCAATATACAGAAACGTCTTGCGGTATCTCCTACAGGGAAAGTGCCAGGAGGGAATTGCGGAGCTTGTTCTCAGTGTCTCTGAGAATTGCTCTGATTATCTGTGTGACCTCTTTGCTAAGACTCTCCAGAGAGCCGTCCTCAAAACAAACACACATCTTGACATATCTCCCACATTGATCGCAGTGTCTCCAGAAACGGCATTCAAGGAGCCAGGACCTTTTCTCCCTACACTGTCCATTGAGTTGTCCTCAAAACCAATATACATCCTGCTATATCTCCCACATGGAAAGTGCCAGGAGGGAGAAGTGGGGATTATGTTTAGACTTTCTCGGAACTGCTTCAAATCAACTAGATATCTTTGTGCTGTAAATCTCCCAACAGCCAAACGCAAAAGCAGCAAACATCTCGCTGTATGTCCCACATCCAAAGTGCCAAGAGAGAGCTTGCTCTCCCTGTCTTTGAGTACTGTTTTCACTGTCCCGGTTACCTCTTTGCTAACATTCTCTTCAGAGCTGCAGTGAAACCAGGAACCACGTGGAGAAGGCACCCACACTGAAAGTGCCTGGAGGGAACATTGGGGCTTCTTCTCAGTGTCTCTGACATAGGGTTTCACTGTCCCGGGAAAGTCTCTGCTAACACCCTGCAGAGCGCTGTGCCCAATATACAGAAACGTCTTGCGGTATCTCCTACAGGGAAAGTGCCAGGAGGGAATTGCGGAGCTTGTTCTCAGTGTCTCTGAGAATTGCTCTGATTATCCCTGTGACCTCTTTGCTAAGACTCTCCAGAGAGCCGTCCTCAAAACAAACACACATCTTGACATATCTCCCACATTGATCGCAGTGTCTCCAGAAACGGCATTCAAGGAGCCAGGACCTTTTCTCCCTACACTGTCCATTGAGTTGTCCTCAAAACCAATCTACATCCTGCTATATCTCCCACATGGAAAGTGCCAGGAGGGAGAAGTGGGGATTATGTTTAGACTTTCTCGGAACTGCTTCAAATCAACTAGATATCTTTGTGCTGTAAATCTCCCAACAGCCAAACGCAAAAGCAGCAAACATCTCGCTGTATGTCCCACATCCAAAGTGCCAAGAGAGAGCTTGCTCTCCCTGTCTTTGAGTACTGTTTTCACTGTCCCGGTTACCTCTTTGCTAACATTCTCTTCAGAGCTGCAGTGAAACCAGGAACCACGTGGAGAAGGCACCCACACTGAAAGTGCCTGGAGGGAACATTGGGGCTTCTTCTCAGTGTCTCTGACATAGGGTTTCACTGTCCCGGGAAAGTCTCTGCTAACACCCTGCAGAGCGCTGTGCCCAATATACAGAAACGTCTTGCGGTATCTCCTACAGGGAAAGTGCCAGGAGGGAATTGCGGAGCTTGTTCTCAGTGTCTCTGAGAATTGCTCTGATTATCTGTGTGACCTCTTTGCTAAGACTCTCCAGAGAGCCGTCCTCAAAACAAACACACATCTTGACATATCTCCCACATTGATCGCAGTGTCTCCAGAAACGGCATTCAAGGAGCCAGGACCTTTTCTCCCTACACTGTCCATTGAGTTGTCCTCAAAACCAATATACATCCTGCTATATCTCCCACATGGAAAGTGCCAGGAGGGAGAAGTGGGGATTATGTTTAGACTTTCTCGGAACTGCTTCAAATCAACTAGATATCTTTGTGCTGTAAATCTCCCAACAGCCAAACGCAAAAGCAGCAAACATCTCGCTGTATGTCCCACATCCAAAGTGCCAAGAGAGAGCTTGCTCTCCCTGTCTTTGAGTACTGTTTTCACTGTCCCGGTTACCTCTTTGCTAACATTCTCTTCAGAGCCGCAGTGAAACCAGGAACCACGTGGAGAAAGCACCCACACTGAAAGTGCCTGGAGGGAACATTGGGGCTTCTTCTCAGTGTCTCTGCCATAGGGTTTCACTGTCCCGGGAAAGTCTCTGCTAACACCGTGCAGAGCGCTGTGCCCAATATACAGAAACGTCTTGCGGTATCTCCTACAGGGAAAGTGCCAGGAGGGAATTGCGGAGCTTGTTCTCAGTGTCTCTGAGAATTGCTCTGATTATCTGTGTGACCTCTTTGCTAAGACTCTCCAGAGAGCCGTCCTCAAAACAAACACACATCTTGACATATCTCCCACATTGATCGCAGTGTCTTCAGAAACGGCATTCAAGGAGCCAGGAGGTTTTCTCCCTACACTGTCCATTGAGTTGTCCTCAAAACCAATATACATCCTGCTATATCTCCCACATGGAAAGTGCCAGGAGGGAGAAGTGGGGATTATGTTTAGACTTTCTCGGAACTGCTTCAAATCAACTAGATATCTTTGTGCTGTAAATCTCCCAACAGCCAAACGCAAAAGCAGCAAACATCTCGCTGTATGTCCCACATCCAAAGTGCCAAGAGAGAGCTTGCTCTCCCTGTCTTTGAGTACTGTTTTCACTGTCCCGGTTACCTCTTTGCTAACATTCTCTTCAGAGCTGCAGTGAAACCAGGAACCACGTGGAGAAAGCAGCCACACTGAAAGTGCCTGGAGGGAACATTGGGGCTTCTTCTCAGTGTCTCTGACATAGGGTTTCACTGTCCCGGGAAAGTCTGTGCTAACACCGTGCAGAGCGCTGTGCCCAATATACAGAAACGTCTTGCGGTATCTCCTACAGGGAAAGTGCCAGGAGGGAATTGCGGAGCTTGTTCTCAGTGTCTCTGAGAATTGCTCTGATTATCCCTGTGACCTCTTTGCTAAGACTCTCCAGAGAGCCGTCCTCAAAACAAACACACATCTTGACATATCTCCCACATTGATCGCAGTGTCTCCAGAAACGGCATTCAAGGAGCCAGGACCTTTTCTCCCTACACTGTCCATTGAGTTGTCCTCAAAACCAATATACATCCTGCTATATCTCCCACATGGAAAGTGCCAGGAGGGAGAAGTGGGGATTATGTTTAGACTTTCTCGGAACTGCTTCAAATCAACTAGATATCTTTGTGCTGTAAATCTCCCAACAGCCAAACGCAAAAGCAGCAAACATCTCGCTGTATGTCCCACTTCCAAAGTGCCAAGAGAGAGCTTGCTCTCCCTGTCTTTGAGTACTGTTTTCACTGTCCCGGTTACCTCTTTGCTAACATTCTCTTCAGAGCCGCAGTGAAACCAGGAACCACGTGGAGAAGGCACCCACACTGAAAGTGCCTGGAGGGAACATTGGGGCTTCTTCTCAGTGTCTCTGACATAGGGTTTCACTGTCCCGGGAAAGTCTCTGCTAACACCGTGCAGAGCGCTGTGCCCAATATACAGAAACGTCTTGCGGTATCTCCTACAGGGAAAGTGCCAGGAGGGAATTGCGGAGCTTGTTCTCAGTGTCTCTGAGAATTGCTCTCATTATCCCTGTGACCTCTTTGCTAAGACTCTCCAGAGAGCCGTCCTCAAAACCAACACACATCTTGACATATCTCCCACATTGATCGCAGTGTCTCCAGAAACGGCATTCAAGGAGCCAGGAGGTTTTCTCCCTACACTGTCCATTGAGTTGTCCTCAAAACCAATATACATCCTGCTATATCTCCCACATGGAAAGTGCCAGGAGGGAGAAGTGGGGATTATGTTTAGACTTTCTCGGAACTGCTTCAAATCAACTAGATATCTTTGTGCTGTAAATCTCCCAACAGCCAAACGCAAAAGCAGCAAACATCTCACTGTATGACCCACATCCAAAGTGCCAAGAGAGAGCTTGCTCTCCCTGTCTTTGAGTACTGTTTTCACTGTCCCGGTTACCTCTTTGCTAACATTCTCTTCAGAGCTGCAGTGAAACCAGGAACCACGTGGAGAAAGCACCCACACTGAAAGTGCCTGGAGGGAACATTGGGGCTTCTTCTCAGTGTCTCTGACATAGGGTTTCACTGTCCCGGGAAAGTCTCTGCTAACACCGTGCAGAGCGCTGTGCCCAATATACAGAAACGTCTTGCGGTATCTCCTACAGGGAAAGTGCCAGGAGGGAATTGCGGAGCTTGTTCTCAGTGTCTCTGAGAATTGCTCTCATTATCCCTGTGACCTCTTTGCTAAGACTCTCCAGAGAGCCGTCCTCAAAACCAACACACATCTTGACATATCTCCCACATTGATCGCAGTGTCTCCAGAAACGGCATTCAAGGAGCCAGGAGGTTTTCTCCCTACACTGTCCATTGAGTTGTCCTCAAAACCAATATACATCCTGCTATATCTCCCACATGGAAAGTGCCAGGAGGGAGAAGTGGGGATTATGTTTAGACTTTCTCGGAACTGCTTCAAATCAACTAGATATCTTTGTGCTGTAAATCTCCCAACAGCCAAACGCAAAAGCAGCAAACATCTCACTGTATGACCCACATCCAAAGTGCCAAGAGAGAGCTTGCTCTCCCTGTCTTTGAGTACTGTTTTCACTGTCCCGGTTACCTCTTTGCTAACATTCTCTTCAGAGCTGCAGTGAAACCAGGAACCACGTGGAGAAAGCACCCACACTGAAAGTGCCTGGAGGGAACATTGGGGCTTCTTCTCAGTGTCTCTGACATAGGGTTTCACTGTCCCGGGAAAGTCTCTGCTAACACCGTGCAGAGCGCTGTGCCCAATATACAGAAACGTCTTGCGGTATCTCCTACAGGGAAAGTGCCAGGAGGGAATTGCGGAGCTTGTTCTCAGTGTCTCTGAGAATTGCTCTGATTATCCCTGTGACCTCTTTGCTAAGACTCTCCAGAGAGCCGTCCTCAAAACAAACACACATCTTGACATATCTCCCACATTGATCGCAGTGTCTCCAGAAACGGCATTCAAGGAGCCAGGACCTTTTCTCCCTACACTGTCCATTGAGTTGTCCTCAAAACCAATATACATCCTGCTATATCTCCCACATGGAAAGTGCCAGGAGGGAGAAGTGGGGATTATGTTTAGACTTTCTCGGAACTGCTTCAAATCAACTAGATATCTTTGTGCTGTAAATCTCCCAACAGCCAAACGCAAAAGCAGCAAACATCTCGCTGTATGTCCCACTTCCAAAGTGCCAAGAGAGAGCTTGCTCTCCCTGTCTTTGAGTACTGTTTTCACTGTCCCGGTTACCTCTTTGCTAACATTCTCTTCAGAGCCGCAGTGAAACCAGGAACCACGTGGAGAAGGCACCCACACTGAAAGTGCCTGGAGGGAACATTGGGGCTTCTTCTCAGTGTCTCTGACATAGGGTTTCACTGTCCCGGGAAAGTCTCTGCTAACACCGTGCAGAGCGCTGTGCCCAATATACAGAAACGTCTTGCGGTATCTCCTACAGGGAAAGTGCCAGGAGGGAATTGCGGAGCTTGTTCTCAGTGTCTCTGAGAATTGCTCTCATTATCCCTGTGACCTCTTTGCTAAGACTCTCCAGAGAGCCGTCCTCAAAACAAACACACATCTTGACATATCTCCCACATTGATCGCAGTGTCTCCAGAAACGGCATTCAAGGAGCCAGGACCTTTTCTCCCTACACTGTCCATTGAGTTGTCCTCAAAACCAATATACATCCTGCTATATCTCCCACATGGAAAGTGCCAGGAGGGAGAAGTGGGGATTATGTTTAGACTTTCTCGGAACTGCTTCAAATCAACTAGATATCTTTGTGCTGTAAATCTCCCAACAGCCAAACGCAAAAGCAGCAAACATCTCGCTGTATGTCCCACATCCAAAGTGCCAAGAGAGAGCTTGCTCTCCCTGTCTTTGAGTACTGTTTTCACTGTCCCGGTTACCTCTTTGCTAACATTCTCTTCAGAGCTGCAGTGAAACCAGGAACCACGTGGAGAAAGCACCCACACTGAAAGTGCCTGGAGGGAACATTGGGGCTTCTTCTCAGTGTCTCTGACATAGGGTTTCACTGTCCCGGGAAAGTCTCTGCTAACACCGTGCAGAGCGCTGTGCCCAATATACAGAAACGTCTTGCGGTATCTCCTACAGGGAAAGTGCCAGGAGGGAATTGCGGAGCTTGTTCTCAGTGTCTCTGAGAATTGCTCTCATTATCCCTGTGACCTCTTTGCTAAGACTCTCCAGAGAGCCGTCCTCAAAACAAACACACATCTTGACATATCTCCCACATTGATCGCAGTGTCTCCAGAAACGGCATTCAAGGAGCCAGGAGGTTTTCTCCCTACACTGTCCATTGAGTTGTCCTCAAAACCAATATACATCCTGCTATATCTCCCACATGGAAAGTGCCAGGAGGGAGAAGTGGGGATTATGTTTAGACTTTCTCGGAACTGCTTCAAATCAACTAGATATCTTTGTGCTGTAAATCTCCCAACAGCCAAACGCAAAAGCAGCAAACATCTCGCTGTATGTCCCACATCCAAAGTGCCAAGAGAGAGCTTGCTCTCCCTGTCTTTGAGTACTGTTTTCACTGTCCTGGTTACCTCTTTGCTAACATTCTCTTCAGAGCTGCAGTGAAACCAGGAACCACGTGGAGAAAGCACCCACACTGAAAGTGCCTGGAGGGAACATTGGGGCTTCTTCTCAGTGTCTCTGACATAGGGTTTCACTGTCCCGGGAAAGTCTCTGCTAACACGCTGCAGAGCGCTGTGCCCAATATACAGAAACGTCTTGCGGTATCTCCTACAGGGAAAGTGCCAGGAGGGAATTGCGGAGCTTGTTCTCAGTGTCTCTGAGAATTGCTCTCATTATCCCTGTGACCTCTTTGCTAAGACTCTCCAGAGAGCCGTCCTCAAAACAAACACACATCTTGACATATCTCCCACATTGATCGCAGTGTCTCCAGAAACGGCATTCAAGGAGCCAGGAGGTTTTCTCCCTACACTGTCCATTGAGTTGTCCTCAAAACCAATATACATCCTGCTATATCTCCCACATGGAAAGTGCCAGGAGGGAGAAGTGGGGATTATGTTTAGACTTTCTCGGAACTGCTTCAAATCAACTAGATATCTTTGTGCTGTAAATCTCCCAACAGCCAAACGCAAAAGCAGCAAACATCTCGCTGTATGTCCCACATCCAAAGTGCCAAGAGAGAGCTTGCTCTCCCTGTCTTTGAGTACTGTTTTCACTGTCCCGGTTACCTCTTTGCTAACATTCTCTTCAGAGCCGCAGTGAAACCAGGAACCACGTGGAGAAAGCACCCACACTGAAAGTGCCTGGAGGGAACATTGGGGCTTCTTCTCAGTGTCTCTGACATAGGGTTTCACTGTCCCGGGAAAGTCTCTGCTAACACCGTGCAGAGCGCTGTGCCCAATATACAGAAACGTCTTGCGGTATCTCCTACAGGGAAAGTGCCAGGAGGGAATTGTGGAGCTTGTTCTCAGTGTCTCTGAGAATTGCTCTGATTATCCCTGTGACCTCTTTGCTAAGACTCTCCAGAGAGCCGTCCTCAAAACAAACACACATCTTGACATATCTCCCACATTGATTGCAGTGTCTCCAGAAACGGCATTCAAGGAGCCAGGAGGTTTTCTCCCTACACTGTCCATTGAGTTGTCCTCAAAACCAATATACATCCTGCTATATCTCCCACATGGAAAGTGCCAGGAGGGAGAAGTGGGGATTATGTTTAGACTTTCTCGGAACTGCTTCAAATCAACTAGATATCTTTGTGCTGTAAATCTCCCAACAGCCAAACGCAAAAGCAGCAAACATCTCGCTGTATGTCCCACATCCAAAGTGCCAAGAGAGAGCTTGCTCTCCCTGTCTTTGAGTACTGTTTTCACTGTCCCGGTTACCTCTTTGCTAACATTCTCTTCAGAGCTGCAGTGAAACCAGGAACCACGTGGAGAAAGCACCCACACTGAAAGTGCCTGGAGGGAACATTGGGGCTTCTTCTCAGTGTCTCTGACATAGGGTTTCACTGTCCCGGGAAAGTCTCTGCTAACACCGTGCAGAGCGCTGTGCCCAATATACAGAAACGTCTTGCGGTATCTCCTACAGGGAAAGTGCCAGGAGGGAATTGCGGAGCTTGTTCTCAGTGTCTCTGAGAATTGCTCTCATTATCCCTGTGACCTCTTTGCTAAGACTCTCCAGAGAGCCGTCCTCAAAACAAACACACATCTTGACATATCTCCCACATTGATCGCAGTGTCTCCAGAAACGGCATTCAAGGAGCCAGGAGGTTTTCTCCCTACACTGTCCATTGAGTTGTCCTCAAAACCAATATACATCCTGCTATATCTCCCACATGGAAAGTGCCAGGAGGGAGAAGTGGGGATTATGTTTAGACTTTCTCGGAACTGCTTCAAATCAACTAGATATCTTTGTGCTGTAAATCTCCCAACAGCCAAACGCAAAAGCAGCAAACATCTCGCTGTATGTCCCACATCCAAAGTGCCAAGAGAGAGCTTGCTCTCCCTGTCTTTGAGTACTGTTTTCACTGTCCTGGTTACCTCTTTGCTAACATTCTCTTCAGAGCCGCAGTGAAACCAGGAACCACGTGGAGAAAGCACCCACACTGAAAGTGCCTGGAGGGAACATTGGGGCTTCTTCTCAGTGTCTCTGACATAGGGTTTCACTGTGCCGGGAAAGTCTCTGCTAACACGCTGCAGAGCGCTGTGCCCAATATACAGAAACGTCTTGCGGTATCTCCTACAGGGAAAGTGCCAGGAGGGAATTGCGGAGCTTGTTCTCAGTGTCTCTGAGAATTGCTCTCATTATCCCTGTGACCTCTTTGCTAAGACTCTCCAGAGAGCCGTCCTCAAAACAAACACACATCTTGACATATCTCCCACATTGATCGCAGTGTCTCCAGAAACGGCATTCAAGGAGCCAGGAGGTTTTCTCCCTACACTGTCCATTGAGTTGTCCTCAAAACCAATATACATCCTGCTATATCTCCCACATGGAAAGTGCCAGGAGGGAGAAGTGGGGATTATGTTTAGACTTTCTCGGAACTGCTTCAAATCAACTAGATATCTTTGTGCTGTAAATCTCCCAACAGCCAAACGCAAAAGCAGCAAACATCTCGCTGTATGTCCCACATCCAAAGTGCCAAGAGAGAGCTTGCTCTCCCTGTCTTTGAGTACTGTTTTCACTGTCCTGGTTACCTCTTTGCTAACATTCTCTTCAGAGCTGCAGTGAAACCAGGAACCACGTGGAGAAAGCACCCACACTGAAAGTGCCTGGAGGGAACATTGGGGCTTCTTCTCAGTGTCTCTGACATAGGGTTTCACTGTCCCGGGAAAGTCTCTGCTAACACGCTGCAGAGCGCTGTGCCCAATATACAGAAACGTCTTGCGGTATCTCCTACAGGGAAAGTGCCAGGAGGGAATTGCGGAGCTTGTTCTCAGTGTCTCTGAGAATTGCTCTCATTATCCCTGTGACCTCTTTGCTAAGACTCTCCAGAGAGCCGTCCTCAAAACAAACACACATCTTGACATATCTCCCACATTGATCGCAGTGTCTCCAGAAACGGCATTCAAGGAGCCAGGAGGTTTTCTCCCTACACTGTCCATTGAGTTGTCCTCAAAACCAATATACATCCTGCTATATCTCCCACATGGAAAGTGCCAGGAGGGAGAAGTGGGGATTATGTTTAGACTTTCTCGGAACTGCTTCAAATCAACTAGATATCTTTGTGCTGTAAATCTCCCAACAGCCAAACGCAAAAGCAGCAAACATCTCGCTGTATGTCCCACATCCAAAGTGCCAAGAGAGAGCTTGCTCTCCCTGTCTTTGAGTACTGTTTTCACTGTCCCGGTTACCTCTTTGCTAACATTCTCTTCAGAGCCGCAGTGAAACCAGGAACCACGTGGAGAAAGCACCCACACTGAAAGTGCCTGGAGGGAACATTGGGGCTTCTTCTCAGTGTCTCTGACATAGGGTTTCACTGTCCCGGGAAAGTCTCTGCTAACACCGTGCAGAGCGCTGTGCCCAATATACAGAAACGTCTTGCGGTATCTCCTACAGGGAAAGTGCCAGGAGGGAATTGTGGAGCTTGTTCTCAGTGTCTCTGAGAATTGCTCTGATTATCCCTGTGACCTCTTTGCTAAGACTCTCCAGAGAGCCGTCCTCAAAACAAACACACATCTTGACATATCTCCCACATTGATTGCAGTGTCTCCAGAAACGGCATTCAAGGAGCCAGGAGGTTTTCTCCCTACACTGTCCATTGAGTTGTCCTCAAAACCAATATACATCCTGCTATATCTCCCACATGGAAAGTGCCAGGAGGGAGAAGTGGGGATTATGTTTAGACTTTCTCGGAACTGCTTCAAATCAACTAGATATCTTTGTGCTGTAAATCTCCCAACAGCCAAACGCAAAAGCAGCAAACATCTCGCTGTATGTCCCACATCCAAAGTGCCAAGAGAGAGCTTGCTCTCCCTGTCTTTGAGTACTGTTTTCACTGTCCCGGTTACCTCTTTGCTAACATTCTCTTCAGAGCTGCAGTGAAACCAGGAACCACGTGGAGAAAGCACCCACACTGAAAGTGCCTGGAGGGAACATTGGGGCTTCTTCTCAGTGTCTCTGACATAGGGTTTCACTGTCCCGGGAAAGTCTCTGCTAACACCGTGCAGAGCGCTGTGCCCAATATACAGAAACGTCTTGCGGTATCTCCTACAGGGAAAGTGCCAGGAGGGAATTGCGGAGCTTGTTCTCAGTGTCTCTGAGAATTGCTCTCATTATCCCTGTGACCTCTTTGCTAAGACTCTCCAGAGAGCCGTCCTCAAAACAAACACACATCTTGACATATCTCCCACATTGATCGCAGTGTCTCCAGAAACGGCATTCAAGGAGCCAGGACCTTTTCTCCCTACACTGTCCATTGAGTTGTCCTCAAAACCAATATACATCCTGCTATATCTCCCACATGGAAAGTGCCAGGAGGGAGAAGTGGGGATTATGTTTAGACTTTCTCGGAACTGCTTCAAATCAACTAGATATCTTTGTGCTGTAAATCTCCCAACAGCCAAACGCAAAAGCAGCAAACATCTCGCTGTATGTCCCACATCCAAAGTGCCAAGAGAGAGCTTGCTCTCCCTGTCTTTGAGTACTGTTTTCACTGTCCCGGTTACCTCTTTGCTAACATTCTCTTCAGAGCCGCAGTGAAACCAGGAACCACGTGGAGAAAGCACCCACACTGAAAGTGCCTGGAGGGAACATTGGGGCTTCTTCTCAGTGTCTCTGACATAGGGTTTCACTGTCCCGGGAAAGTCTCTGCTAACACGCTGCAGAGCGCTGTGCCCAATATACAGAAACGTCTTGCGGTATCTCCTACAGGGAAAGTGCCAGGAGGGAATTGTGGAGCTTGTTCTCAGTGTCTCTGAGAATTGCTCTCATTATCCCTGTGACCTCTTTGCTAAGACTCTCCAGAGAGCCGTCCTCAAAACAAACACACATCTTGACATATCTCCCACATTGATCGCAGTGTCTCCAGAAACGGCATTCAAGGAGCCAGGAGGTTTTCTCCCTACACTGTCCATTGAGTTGTCCTCAAAACCAATATACATCCTGCTATATCTCCCACATGGAAAGTGCCAGGAGGGAGAAGTGGGGATTATGTTTAGACTTTCTCGGAACTGCTTCAAATCAACTAGATATCTTTGTGCTGTAAATCTCCCAACAGCCAAACGCAAAAGCAGCAAACATCTCGCTGTATGTCCCACATCCAAAGTGCCAAGAGAGAGCTTGCTCTCCCTGTCTTTGAGTACTGTTTTCACTGTCCCGGTTACCTCTTTGCTAACATTCTCTTCAGAGCCGCAGTGAAACCAGGAACCACGTGGAGAAAGCACCCACACTGAAAGTGCCTGGAGGGAACATTGGGGCTTCTTCTCAGTGTCTCTGCCATAGGGTTTCACTGTCCCGGGAAAGTCTCTGCTAACACCGTGCAGAGCGCTGTGCCCAATATACAGAAACATCTTGCGGTATCTCCTACAGGGAAAGTGCCAGGAGGGAATTGCGGAGCTTGTTCTCAGTGTCTCTGAGAATTGCTCTCATTATCCCTGTGACCTCTTTGCTAAGACTCTCCAGAGAGCCGTCCTCAAAACAAACACACATCTTGACATATCTCCCACATTGATCGCAGTGTCTCCAGAAACGGCATTCAAGGAGCCAGGAGGTTTTCTCCCTACACTGTCCATTGAGTTGTCCTCAAAACCAATATACATCCTGCTATATCTCCCACATGGAAAGTGCCAGGAGGGAGAAGTGGGGATTATGTTTAGACTTTCTCGGAACTGCTTCAAATCAACTAGATATCTTTGTGCTGTAAATCTCCCAACAGCCAAACGCAAAAGCAGCAAACATCTCGCTGTATGTCCCACATCCAAAGTGCCAAGAGAGAGCTTGCTCTCCCTGTCTTTGAGTACTGTTTTCACTGTCCCGGTTACCTCTTTGCTAACATTCTCTTCAGAGCCGCAGTGAAACCAGGAACCACGTGGAGAAAGCACCCACACTGAAAGTGCCTGGAGGGAACATTGGGGCTTCTTCTCAGTGTCTCTGCCATAGGGTTTCACTGTCCCGGGAAAGTCTCTGCTAACACCGTGCAGAGCGCTGTGCCCAATATACAGAAACGTCTTGCGGTATCTCCTACAGGGAAAGTGCCAGGAGGGAATTGCGGAGCTTGTTCTCAGTGTCTCTGAGAATTGCTCTGATTATCCCTGTGACCTCTTTGCTAAGACTCTCCAGAGAGCCGTCCTCAAAACAAACACACATCTTGACATATCTCCCACATTGATCGCAGTGTCTCCAGAAACGGCATTCAAGGAGCCAGGAGGTTTTCTCCCTACACTGTCCATTGAGTTGTCCTCAAAACCAATATACATCCTGCTATATCTCCCACATGGAAAGTGCCAGGAGGGAGAAGTGGGGATTATGTTTAGACTTTCTCGGAACTGCTTCAAATCAACTAGATATCTTTGTGCTGTAAATCTCCCAACAGCCAAACGCAAAAGCAGCAAACATCTCGCTGTATGTCCCACATCCAAAGTGCCAAGAGAGAGCTTGCTCTCCCTGTCTTTGAGTACTGTTTTCACTGTCCCGGTTACCTCTTTGCTAACATTCTCTTCAGAGCTGCAGTGAAACCAGGAACCACGTGGAGAAAGCACCCACACTGAAAGTGCCTGGAGGGAACATTGGGGCTTCTTCTCAGTGTCTCTGACATAGGGTTTCACTGTGCCGGGAAAGTCTCTTCTAACACCGTGCAGAGCGCTGTGCCCAATATACAGAAACGTCTTGCGGTATCTCCTACAGGGAAAGTGCCAGGAGGGAATTGCGGAGCTTGTTCTCAGTGTCTCTGAGAATTGCTCTCATTATCCCTGTGACCTCTTTGCTAAGACTCTCCAGAGAGCCGTCCTCAAAACAAACACACATCTTGACATATCTCCCACATTGATCGCAGTGTCTCCAGAAACGGCATTCAAGGAGCCAGGAGGTTTTCTCCCTACACTGTCCATTGAGTTGTCCTCAAAACCAATATACATCCTGCTATATCTCCCACATGGAAAGTGCCAGGAGGGAGAAGTGGGGATTATGTTTAGACTTTCTCGGAACTGCTTCAAATCAACTAGATATCTTTGTGCTGTAAATCTCCCAACAGCCAAACGCAAAAGCAGCAAACATCTCGCTGTATGTCCCACATCCAAAGTGCCAAGAGAGAGCTTGCTCTCCCTGTCTTTGAGTACTGTTTTCACTGTCCCGGTTACCTCTTTGCTAACATTCTCTTCAGAGCCGCAGTGAAACCAGGAACCACGTGGAGAAAGCACCCACACTGAAAGTGCCTGGAGGGAACATTGGGGCTTCTTCTCAGTGTCTCTGCCATAGGGTTTCACTGTGCCGGGAAAGTCTCTGCTAACACCGTGCAGAGCGCTGTGCCCAATATACAGAAACATCTTGCGGTATCTCCTACAGGGAAAGTGCCAGGAGGGAATTGTGGAGCTTGTTCTCAGTGTCTCTGAGAATTGCTCTGATTATCCCTGTGACCTCTTTGCTAAGACTCTCCAGAGAGCCGTCCTCAAAACAAACACACATCTTGACATATCTCCCACATTGATCGCAGTGTCTCCAGAAACGGCATTCAAGGAGCCAGGAGGTTTTCTCCCTACACTGTCCATTGAGTTGTCCTCAAAACCAATATACATCCTGCTATATCTCCCACATGGAAAGTGCCAGGAGGGAGAAGTGGGGATTATGTTTAGACTTTCTCGGAACTGCTTCAAATCAACTAGATATCTTTGTGCTGTAAATCTCCCAACAGCCAAACGCAAAAGCAGCAAACATCTCGCTGTATGTCCCACATCCAAAGTGCCAAGAGAGAGCTTGCTCTCCCTGTCTTTGAGTACTGTTTTCACTGTCCCGGTTACCTCTTTGCTAACATTCTCTTCAGAGCTGCAGTGAAACCAGGAACCACGTGGAGAAAGCACCCACACTGAAAGTGCCTGGAGGGAACATTGGGGCTTCTTCTCAGTGTCTCTGACATAGGGTTTCACTGTGCCGGGAAAGTCTTTGCTAACACCGTGCAGAGCGCTGTGCCCAATATACAGAAACGTCTTGCGGTATCTCCTACAGGGAAAGTGCCAGGAGGGAATTGCGGAGCTTGTTCTCAGTGTCTCTGAGAATTGCTCTCATTATCCCTGTGACCTCTTTGCTAAGACTCTCCAGAGAGCCGTCCTCAAAACAAACACACATCTTGACATATCTCCCACATTGATCGCAGTGTCTCCAGAAACGGCATTCAAGGAGCCAGGAGGTTTTCTCCCTACACTGTCCATTGAGTTGTCCTCAAAACCAATATACATCCTGCTATATCTCCCACATGGAAAGTGCCAGGAGGGAGAAGTGGGGATTATGTTTAGACTTTCTCGGAACTGCTTCAAATCAACTAGATATCTTTGTGCTGTAAATCTCCCAACAGCCAAATGCAAAAGCAGCAAACATCTCGCTGTATGTCCCACATCCAAAGTGCCAAGAGAGAGCTTGCTCTCCCTGTCTTTGAGTACTGTTTTCACTGTCCCGGTTACCTCTTTGCTAACATTCTCTTCAGAGCCGCAGTGAAACCAGGAACCACGTGGAGAAAGCACCCACACTGAAAGTGCCTGGAGGGAACATTGGGGCTTCTTCTCAGTGTCTCTGCCATAGGGTTTCACTGTCCCGGGAAAGTCTCTGCTAACACCGTGCAGAGCGCTGTGCCCAATATACAGAAACGTCTTGCGGTATCTCCTACAGGGAAAGTGCCAGGAGGGAATTGTGGAGCTTGTTCTCAGTGTCTCTGAGAATTGCTCTGATTATCCCTGTGACCTCTTTGCTAAGACTCTCCAGAGAGCCGTCCTCAAAACAAACACACATCTTGACATATCTCCCACATTGATTGCAGTGTCTCCAGAAACGGCATTCAAGGAGCCAGGAGGTTTTCTCCCTACACTGTCCATTGAGTTGTCCTCAAAACCAATATACATCCTGCTATATCTCCCACATGGAAAGTGCCAGGAGGGAGAAGTGGGGATTATGTTTAGACTTTCTCGGAACTGCTTCAAATCAACTAGATATCTTTGTGCTGTAAATCTCCCAACAGCCAAACGCAAAAGCAGCAAACATCTCGCTGTATGTCCCACATCCAAAGTGCCAAGAGAGAGCTTGCTCTCCCTGTCTTTGAGTACTGTTTTCACTGTCCCGGTTACCTCTTTGCTAACATTCTCTTCAGAGCCGCAGTGAAACCAGGAACCACGTGGAGAAAGCACCCACACTGAAAGTGCCTGGAGGGAACATTGGGGCTTCTTCTCAGTGTCTCTGCCATAGGGTTTCACTGTCCCGGGAAAGTCTCTGCTAACACCGTGCAGAGCGCTGTGCCCAATATACAGAAACGTCTTGCGGTATCTCCTACAGGGAAAGTGCCAGGAGGGAATTGCGGAGCTTGTTCTCAGTGTCTCTGAGAATTGCTCTCATTATCCCTGTGACCTCTTTGCTAAGACTCTCCAGAGAGCCGTCCTCAAAACAAACACACATCTTGACATATCTCCCACATTGATCGCAGTGTCTCCAGAAACGGCATTCAAGGAGCCAGGAGGTTTTCTCCCTACACTGTCCATTGAGTTGTCCTCAAAACCAATATACATCCTGCTATATCTCCCACATGGAAAGTGCCAGGAGGGAGAAGTGGGGATTATGTTTAGACTTTCTCGGAACTGCTTCAAATCAACTAGATATCTTTGTGCTGTAAATCTCCCAACAGCCAAACGCAAAAGCAGCAAACATCTCGCTGTATGTCCCACATCCAAAGTGCCAAGAGAGAGCTTGCTCTCCCTGTCTTTGAGTACTGTTTTCACTGTCCCGGTTACCTCTTTGCTAACATTCTCTTCAGAGCCGCAGTGAAACCAGGAACCACGTGGAGAAAGCACCCACACTGAAAGTGCCTGGAGGGAACATTGGGGCTTCTTCTCAGTGTCTCTGCCATAGGGTTTCACTGTCCCGGGAAAGTCTCTGCTAACACCGTGCAGAGCGCTGTGCCCAATATACAGAAACGTCTTGCGGTATCTCCTACAGGGAAAGTGCCAGGAGGGAATTGTGGAGCTTGTTCTCAGTGTCTCTGAGAATTGCTCTGATTATCCCTGTGACCTCTTTGCTAAGACTCTCCAGAGAGCCGTCCTCAAAACAAACACACATCTTGACATATCTCCCACATTGATCGCAGTGTCTCCAGAAACGGCATTCAAGGAGCCAGGAGGTTTTCTCCCTACACTGTCCATTGAGTTGTCCTCAAAACCAATATACATCCTGCTATATCTCCCACATGGAAAGTGCCAGGAGGGAGAAGTGGGGATTATGTTTAGACTTTCTCGGAACTGCTTCAAATCAACTAGATATCTTTGTGCTGTAAATCTCCCAACAGCCAAACGCAAAAGCAGCAAACATCTCGCTGTATGTCCCACATCCAAAGTGCCAAGAGAGAGCTTGCTCTCCCTGTCTTTGAGTACTGTTTTCACTGTCCCGGTTACCTCTTTGCTAACATTCTCTTCAGAGCTGCAGTGAAACCAGGAACCACGTGGAGAAAGCACCCACACTGAAAGTGCCTGGAGGGAACATTGGGGCTTCTTCTCAGTGTCTCTGACATAGGGTTTCACTGTGCCGGGAAAGTCTCTGCTAACACCGTGCAGAGCGCTGTGCCCAATATACAGAAACGTCTTGCGGTATCTCCTACAGGGAAAGTGCCAGGAGGGAATTGCGGAGCTTGTTCTCAGTGTCTCTGAGAATTGCTCTGATTATCTGTGTGACCTCTTTGCTAAGACTCTCCAGAGAGCCGTCCTCAAAACAAACACACATCTTGACATATCTCCCACATTGATCGCAGTGTCTCCAGAAACGGCATTCAAGGAGCCAGGAGGTTTTCTCCCTACACTGTCCATTGAGTTGTCCTCAAAACCAATATACATCCTGCTATATCTCCCACATGGAAAGTGCCAGGAGGGAGAAGTGGGGATTATGTTTAGACTTTCTCGGAACTGCTTCAAATCAACTAGATATCTTTGTGCTGTAAATCTCCCAACAGCCAAACGCAAAAGCAGCAAACATCTCGCTGTATGTCCCACATCCAAAGTGCCAAGAGAGAGCTTGCTCTCCCTGTCTTTGAGTACTGTTTTCACTGTCCCGGTTACCTCTTTGCTAACATTCTCTTCAGAGCCGCAGTGAAACCAGGAACCACGTGGAGAAAGCACCCACACTGAAAGTGCCTGGAGGGAACATTGGGGCTTCTTCTCAGTGTCTCTGCCATAGGGTTTCACTGTCCCGGGAAAGTCTCTGCTAACACCGTGCAGAGCGCTGTGCCCAATATACAGAAACGTCTTGCGGTATCTCCTACAGGGAAAGTGCCAGGAGGGAATTGTGGAGCTTGTTCTCAGTGTCTCTGAGAATTGCTCTGATTATCCCTGTGACCTCTTTGCTAAGACTCTCCAGAGAGCCGTCCTCAAAACAAACACACATCTTGACATATCTCCCACATTGATTGCAGTGTCTCCAGAAACGGCATTCAAGGAGCCAGGAGGTTTTCTCCCTACACTGTCCATTGAGTTGTCCTCAAAACCAATATACATCCTGCTATATCTCCCACATGGAAAGTGCCAGGAGGGAGAAGTGGGGATTATGTTTAGACTTTCTCGGAACTGCTTCAAATCAACTAGATATCTTTGTGCTGTAAATCTCCCAACAGCCAAACGCAAAAGCAGCAAACATCTCGCTGTATGTCCCACATCCAAAGTGCCAAGAGAGAGCTTGCTCTCCCTGTCTTTGAGTACTGTTTTCACTGTCCCGGTTACCTCTTTGCTAACATTCTCTTCAGAGCTGCAGTGAAACCAGGAACCACGTGGAGAAAGCACCCACACTGAAAGTGCCTGGAGGGAACATTGGGGCTTCTTCTCAGTGTCTCTGACATAGGGTTTCACTGTGCCGGGAAAGTCTCTGCTAACACCGTGCAGAGCGCTGTGCCCAATATACAGAAACGTCTTGCGGTATCTCCTACAGGGAAAGTGCCAGGAGGGAATTGCGGAGCTTGTTCTCAGTGTCTCTGAGAATTGCTCTCATTATCCCTGTGACCTCTTTGCTAAGACTCTCCAGAGAGCCGTCCTCAAAACAAACACACATCTTGACATATCTCCCACATTGATCGCAGTGTCTCCAGAAACGGCATTCAAGGAGCCAGGACCTTTTCTCCCTACACTGTCCATTGAGTTGTCCTCAAAACCAATATACATCCTGCTATATCTCCCACATGGAAAGTGCCAGGAGGGAGAAGTGGGGATTATGTTTAGACTTTCTCGGAACTGCTTCAAATCAACTAGATATCTTTGTGCTGTAAATCTCCCAACAGCCAAACGCAAAAGCAGCAAACATCTCGCTGTATGTCCCACATCCAAAGTGCCAAGAGAGAGCTTGCTCTCCCTGTCTTTGAGTACTGTTTTCACTGTCCCGGTTACCTCTTTGCTAACATTCTCTTCAGAGCTGCAGTGAAACCAGGAACCACGTGGAGAAAGCACCCACACTGAAAGTGCCTGGAGGGAACATTGGGGCTTCTTCTCAGTGTCTCTGACATAGGGTTTCACTGTGCCGGGAAAGTCTCTGCTAACACCGTGCAGAGCGCTGTGCCCAATATACAGAAACGTCTTGCGGTATCTCCTACAGGGAAAGTGCCAGGAGGGAATTGCGGAGCTTGTTCTCAGTGTCTCTGAGAATTGCTCTGATTATCCCTGTGACCTCTTTGCTAAGACTCTCCAGAGAGCCGTCCTCAAAACAAACACACATCTTGACATATCTCCCACATTGATCGCAGTGTCTCCAGAAACGGCATTCAAGGAGCCAGGAGGTTTTCTCCCTACACTGTCCATTGAGTTGTCCTCAAAACCAATATACATCCTGCTATATCTCCCACATGGAAAGTGCCAGGAGGGAGAAGTGGGGATTATGTTTAGACTTTCTCGGAACTGCTTCAAATCAACTAGATATCTTTGTGCTGTAAATCTCCCAACAGCCAAACGCAAAAGCAGCAAACATCTCGCTGTATGTCCCACATCCAAAGTGCCAAGAGAGAGCTTGCTCTCCCTGTCTTTGAGTACTGTTTTCACTGTCCCGGTTACCTCTTTGCTAACATTCTCTTCAGAGCCGCAGTGAAACCAGGAAGCACGTGGAGAAAGCACCCACACTGAAAGTGCCTGGAGGGAACATTGGGGCTTCTTCTCAGTGTCTCTGCCATAGGGTTTCACTGTCCCGGGAAAGTCTCTGCTAACACCGTGCAGAGCGCTGTGCCCAATATACAGAAACGTCTTGCGGTATCTCCTACAGGGAAAGTGCCAGGAGGGAATTGCGGAGCTTGTTCTCAGTGTCTCTGAGAATTGCTCTGATTATCTGTGTGACCTCTTTGCTAAGACTCTCCAGAGAGACGTCCTCAAAACAAACACACATCTTGACATATCTCCCACATTGATCGCAGTGTCTCCAGAAACGGCATTCAAGGAGCCAGGACCTTTTCTCCCTACACTGTCCATTGAGTTGTCCTCAAAACCAATATACATCCTGCTATATCTCCCACATGGAAAGTGCCAGGAGGGAGAAGTGGGGATTATGTTTAGACTTTCTCGGAACTGCTTCAAATCAACTAGATATCTTTGTGCTGTAAATCTCCCAACAGCCAAACGCAAAAGCAGCAAACATCTCGCTGTATGTCCCACATCCAAAGTGCCAAGAGAGAGCTTGCTCTCCCTGTCTTTGAGTACTGTTTTCACTGTCCCGGTTACCTCTTTGCTAACATTCTCTTCAGAGCTGCAGTGAAACCAGGAACCACGTGGAGAAAGCACCCACACTGAAAGTGCCTGGAGGGAACATTGGGGCTTCTTCTCAGTGTCTCTGACATAGGGTTTCACTGTGCCGGGAAAGTCTCTGCTAACACCGTGCAGAGCGCTGTGCCCAATATACAGAAACGTCTTGCGGTATCTCCTACAGGGAAAGTGCCAGGAGGGAATTGCGGAGCTTGTTCTCAGTGTCTCTGAGAATTGCTCTGATTATCCCTGTGACCTCTTTGCTAAGACTCTCCAGAGAGCCGTCCTCAAAACAAACACACATCTTGACATATCTCCCACATTGATCGCAGTGTCTCCAGAAACGGCATTCAAGGAGCCAGGACCTTTTCTCCCTACACTGTCCATTGAGTTGTCCTCAAAACCAATATACATCCTGCTATATCTCCCACATGGAAAGTGCCAGGAGGGAGAAGTGGGGATTATGTTTAGACTTTCTCGGAACTGCTTCAAATCAACTAGATATCTTTGTGCTGTAAATCTCCCAACAGCCAAACGCAAAAGCAGCAAACATCTCGCTGTATGTCCCACATCCAAAGTGCCAAGAGAGAGCTTGCTCTCCCTGTCTTTGAGTACTGTTTTCACTGTCCCGGTTACCTCTTTGCTAACATTCTCTTCAGAGCCGCAGTGAAACCAGGAACCACGTGGAGAAAGCACCCACACTGAAAGTGCCTGGAGGGAACATTGGGGCTTCTTCTCAGTGTCTCTGCCATAGGGTTTCACTGTCCCGGGAAAGTCTCTGCTAACACCGTGCAGAGCGCTGTGCCCAATATACAGAAACGTCTTGCGGTATCTCCTACAGGGAAAGTGCCAGGAGGGAATTGTGGAGCTTGTTCTCAGTGTCTCTGAGAATTGCTCTGATTATCCCTGTGACCTCTTTGCTAAGACTCTCCAGAGAGCCGTCCTCAAAACAAACACACATCTTGACATATCTCCCACATTGATTGCAGTGTCTCCAGAAACGGCATTCAAGGAGCCAGGAGGTTTTCTCCCTACACTGTCCATTGAGTTGTCCTCAAAACCAATATACATCCTGCTATATCTCCCACATGGAAAGTGCCAGGAGGGAGAAGTGGGGATTATGTTTAGACTTTCTCGGAACTGCTTCAAATCAACTAGATATCTTTGTGCTGTAAATCTCCCAACAGCCAAACGCAAAAGCAGCAAACATCTCGCTGTATGTCCCACATCCAAAGTGCCAAGAGAGAGCTTGCTCTCCCTGTCTTTGAGTACTGTTTTCACTGTCCCGGTTACCTCTTTGCTAACATTCTCTTCAGAGCTGCAGTGAAACCAGGAACCACGTGGAGAAAGCACCCACACTGAAAGTGCCTGGAGGGAACATTGGGGCTTCTTCTCAGTGTCTCTGACATAGGGTTTCACTGTGCCGGGAAAGTCTCTGCTAACACCGTGCAGAGCGCTGTGCCCAATATACAGAAACGTCTTGCGGTATCTCCTACAGGGAAAGTGCCAGGAGGGAATTGCGGAGCTTGTTCTCAGTGTCTCTGAGAATTGCTCTGATTATCCCTGTGACCTCTTTGCTAAGACTCTCCAGAGAGCCGTCCTCAAAACAAACACACATCTTGACATATCTCCCACATTGATTGCAGTGTCTCCAGAAACGGCATTCAAGGAGCCAGGAGGTTTTCTCCCTACACTGTCCATTGAGTTGTCCTCAAAACCAATATACATCCTGCTATATCTCCCACATGGAAAGTGCCAGGAGGGAGAAGTGGGGATTATGTTTAGACTTTCTCGGAACTGCTTCAAATCAACTAGATATCTTTGTGCTGTAAATCTCCCAACAGCCAAACGCAAAAGCAGCAAACATCTCGCTGTATGTCCCACATCCAAAGTGCCAAGAGAGAGCTTGCTCTCCCTGTCTTTGAGTACTGTTTTCACTGTCCCGGTTACCTCTTTGCTAACATTCTCTTCAGAGCTGCAGTGAAACCAGGAACCACGTGGAGAAAGCACCCACACTGAAAGTGCCTGGAGGGAACATTGGGGCTTCTTCTCAGTGTCTCTGACATAGGGTTTCACTGTCCCGGGAAAGTCTCTGCTAACACCGTGCAGAGCGCTGTGCCCAATATACAGAAACGTCTTGCGGTATCTCCTACAGGGAAAGTGCCAGGAGGGAATTGCGGAGCTTGTTCTCAGTGTCTCTGAGAATTGCTCTGATTATCCCTGTGACCTCTTTGCTAAGACTCTCCAGAGAGCCGTCCTCAAAACAAACACACATCTTGACATATCTCCCACATTGATCGCAGTGTCTCCAGAAACGGCATTCAAGGAGCCAGGAGGTTTTCTCCCTACACTGTCCATTGAGTTGTCCTCAAAACCAATATACATCCTGCTATATCTCCCACATGGAAAGTGCCAGGAGGGAGAAGTGGGGATTATGTTTAGACTTTCTCGGAACTGCTTCAAATCAACTAGATATCTTTGTGCTGTAAATCTCCCAACAGCCAAACGCAAAAGCAGCAAACATCTCGCTGTATGTCCCACATCCAAAGTGCCAAGAGAGAGCTTGCTCTCCCTGTCTTTGAGTACTGTTTTCACTGTCCCGGTTACCTCTTTGCTAACATTCTCTTCAGAGCCGCAGTGAAACCAGGAACCACGTGGAGAAAGCACCCACACTGAAAGTGCCTGGAGGGAACATTGGGGCTTCTTCTCAGTGTCTCTGCCATAGGGTTTCACTGTCCCGGGAAAGTCTCTGCTAACACCGTGCAGAGCGCTGTGCCCAATATACAGAAACGTCTTGCGGTATCTCCTACAGGGAAAGTGCCAGGAGGGAATTGTGGAGCTTGTTCTCAGTGTCTCTGAGAATTGCTCTGATTATCCCTGTGACCTCTTTGCTAAGACTCTCCAGAGAGCCGTCCTCAAAACAAACACACATCTTGACATATCTCCCACATTGATCGCAGTGTCTCCAGAAACGGCATTCAAGGAGCCAGGACCTTTTCTCCCTACACTGTCCATTGAGTTGTCCTCAAAACCAATATACATCCTGCTATATCTCCCACATGGAAAGTGCCAGGAGGGAGAAGTGGGGATTATGTTTAGACTTTCTCGGAACTGCTTCAAATCAACTAGATATCTTTGTGCTGTAAATCTCCCAACAGCCAAACGCAAAAGCAGCAAACATCTCGCTGTATGTCCCACATCCAAAGTGCCAAGAGAGAGCTTGCTCTCCCTGTCTTTGAGTACTGTTTTCACTGTCCCGGTTACCTCTTTGCTAACATTCTCTTCAGAGCTGCAGTGAAACCAGGAACCACGTGGAGAAAGCAGCCACACTGAAAGTGCCTGGAGGGAACATTGGGGCTTCTTCTCAGTGTCTCTGACATAGGGTTTCACTGTCCCGGGAAAGTCTCTGCTAACACCGTGCAGAGCGCTGTGCCCAATATACAGAAACGTCTTGCGGTATCTCCTACAGGGAAAGTGCCAGGAGGGAATTGCGGAGCTTGTTCTCAGTGTCTCTGAGAATTGCTCTGATTATCTGTGTGACCTCTTTGCTAAGACTCTCCAGAGAGCCGTCCTCAAAACAAACACACATCTTGACATATCTCCCACATTGATCGCAGTGTCTCCAGAAACGGCATTCAAGGAGCCAGGACCTTTTCTCCCTACACTGTCCATTGAGTTGTCCTCAAAACCAATATACATCCTGCTATATCTCCCACATGGAAAGTGCCAGGAGGGAGAAGTGGGGATTATGTTTAGACTTTCTCGGAACTGCTTCAAATCAACTAGATATCTTTGTGCTGTAAATCTCCCAACAGCCAAACGCAAAAGCAGCAAACATCTCGCTGTATGTCCCACATCCAAAGTGCCAAGAGAGAGCTTGCTCTCCCTGTCTTTGAGTACTGTTTTCACTGTCCCGGTTACCTCTTTGCTAACATTCTCTTCAGAGCTGCAGTGAAACCAGGAACCACGTGGAGAAAGCACCCACACTGAAAGTGCCTGGAGGGAACATTGGGGCTTCTTCTCAGTGTCTCTGACATAGGGTTTCACTGTCCCGGGAAAGTCTCTGCTAACACCGTGCAGAGCGCTGTGCCCAATATACAGAAACGTCTTGCGGTATCTCCTACAGGGAAAGTGCCAGGAGGGAATTGTCGAGCTTGTTCTCAGTGTCTCTGAGAATTGCTCTGATTATCCCTGTGACCTCTTTGCTAAGACTCTCCAGAGAGCCGTCCTCAAAACAAACACACATCTTGACATATCTCCCACATTGATCGCAGTGTCTCCAGAAACGGCATTCAAGGAGCCAGGACCTTTTCTCCCTACACTGTCCATTGAGTTGTCCTCAAAACCAATATACATCCTGCTATATCTCCCACATGGAAAGTGCCAGGAGGGAGAAGTGGGGATTATGTTTAGACTTTCTCGGAACTGCTTCAAATCAACTAGATATCTTTGTGCTGTAAATCTCCCAACAGCCAAACGCAAAAGCAGCAAACATCTCGCTGTATGTCCCACATCCAAAGTGCCAAGAGAGAGCTTGCTCTCCCTGTCTTTGAGTACTGTTTTCACTGTCCTGGTTACCTCTTTGCTAACATTCTCTTCAGAGCTGCAGTGAAACCAGGAACCACGTGGAGAAAGCACCCACACTGAAAGTGCCTGGAGGGAACATTGGGGCTTCTTCTCAGTGTCTCTGACATAGGGTTTCACTGTCCCGGGAAAGTCTCTGCTAACACCGTGCAGAGCGCTGTGCCCAATATACAGAAACGTCTTGCGGTATCTCCTACAGGGAAAGTGCCAGGAGGGAATTGCGGAGCTTGTTCTCAGTGTCTCTGAGAATTGCTCTGATTATCTGTGTGACCTCTTTGCTAAGACTCTCCAGAGAGCCGTCCTCAAAACAAACACACATCTTGACATATCTGCCACATTGATCGCAGTGTCTTCAGAAACAGCATTCAAGGAGCCAGGAGGTTTTCTCCCTACACTGTCCATTGAGTTGTCCTCAAAACCAATATACATCCTGCTATATCTCCCACATGGAAAGTGCCAGGAGGGAGAAGTGGGGATTATGTTTAGACTTTCTCGGAACTGCTTCAAATCAACTAGATATCTTTGTGCTGTAAATCTCCCAACAGCCAAACGCAAAAGCAGCAAACATCTCGCTGTATGTCCCACATCCAAAGTGCCAAGAGAGAGCTTGCTCTCCGTGTCTTTGAGTACTGTTTTCACTGTCCCGGTTACCTCTTTGCTAACATTCTCTTCAGAGCCGCAGTGAAACCAGGAACCACGTGGAGAAAGCACCCACACTGAAAGTGCCTGGAGGGAACATTGGGGCTTCTTCTCAGTGTCTCTGACATAGGGTTTCACTGTGCCGGGAAAGTCTCTGCTAACACCGTGCAGAGCGCTGTGCCCAATATACAGAAACGTCTTGCGGTATCTCCTACAGGGAAAGTGCCAGGAGGGAATTGCGGAGCTTGTTCTCAGTGTCTCTGAGAATTGCTCTGATTATCCCTGTGACCTCTTTGCTAAGACTCTCCAGAGAGCCGTCCTCAAAACAAACACACATCTTGACATATCTCCCACATTGATCGCAGTGTCTCCAGAAACGGCATTCAAGGAGCCAGGACCTTTTCTCCCTACACTGTCCATTGAGTTGTCCTCAAAACCAATATACATCCTGCTATATCTCCCACATGGAAAGTGCCAGGAGGGAGAAGTGGGGATTATGTTTAGACTTTCTCGGAACTGCTTCAAATCAACTAGATATCTTTGTGCTGTAAATCTCCCAACAGCCAAACGCAAAAGCAGCAAACATCTCGCTGTATGTCCCACATCCAAAGTGCCAAGAGAGAGCTTGCTCTCCCTGTCTTTGAGTACTGTTTTCACTGTCCCGGTTACCTCTTTGCTAACATTCTCTTCAGAGCTGCAGTGAAACCAGGAACCACGTGGAGAAAGCACCCACACTGAAAGTGCCTGGAGGGAACATTGGGGCTTCTTCTCAGTGTCTCTGACATAGGGTTTCACTGTGCCGGGAAAGTCTCTGCTAACACCGTGCAGAGCGCTGTGCCCAATATACAGAAACGTCTTGCGGTATCTCCTACAGGGAAAGTGCCAGGAGGGAATTGCGGAGCTTGTTCTCAGTGTCTCTGAGAATTGCTCTCATTATCCCTGTGACCTCTTTGCTAAGACTCTCCAGAGAGCCGTCCTCAAAACAAACACACATCTTGACATATCTCCCACATTGATCGCAGTGTCTCCAGAAACGGCATTCAAGGAGCCAGGAGGTTTTCTCCCTACACTGTCCATTGAGTTGTCCTCAAAACCAATATACATCCTGCTATATCTCCCACATGGAAAGTGCCAGGAGGGAGAAGTGGGGATTATGTTTAGACTTTCTCGGAACTGCTTCAAATCAACTAGATATCTTTGTGCTGTAAATCTCCCAACAGCCAAACGCAAAAGCAGCAAACATCTCGCTGTATGTCCCACATCCAAAGTGCCAAGAGAGAGCTTGCTCTCCCTGTCTTTGAGTACTGTTTTCACTGTCCCGGTTACCTCTTTGCTAACATTCTCTTCAGAGCTGCAGTGAAACCAGGAACCACGTGGAGAAAGCACCCACACTGAAAGTGCCTGGAGGGAACATTGGGGCTTCTTCTCAGTGTCTCTGACATAGGGTTTCACTGTCCCGGGAAAGTCTCTGCTAACACCGTGCAGAGCGCTGTGCCCAATATACAGAAACGTCTTGCGGTATCTCCTACAGGGAAAGTGCCAGGAGGGAATTGCGGAGCTTGTTCTCAGTGTCTCTGAGAATTGCTCTGATTATCCCTGTGACCTCTTTGCTAAGACTCTCCAGAGAGCCGTCCTCAAAACAAACACACATCTTGACATATCTCCCACATTGATTGCAGTGTCTCCAGAAACGGCATTCAAGGAGCCAGGAGGTTTTCTCCCTACACTGTCCATTGAGTTGTCCTCAAAACCAATATACATCCTGCTATATCTCCCACATGGAAAGTGCCAGGAGGGAGAAGTGGGGATTATGTTTAGACTTTCTCGGAACTGCTTCAAATCAACTAGATATCTTTGTGCTGTAAATCTCCCAACAGCCAAACGCAAAAGCAGCAAACATCTCGCTGTATGTCCCACATCCAAAGTGCCAAGAGAGAGCTTGCTCTCCCTGTCTTTGAGTACTGTTTTCACTGTCCCGGTTACCTCTTTGCTAACATTCTCTTCAGAGCTGCAGTGAAACCAGGAACCACGTGGAGAAAGCAGCCACACTGAAAGTGCCTGGAGGGAACATTGGGGCTTCTTCTCAGTGTCTCTGCCATAGGGTTTCACTGTGCCGGGAAAGTCTCTGCTAACACCGTGCAGAGCGCTGTGCCCAATATACAGAAACGTCTTGCGGTATCTCCTACAGGGAAAGTGCCAGGAGGGAATTGCGGAGCTTGTTCTCAGTGTCTCTGAGAATTGCTCTGATTATCTGTGTGACCTCTTTGCTAAGACTCTCCAGAGAGCCGTCCTCAAAACAAACACACATCTTGACATATCTCCCACATTGATCGCAGTGTCTCCAGAAACGGCATTCAAGGAGCCAGGACCTTTTCTCCCTACACTGTCCATTGAGTTGTCCTCAAAACCAATATACATCCTGCTATATCTCCCACATGGAAAGTGCCAGGAGGGAGAAGTGGGGATTATGTTTAGACTTTCTCGGAACTGCTTCAAATCAACTAGATATCTTTGTGCTGTAAATCTCCCAACAGCCAAACGCAAAAGCAGCAAACATCTCGCTGTATGTCCCACATCCAAAGTGCCAAGAGAGAGCTTGCTCTCCCTGTCTTTGAGTACTGTTTTCACTGTCCCGGTTACCTCTTTGCTAACATTCTCTTCAGAGCTGCAGTGAAACCAGGAACCACGTGGAGAAAGCACCCACACTGAAAGTGCCTGGAGGGAACATTGGGGCTTCTTCTCAGTGTCTCTGCCATAGGGTTTCACTGTCCCGGGAAAGTCTCTGCTAACACCGTGCAGAGCGCTGTGCCCAATATACAGAAACGTCTTGCGGTATCTCCTACAGGGAAAGTGCCAGGAGGGAATTGCGGAGCTTGTTCTCAGTGTCTCTGAGAATTGCTCTGATTATCTGTGTGACCTCTTTGCTAAGACTCTCCAGAGAGCCGTCCTCAAAACAAACACACATCTTGACATATCTCCCACATTGATCGCAGTGTCTCCAGAAACGGCATTCAAGGAGCCAGGACCTTTTCTCCCTACACTGTCCATTGAGTTGTCCTCAAAACCAATATACATCCTGCTATATCTCCCACATGGAAAGTGCCAGGAGGGAGAAGTGGGGATTATGTTTAGACTTTCTCGGAACTGCTTCAAATCAACTAGATATCTTTGTGCTGTAAATCTCCCAACAGCCAAACGCAAAAGCAGCAAACATCTCGCTGTATGTCCCACATCCAAAGTGCCAAGAGAGAGCTTGCTCTCCCTGTCTTTGAGTACTGTTTTCACTGTCCCGGTTACCTCTTTGCTAACATTCTCTTCAGAGCTGCAGTGAAACCAGGAACCACGTGGAGAAAGCACCCACACTGAAAGTGCCTGGAGGGAACATTGGGGCTTCTTCTCAGTGTCTCTGACATAGGGTTTCACTGTCCCGGGAAAGTCTCTGCTAACACCGTGCAGAGCGCTGTGCCCAATATACAGAAACGTCTTGCGGTATCTCCTACAGGGAAAGTGCCAGGAGGGAATTGCGGAGCTTGTTCTCAGTGTCTCTGAGAATTGCTCTGATTATCTGTGTGACCTCTTTGCTAAGACTCTCCAGAGAGCCGTCCTCAAAACAAACACACATCTTGACATATCTCCCACATTGATCGCAGTGTCTCCAGAAACGGCATTCAAGGAGCCAGGACCTTTTCTCCCTACACTGTCCATTGAGTTGTCCTCAAAACCAATATACATCCTGCTATATCTCCCACATGGAAAGTGCCAGGAGGGAGAAGTGGGGATTATGTTTAGACTTTCTCGGAACTGCTTCAAATCAACTAGATATCTTTGTGCTGTAAATCTCCCAACAGCCAAACGCAAAAGCAGCAAACATCTCGCTGTATGTCCCACATCCAAAGTGCCAAGAGAGAGCTTGCTCTCCCTGTCTTTGAGTACTGTTTTCACTGTCCCGGTTACCTCTTTGCTAACATTCTCTTCAGAGCTGCAGTGAAACCAGGAACCACGTGGAGAAAGCACCCACACTGAAAGTGCCTGGAGGGAACATTGGGGCTTCTTCTCAGTGTCTCTGACATAGGGTTTCACTGTCCCGGGAAAGTCTCTGCTAACACCGTGCAGAGCGCTGTGCCCAATATACAGAAACGTCTTGCGGTATCTCCTACAGGGAAAGTGCCAGGAGGGAATTGCGGAGCTTGTTCTCAGTGTCTCTGAGAATTGCTCTGATTATCTGTGTGACCTCTTTGCTAAGACTCTCCAGAGAGACGTCCTCAAAACAAACACACATCTTGACATATCTCCCACATTGATCGCAGTGTCTCCAGAAACGGCATTCAAGGAGCCAGGACCTTTTCTCCCTACACTGTCCGTTGAGTTGTCCTCAAAACCAATATACATCCTGCTATATCTCCCACATGGAAAGTGCCAGGAGGGAGAAGTGGGGATTATGTTTAGACTTTCTCGGAACTGCTTCAAATCAACTAGATATCTTTGTGCTGTAAATCTCCCAACAGCCAAACGCAAAAGCAGCAAACATCTCGCTGTATGTCCCACATCCAAAGTGCCAAGAGAGAGCTTGCTCTCCCTGTCTTTGAGTACTGTTTTCACTGTCCCGGTTACCTCTTTGCTAACATTCTCTTCAGAGCTGCAGTGAAACCAGGAACCACGTGGAGAAAGCACCCACACTGAAAGTGCCTGGAGGGAACATTGGGGCTTCTTCTCAGTGTCTCTGCCATAGGGTTTCACTGTCCCGGGAAAGTCTCTGCTAACACCGTGCAGAGCGCTGTGCCCAATATACAGAAACGTCTTGCGGTATCTCCTACAGGGAAAGTGCCAGGAGGGAATTGCAGAGCTTGTTCTCAGTGTCTCTGAGAATTGCTCTGATTATCTGTGTGACCTCTTTGCTAAGACTCTCCAGAGAGCCGTCCTCAAAACAAACACACATCTTGACATATATCCCACATTGATCGCAGTGTCTCCAGAAACGGCATTCAAGGAGCCAGGACCTTTTCTCCCTACACTGTCCATTGAGTTGTCCTCAAAACCAATATACATCCTGCTATATCTCCCACATGGAAAGTGCCAGGAGGGAGAAGTGGGGATTATGTTTAGACTTTCTCGGAACTGCTTCAAATCAACTAGATATCTTTGTGCTGTAAATCTCCCAACAGCCAAACGCAAAAGCAGCAAACATCTCGCTGTATGTCCCACATCCAAAGTGCCAAGAGAGAGCTTGCTCTCCCTGTCTTTGAGTACTGTTTTCACTGTCCCGGTTACCTCTTTGCTAACATTCTCTTCAGAGCTGCAGTGAAACCAGGAACCACGTGGAGAAAGCAGCCACACTGAAAGTGCCTGGAGGGAACATTGGGGCTTCTTCTCAGTGTCTCTGCCATAGGGTTTCACTGTCCCGGGAAAGTCTCTGCTAACACCGTGCAGAGCGCTGTGCCCAATATACAGAAACGTCTTGCGGTATCTCCTACAGGGAAAGTGCCAGGAGGGAATTGCGGAGCTTGTTCTCAGTGTCTCTGAGAATTGCTCTGATTATCTGTGTGACCTCTTTGCTAAGACTCTCCAGAGAGCCGTCCTCAAAACAAACACACATCTTGACATATCTCCCACATTGATCGCAGTGTCTCCAGAAACGGCATTCAAGGAGCCAGGACCTTTTCTCCCTACACTGTCCATTGAGTTGTCCTCAAAACCAATATACATCCTGCTATATCTCCCACATGGAAAGTGCCAGGAGGGAGAAGTGGGGATTATGTTTAGACTTTCTCGGAACTGCTTCAAATCAACTAGATATCTTTGTGCTGTAAATCTCCCAACAGCCAAACGCAAAAGCAGCAAACATCTCGCTGTATGTCCCACATCCAAAGTGCCAAGAGAGAGCTTGCTCTCCCTGTCTTTGAGTACTGTTTTCACTGTCCCGGTTACCTCTTTGCTAACATTCTCTTCAGAGCTGCAGTGAAACCAGGAACCACGTGGAGAAAGCACCCACACTGAAAGTGCCTGGAGGGAACATTGGGGCTTCTTCTCAGTGTCTCTGCCATAGGGTTTCACTGTCCCGGGAAAGTCTCTGCTAACACCGTGCAGAGCGCTGTGCCCAATATACAGAAACGTCTTGCGGTATCTCCTACAGGGAAAGTGCCAGGAGGGAATTGCGGAGCTTGTTCTCAGTGTCTCTGAGAATTGCTCTGATTATCTGTGTGACCTCTTTGCTAAGACTCTCCAGAGAGCCGTCCTCAAAACAAACACACATCTTGACATATCTCCCACATTGATCGCAGTGTCTCCAGAAACGGCATTCAAGGAGCCAGGACCTTTTCTCCCTACACTGTCCATTGAGTTGTCCTCAAAACCAATATACATCCTGCTATATCTCCCACATGGAAAGTGCCAGGAGGGAGAAGTGGGGATTATGTTTAGACTTTCTCGGAACTGCTTCAAATCAACTAGATATCTTTGTGCTGTAAATCTCCCAACAGCCAAACGCAAAAGCAGCAAACATCTCGCTGTATGTCCCACATCCAAAGTGCCAAGAGAGAGCTTGCTCTCCCTGTCTTTGAGTACTGTTTTCACTGTCCCGGTTACCTCTTTGCTAACATTCTCTTCAGAGCTGCAGTGAAACCAGGAACCACGTGGAGAAAGCACCCACACTGAAAGTGCCTGGAGGGAACATTGGGGCTTCTTCTCAGTGTCTCTGACATAGGGTTTCACTGTCCCGGGAAAGTCTCTGCTAACACCGTGCAGAGCGCTGTGCCCAATATACAGAAACGTCTTGCGGTATCTCCTACAGGGAAAGTGCCAGGAGGGAATTGCGGAGCTTGTTCTCAGTGTCTCTGAGAATTGCTCTGATTATCTGTGTGACCTCTTTGCTAAGACTCTCCAGAGAGCCGTCCTCAAAACAAACACACATCTTGACATATCTCCCACATTGATCGCAGTGTCTCCAGAAACGGCATTCAAGGAGCCAGGACCTTTTCTCCCTACACTGTCCATTGAGTTGTCCTCAAAACCAATATACATCCTGCTATATCTCCCACATGGAAAGTGCCAGGAGGGAGAAGTGGGGATTATGTTTAGACTTTCTCGGAACTGCTTCAAATCAACTAGATATCTTTGTGCTGTAAATCTCCCAACAGCCAAACGCAAAAGCAGCAAACATCTCGCTGTATGTCCCACATCCAAAGTGCCAAGAGAGAGCTTGCTCTCCCTGTCTTTGAGTACTGTTTTCACTGTCCCGGTTACCTCTTTGCTAACATTCTCTTCAGAGCTGCAGTGAAACCAGGAACCACGTGGAGAAAGCACCCACACTGAAAGTGCCTGGAGGGAACATTGGGGCTTCTTCTCAGTGTCTCTGACATAGGGTTTCACTGTCCCGGGAAAGTCTCTGCTAACACCGTGCAGAGCGCTGTGCCCAATATACAGAAACGTCTTGCGGTATCTCCTACAGGGAAAGTGCCAGGAGGGAATTGCGGAGCTTGTTCTCAGTGTCTCTGAGAATTGCTCTGATTATCTGTGTGACCTCTTTGCTAAGACTCTCCAGAGAGACGTCCTCAAAACAAACACACATCTTGACATATCTCCCACATTGATCGCAGTGTCTCCAGAAACGGCATTCAAGGAGCCAGGACCTTTTCTCCCTACACTGTCCGTTGAGTTGTCCTCAAAACCAATATACATCCTGCTATATCTCCCACATGGAAAGTGCCAGGAGGGAGAAGTGGGGATTATGTTTAGACTTTCTCGGAACTGCTTCAAATCAACTAGATATCTTTGTGCTGTAAATCTCCCAACAGCCAAACGCAAAAGCAGCAAACATCTCGCTGTATGTCCCACATCCAAAGTGCCAAGAGAGAGCTTGCTCTCCCTGTCTTTGAGTACTGTTTTCACTGTCCCGGTTACCTCTTTGCTAACATTCTCTTCAGAGCTGCAGTGAAACCAGGAACCACGTGGAGAAAGCACCCACACTGAAAGTGCCTGGAGGGAACATTGGGGCTTCTTCTCAGTGTCTCTGCCATAGGGTTTCACTGTCCCGGGAAAGTCTCTGCTAACACCGTGCAGAGCGCTGTGCCCAATATACAGAAACGTCTTGCGGTATCTCCTACAGGGAAAGTGCCAGGAGGGAATTGCGGAGCTTGTTCTCAGTGTCTCTGAGAATTGCTCTGATTATCTGTGTGACCTCTTTGCTAAGACTCTCCAGAGAGCCGTCCTCAAAACCAACACACATCTTGACATATCTCCCACATTGATCGCAGTGTCTCCAGAAACGGCATTCAAGGAGCCAGGACCTTTTCTCCCTACACTGTCCATTGAGTTGTCCTCAAAACCAATATACATCCTGCTATATCTCCCACATGGAAAGTGCCAGGAGGGAGAAGTGGGGATTATGTTTAGACTTTCTCGGAACTGCTTCAAATCAACTAGATATCTTTGTGCTGTAAATCTCCCAACAGCCAAACGCAAAAGCAGCAAACATCTCGCTGTATGTCCCACATCCAAAGTGCCAAGAGAGAGCTTGCTCTCCCTGTCTTTGAGTACTGTTTTCACTGTCCCGGTTACCTCTTTGCTAACATTCTCTTCAGAGCTGCAGTGAAACCAGGAACCACGTGGAGAAAGCACCCACACTGAAAGTGCCTGGAGGGAACATTGGGGCTTCTTCTCAGTGTCTCTGACATAGGGTTTCACTGTCCCGGGAAAGTCTCTGCTAACACGCTGCAGAGCGCTGTGCCCAATATACAGAAACGTCTTGCGGTATCTCCTACAGGGAAAGTGCCAGGAGGGAATTGCGGAGCTTGTTCTCAGTGTCTCTGAGAATTGCTCTGATTATCTGTGTGACCTCTTTGCTAAGACTCTCCAGAGAGCCGTCCTCAAAACAAACACACATCTTGACATATCTCCCACATTGATCGCAGTGTCTCCAGAAACGGCATTCAAGGAGCCAGGAGGTTTTCTCCCTACACTGTCCATTGAGTTGTCCTCAAAACCAATATACATCCTGCTATATCTCCCACATGGAAAGTGCCAGGAGGGAGAAGTGGGGATTATGTTTAGACTTTCTCGGAACTGCTTCAAATCAACTAGATATCTTTGTGCTGTAAATCTCCCAACAGCCAAACGCAAAAGCAGCAAACATCTCGCTGTATGTCCCACATCCAAAGTGCCAAGAGAGAGCTTGCTCTCCCTGTCTTTGAGTACTGTTTTCACTGTCCCGGTTACCTCTTTGCTAACATTCTCTTCAGAGCTGCAGTGAAACCAGGAACCACGTGGAGAAAGCAGCCACACTGAAAGTGCCTGGAGGGAACATTGGGGCTTCTTCTCAGTGTCTCTGACATAGGGTTTCACTGTCCCGGGAAAGTCTCTGCTAACACGCTGCAGAGCGCTGTGCCCAATATACAGAAACGTCTTGCGGTATCTCCTACAGGGAAAGTGCCAGGAGGGAATTGCGGAGCTTGTTCTCAGTGTCTCTGAGAATTGCTCTGATTATCTGTGTGACCTCTTTGCTAAGACTCTCCAGAGAGCCGTCCTCAAAACAAACACACATCTTGACATATCTCCCACATTGATCGCAGTGTCTCCAGAAACGGCATTCAAGGAGCCAGGAGGTTTTCTCCCTACACTGTCCATTGAGTTGTCCTCAAAACCAATATACATCCTGCTATATCTCCCACATGGAAAGTGCCAGGAGGGAGAAGTGGGGATTATGTTTAGACTTTCTCGGAACTGCTTCAAATCAACTAGATATCTTTGTGCTGTAAATCTCCCAACAGCCAAACGCAAAAGCAGCAAACATCTCGCTGTATGTCCCACATCCAAAGTGCCAAGAGAGAGCTTGCTCTCCCTGTCTTTGAGTACTGTTTTCACTGTCCCGGTTACCTCTTTGCTAATATTCTCTTCAGAGCTGCAGTGAAACCAGGAACCACGTGGAGAAAGCACCCACACTGAAAGTGCCTGGAGGGAACATTGGGGCTTCTTCTCAGTGTCTCTGACATAGGGTTTCACTGTCCCGGGAAAGTCTCTGCTAACACGCTGCAGAGCGCTGTGCCCAATATACAGAAACGTCTTGCGGTATCTCCTACAGGGAAAGTGCCAGGAGGGAATTGCGGAGCTTGTTCTCAGTGTCTCTGAGAATTGCTCTGATTATCTGTGTGACCTCTTTGCTAAGACTCTCCAGAGAGCCGTCCTCAAAACAAACACACATCTTGACATATCTCCCACATTGATCGCAGTGTCTCCAGAAACGGCATTCAAGGAGCCAGGAGGTTTTCTCCCTACACTGTCCATTGAGTTGTCCTCAAAACCAATATACATCCTGCTATATCTCCCACATGGAAAGTGCCAGGAGGGAGAAGTGGGGATTATGTTTAGACTTTCTCGGAACTGCTTCAAATCAACTAGATATCTTTGTGCTGTAAATCTCCCAACAGCCAAACGCAAAAGCAGCAAACATCTCGCTGTATGTCCCACATCCAAAGTGCCAAGAGAGAGCTTGCTCTCCCTGTCTTTGAGTACTGTTTTCACTGTCCCGGTTACCTCTTTGCTAACATTCTCTTCAGAGCTGCAGTGAAACCAGGAACCACGTGGAGAAAGCACCCACACTGAAAGTGCCTGGAGGGAACATTGGGGCTTCTTCTCAGTGTCTCTGACATAGGGTTTCACTGTCCCGGGAAAGTCTCTGCTAACACGCTGCAGAGCGCTGTGCCCAATATACAGAAACGTCTTGCGGTATCTCCTACAGGGAAAGTGCCAGGAGGGAATTGCGGAGCTTGTTCTCAGTGTCTCTGAGAATTGCTCTGATTATCTGTGTGACCTCTTTGCTAAGACTCTCCAGAGAGCCGTCCTCAAAACAAACACACATCTTGACATATCTCCCACATTGATCGCAGTGTCTCCAGAAACGGCATTCAAGGAGCCAGGACCTTTTCTCCCTACACTGTCCATTGAGTTGTCCTCAAAACCAATATACATCCTGCTATATCTCCCACATGGAAAGTGCCAGGAGGGAGAAGTGGGGATTATGTTTAGACTTTCTCGGAACTGCTTCAAATCAACTAGATATCTTTGTGCTGTAAATCTCCCAACAGCCAAACGCAAAAGCAGCAAACATCTCGCTGTATGTCCCACATCCAAAGTGCCAAGAGAGAGCTTGCTCTCCCTGTCTTTGAGTACTGTTTTCACTGTCCCGGTTACCTCTTTGCTAACATTCTCTTCAGAGCTGCGGTGAAACCAGGAACCACGTGGAGAAAGCACCCACACTGAAAGTGCCTGGAGGGAACATTGGGGCTTCTTCTCAGTGTCTCTGACATAGGGTTTCACTGTCCCGGGAAAGTCTCTGCTAACACGCTGCAGAGCGCTGTGCCCAATATACAGAAACGTCTTGCGGTATCTCCTACAGGGAAAGTGCCAGGAGGGAATTGCGGAGCTTGTTCTCAGTGTCTCTGAGAATTGCTCTGATTATCTGTGTGACCTCTTTGCTAAGACTCTCCAGAGAGCCGTCCTCAAAACAAACACACATCTTGACATATCTCCCACATTGATCGCAGTGTCTCCAGAAACGGCATTCAAGGAGCCAGGAGGTTTTCTCCCTACACTGTCCATTGAGTTGTCCTCAAAACCAATATACATCCTGCTATATCTCCCACATGGAAAGTGCCAGGAGGGAGAAGTGGGGATTATGTTTAGACTTTCTCGGAACTGCTTCAAATCAACTAGATATCTTTGTGCTGTAAATCTCCCAACAGCCAAACGCAAAAGCAGCAAACATCTCGCTGTATGTCCCACATCCAAAGTGCCAAGAGAGAGCTTGCTCTCCCTGTCTTTGAGTACTGTTTTCACTGTCCCGGTTACCTCTTTGCTAATATTCTCTTCAGAGCTGCAGTGAAACCAGGAACCACGTGGAGAAAGCAGCCACACTGAAAGTGCCTGGAGGGAACATTGGGGCTTCTTCTCAGTGTCTCTGACATAGGGTTTCACTGTCCCGGGAAAGTCTCTGCTAACACGCTGCAGAGCGCTGTGCCCAATATACAGAAACGTCTTGCGGTATCTCCTACAGGGAAAGTGCCAGGAGGGAATTGCGGAGCTTGTTCTCAGTGTCTCTGAGAATTGCTCTGATTATCTGTGTGACCTCTTTGCTAAGACTCTCCAGAGAGCCGTCCTCAAAACAAACACACATCTTGACATATCTCCCACATTGATCGCAGTGTCTCCAGAAACGGCATTCAAGGAGCCAGGAGGTTTTCTCCCTACACTGTCCATTGAGTTGTCCTCAAAACCAATATACATCCTGCTATATCTCCCACATGGAAAGTGCCAGGAGGGAGAAGTGGGGATTATGTTTAGACTTTCTCGGAACTGCTTCAAATCAACTAGATATCTTTGTGCTGTAAATCTCCCAACAGCCAAATGCAAAAGCAGCAAACATCTCGCTGTATGTCCCACATCCAAAGTGCCAAGAGAGAGCTTGCTCTCCCTGTCTTTGAGTACTGTTTTCACTGTCCCGGTTACCTCTTTGCTAACATTCTCTTCAGAGCTGCAGTGAAACCAGGAACCACGTGGAGAAAGCACCCACACTGAAAGTGCCTGGAGGGAACATTGGGGCTTCTTCTCAGTGTCTCTGACATAGGGTTTCACTGTCCCGGGAAAGTCTCTGCTAACACCGTGCAGAGCGCTGTGCCCAATATACAGAAACGTCTTGCGGTATCTCCTACAGGGAAAGTGCCAGGAGGGAACTGCGGAGCTTGTTCTCAGTGTCTCTGAGAATTGCTCTGATTATCTGTGTGACCTCTTTGCTAAGACTCTCCAGAGAGCCGTCCTCAAAACAAACACACATCTTGACATATCTCCCACATTGATCGCAGTGTCTCCAGAAACGGCATTCAAGGAGCCAGGACCTTTTCTCCCTACACTGTCCATTGAGTTGTCCTCAAAACCAATATACATCCTGCTATATCTCCCACATGGAAAGTGCCAGGAGGGAGAAGTGGGGATTATGTTTAGACTTTCTCGGAACTGCTTCAAATCAACTAGATATCTTTGTGCTGTAAATCTCCCAACAGCCAAACGCAAAAGCAGCAAACATCTCGCTGTATGTCCCACATCCAAAGTGCCAAGAGAGAGCTTGCTCTCCCTGTCTTTGAGTACTGTTTTCACTGTCCCGGTTACCTCTTTGCTAATATTCTCTTCAGAGCTGCAGTGAAACCAGGAACCACGTGGAGAAAGCAGCCACACTGAAAGTGCCTGGAGGGAACATTGGGGCTTCTTCTCAGTGTCTCTGACATAGGGTTTCACTGTCCCGGGAAAGTCTCTGCTAACACGCTGCAGAGCGCTGTGCCCAATATACAGAAACGTCTTGCGGTATCTCCTACAGGGAAAGTGCCAGGAGGGAATTGCGGAGCTTGTTCTCAGTGTCTCTGAGAATTGCTCTGATTATCTGTGTGACCTCTTTGCTAAGACTCTCCAGAGAGCCGTCCTCAAAACAAACACACATCTTGACATATCTCCCACATTGATCGCAGTGTCTCCAGAAACGGCATTCAAGGAGCCAGGAGGTTTTCTCCCTACACTGTCCATTGAGTTGTCCTCAAAACCAATATACATCCTGCTATATCTCCCACATGGAAAGTGCCAGGAGGGAGAAGTGGGGATTATGTTTAGACTTTCTCGGAACTGCTTCAAATCAACTAGATATCTTTGTGCTGTAAATCTCCCAACAGCCAAATGCAAAAGCAGCAAACATCTCGCTGTATGTCCCACATCCAAAGTGCCAAGAGAGAGCTTGCTCTCCCTGTCTTTGAGTACTGTTTTCACTGTCCCGGTTACCTCTTTGCTAACATTCTCTTCAGAGCTGCAGTGAAACCAGGAACCACGTGGAGAAAGCACCCACACTGAAAGTGCCTGGAGGGAACATTGGGGCTTCTTCTCAGTGTCTCTGACATAGGGTTTCACTGTCCCGGGAAAGTCTCTGCTAACACGCTGCAGAGCGCTGTGCCCAATATACAGAAACGTCTTGCGGTATCTCCTACAGGGAAAGTGCCAGGAGGGAATTGCGGAGCTTGTTCTCAGTGTCTCTGAGAATTGCTCTGATTATCTGTGTGACCTCTTTGCTAAGACTCTCCAGAGAGCCGTCCTCAAAACAAACACACATCTTGACATATCTCCCACATTGATCGCAGTGTCTCCAGAAACGGCATTCAAGGAGCCAGGACCTTTTCTCCCTACACTGTCCATTGAGTTGTCCTCAAAACCAATATACATCCTGCTATATCTCCCACATGGAAAGTGCCAGGAGGGAGAAGTGGGGATTATGTTTAGACTTTCTCGGAACTGCTTCAAATCAACTAGATATCTTTGTGCTGTAAATCTCCCAACAGCCAAACGCAAAAGCAACAAACATCTCGCTGTATGTCCCACATCCAAAGTGCCAAGAGAGAGCTTGCTCTCCCTGTCTTTGAGTACTGTTTTCACTGTCCCGGTTACCTCTTTGCTAACATTCTCTTCAGAGCTGCGGTGAAACCAGGAACCACGTGGAGAAAGCACCCACACTGAAAGTGCCTGGAGGGAACATTGGGGCTTCTTCTCAGTGTCTCTGACATAGGGTTTCACTGTCCCGGGAAAGTCTCTGCTAACACCGTGCAGAGCGCTGTGCCCAATATACAGAAACGTCTTGCGGTATCTCCTACAGGGAAAGTGCCAGGAGGGAACTGCGGAGCTTGTTCTCAGTGTCTCTGAGAATTGCTCTGATTATCTGTGTGACCTCTTTGCTAAGACTCTCCAGAGAGCCGTCCTCAAAACAAACACACATCTTGACATATCTCCCACATTGATCGCAGTGTCTCCAGAAACGGCATTCAAGGAGCCAGGACCTTTTCTCCCTACACTGTCCATTGAGTTGTCCTCAAAACCAATATACATCCTGCTATATCTCCCACATGGAAAGTGCCAGGAGGGAGAAGTGGGGATTATGTTTAGACTTTCTCGGAACTGCTTCAAATCAACTAGATATCTTTGTGCTGTAAATCTCCCAACAGCCAAACGCAAAAGCAGCAAACATCTCGCTGTATGTCCCACATCCAAAGTGCCAAGAGAGAGCTTGCTCTCCCTGTCTTTGAGTACTGTTTTCACTGTCCCGGTTACCTCTTTGCTAACATTCTCTTCAGAGCTGCAGTGAAACCAGGAACCACGTGGAGAAAGCACCCACACTGAAAGTGCCTGGAGGGAACATTGGGGCTTCTTCTCAGTGTCTCTGACATAGGGTTTCACTGTCCCGGGAAAGTCTCTGCTAACACCGTGCAGAGTGCTGTGCCCAATATACAGAAACGTCTTGCGGTATCTCCTACAGGGAAAGTGCCAGGAGGGAATTGCGGAGCTTGTTCTCAGTGTCTCTGAGAATTGCTCTGATTATCTGTGTGACCTCTTTGCTAAGACTCTCCAGAGAGCCGTCCTCAAAACAAACACACATCTTGACATATCTCCCACATTGATCGCAGTGTCTCCAGAAACGGCATTCAAGGAGCCAGGAGGTTTTCTCCCTACACTGTCCATTGAGTTGTCCTCAAAACCAATATACATCCTGCTATATCTCCCACATGGAAAGTGCCAGGAGGGAGAAGTGGGGATTATGTTTAGACTTTCTCGGAACTGCTTCAAATCAACTAGATATCTTTGTGCTGTAAATCTCCCAACAGCCAAACGCAAAAGCAGCAAACATCTCGCTGTATGTCCCACATCCAAAGTGCCAAGAGAGAGCTTGCTCTCCCTGTCTTTGAGTACTGTTTTCACTGTCCCGGTTACCTCTTTGCTAACATTCTCTTCAGAGCTGCAGTGAAACCAGGAACCACGTGGAGAAAGCACCCACACTGAAAGTGCCTGGAGGGAACATTGGGGCTTCTTCTCAGTGTCTCTGACATAGGGTTTCACTGTCCCGGGAAAGTCTCTGCTAACACGCTGCAGAGCGCTGTGCCCAATATACAGAAACGTCTTGCGGTATCTCCTACAGGGAAAGTGCCAGGAGGGAATTGCGGAGCTTGTTCTCAGTGTCTCTGAGAATTGCTCTGATTATCTGTGTGACCTCTTTGCTAAGACTCTCCAGAGAGCCGTCCTCAAAACAAACACACATCTTGACATATCTCCCACATTGATCGCAGTGTCTCCAGAAACGGCATTCAAGGAGCCAGGACCTTTTCTCCCTACACTGTCCGTTGAGTTGTCCTCAAAACCAATATACATCCTGCTATATCTCCCACATGGAAAGTGCCAGGAGGGAGAAGTGGGGATTATGTTTAGACTTTCTCGGAACTGCTTCAAATCAACTAGATATCTTTGTGCTGTAAATCTCCCAACAGCCAAACGCAAAAGCAGCAAACATCTCGCTGTATGTCCCACATCCAAAGTGCCAAGAGAGAGCTTGCTCTCCCTGTCTTTGAGTACTGTTTTCACTGTCCCGGTTACCTCTTTGCTAACATTCTCTTCAGAGCTGCGGTGAAACCAGGAACCACGTGGAGAAAGCAGCCACACTGAAAGTGCCTGGAGGGAACATTGGGGCTTCTTCTCAGTGTCTCTGCCATAGTGTTTCACTGTCCCGGGAAAGTCTCTGCTAACACCGTGCAGAGCGCTGTGCCCAATATACAGAAACGTCTTGCGGTATCTCCTACAGGGAAAGTGCCAGGAGGGAATTGCGGAGCTTGTTCTCAGTGTCTCTGAGAATTGCTCTGATTATCTGTGTGACCTCTTTGCTAAGACTCTCCAGAGAGCCGTCCTCAAAACAAACACACATCTTGACATATCTCCCACATTGATCGCAGTGTCTCCAGAAACGGCATTCAAGGAGCCAGGACCTTTTCTCCCTACACTGTCCATTGAGTTGTCCTCAAAACCAATATACATCCTGCTATATCTCCCACATGGAAAGTGCCAGGAGGGAGAAGTGGGGATTATGTTTAGACTTTCTCGGAACTGCTTCAAATCAACTAGATATCTTTGTGCTGTAAATCTCCCAACAGCCAAACGCAAAAGCAGCAAACATCTCGCTGTATGTCCCACATCCAAAGTGCCAAGAGAGAGCTTGCTCTCCCTGTCTTTGAGTACTGTTTTCACTGTCCCGGTTACCTCTTTGCTAACATTCTCTTCAGAGCTGCAGTGAAACCAGGAACCACGTGGAGAAAGCACCCACACTGAAAGTGCCTGGAGGGAACATTGGGGCTTCTTCTCAGTGTCTCTGACATAGGGTTTCACTGTCCCGGGAAAGTCTCTGCTAACACCGTGCAGAGCGCTGTGCCCAATATACAGAAACGTCTTGCGGTATCTCCTACAGGGAAAGTGCCAGGAGGGAATTGCGGAGCTTGTTCTCAGTGTCTCTGAGAATTGCTCTGATTATCTGTGTGACCTCTTTGCTAAGACTCTCCAGAGAGCCGTCCTCAAAACAAACACACATCTTGACATATCTCCCACATTGATCGCAGTGTCTCCAGAAACGGCATTCAAGGAGCCAGGAGGTTTTCTCCCTACACTGTCCGTTGAGTTGTCCTCAAAACCAATATACATCCTGCTATATCTCCCACATGGAAAGTGCCAGGAGGGAGAAGTGGGGATTATGTTTAGACTTTCTCGGAACTGCTTCAAATCAACTAGATATCTTTGTGCTGTAAATCTCCCAACAGCCAAACGCAAAAGCAGCAAACATCTCGCTGTATGTCCCACATCCAAAGTGCCAAGAGAGAGCTTGCTCTCCCTGTCTTTGAGTACTGTTTTCACTGTCCCGGTTACCTCTTTGCTAACATTCTCTTCAGAGCTGCAGTGAAACCAGGAACCACGTGGAGAAAGCACCCACACTGAAAGTGCCTGGAGGGAACATTGGGGCTTCTTCTCAGTGTCTCTGACATAGGGTTTCACTGTCCCGGGAAAGTCTCTGCTAACACCCTGCAGAGCGCTGTGCCCAATATACAGAAACGTCTTGCGGTATCTCCTACAGGGAAAGTGCCAGGAGGGAATTGCGGAGCTTGTTCTCAGTGTCTCTGAGAATTGCTCTGATTATCTGTGTGACCTCTTTGCTAAGACTCTCCAGAGAGCCGTCCTCAAAACCAACACACATCTTGACATATCTCCCACATTGATCGCAGTGTCTCCAGAAACGGCATTCAAGGAGCCAGGACCTTTTCTCCCTACACTGTCCATTGAGTTGTCCTCAAAACCAATATACATCCTGCTATATCTCCCACATGGAAAGTGCCAGGAGGGAGAAGTGGGGATTATGTTTAGACTTTCTCGGAACTGCTTCAAATCAACTAGATATCTTTGTGCTGTAAATCTCCCAACAGCCAAACGCAAAAGCAGCAAACATCTCGCTGTATGTCCCACATCCAAAGTGCCAAGAGAGAGCTTGCTCTCCCTGTCTTTGAGTACTGTTTTCACTGTCCCGGTTACCTCTTTGCTAACATTCTCTTCAGAGCTGCAGTGAAACCAGGAACCACGTGGAGAAAGCACCCACACTGAAAGTGCCTGGAGGGAACATTGGGGCTTCTTCTCAGTGTCTCTGCCATAGGGTTTCACTGTCCCGGGAAAGTCTCTGCTAACACCGTGCAGAGCGCTGTGCCCAATATACAGAAACGTCTTGCGGTATCTCCTACAGGGAAAGTGCCAGGAGGGAATTGCGGAGCTTGTTCTCAGTGTCTCTGAGAATTGCTCTGATTATCTGTGTGACCTCTTTGCTAAGACTCTCCAGAGAGCCGTCCTCAAAACAAACACACATCTTGACATATCTCCCACATTGATCGCAGTGTCTCCAGAAACGGCATTCAAGGAGCCAGGACCTTTTCTCCCTACACTGTCCGTTGAGTTGTCCTCAAAACCAATATACATCCTGCTATATCTCCCACATGGAAAGTGCCAGGAGGGAGAAGTGGGGATTATGTTTAGACTTTCTCGGAACTGCTTCAAATCAACTAGATATCTTTGTGCTGTAAATCTCCCAACAGCCAAATGCAAAAGCAGCAAATATCTCGCTGTATGTCCCACATCCAAAGTGCCAAGAGAGAGCTTGCTCTCCCTGTCTTTGAGTACTGTTTTCACTGTCCCGGTTACCTCTTTGCTAACATTCTCTTCAGAGCTGCAGTGAAACCAGGAACCACGTGGAGAAAGCACCCACACTGAAAGTGCCTGGAGGGAACATTGGGGCTTCTTCTCAGTGTCTCTGACATAGGGTTTCACTGTCCCGGGAAAGTCTCTGCTAACACCGTGCAGAGCGCTGTGCCCAATATACAGAAACGTCTTGCGGTATCTCCTACAGGGAAAGTGCCAGGAGGGAATTGCGGAGCTTGTTCTCAGTGTCTCTGAGAATTGCTCTGATTATCTGTGTGACCTCTTTGCTAAGACTCTCCAGAGAGCCGTCCTCAAAACCAACACACATCTTGACATATCTCCCACATTGATCGCAGTGTCTCCAGAAACGGCATTCAAGGAGCCAGGACCTTTTCTCCCTACACTGTCCATTGAGTTGTCCTCAAAACCAATATACATCCTGCTATATCTCCCACATGGAAAGTGCCAGGAGGGAGAAGTGGGGATTATGTTTAGACTTTCTCAGAACTGCTTCAAATCAACTAGATATCTTTGTGCTGTAAATCTCCCAACAGCCAAACGCAAAAGCAGCAAATATCTCGCTGTATGTCCCACATCCAAAGTGCCAAGAGAGAGCTTGCTCTCCCTGTCTTTGAGTACTGTTTTCACTGTCCCGGTTACCTCTTTGCTAACATTCTCTTCAGAGCTGCAGTGAAACCAGGAACCACGTGGAGAAAGCACCCACACTGAAAGTGCCTGGAGGGAACATTGGGGCTTCTTCTCAGTGTCTCTGACATAGGGTTTCACTGTCCCGGGAAAGTCTCTGCTAACACCGTGCAGAGCGCTGTGCCCAATATACAGAAACGTCTTGCGGTATCTCCTACAGGGAAAGTGCCAGGAGGGAATTGCGGAGCTTGTTCTCAGTGTCTCTGAGAATTGCTCTGATTATCTGTGTGACCTCTTTGCTAAGACTCTCCAGAGAGCCGTCCTCAAAACCAACACACATCTTGACATATCTCCCACATTGATCGCAGTGTCTCCAGAAACGGCATTCAAGGAGCCAGGACCTTTTCTCCCTACACTGTCCATTGAGTTGTCCTCAAAACCAATATACATCCTGCTATATCTCCCACATGGAAAGTGCCAGGAGGGAGAAGTGGGGATTATGTTTAGACTTTCTCGGAACTGCTTCAAATCAACTAGATATCTTTGTGCTGTAAATCTCCCAACAGCCAAATGCAAAAGCAGCAAACATCTCGCTGTATGTCCCACATCCAAAGTGCCAAGAGAGAGCTTGCTCTCCCTGTCTTTGAGTACTGTTTTCACTGTCCCGGTTACCTCTTTGCTAACATTCTCTTCAGAGCTGCAGTGAAACCAGGAACCACGTGGAGAAAGCACCCACACTGAAAGTGCCTGGAGGGAACATTGGGGCTTCTTCTCAGTGTCTCTGCCATAGGGTTTCACTGTCCCGGGAAAGTCTCTGCTAACACCGTGCAGAGCGCTGTGCCCAATATACAGAAACGTCTTGCGGTATCTCCTACAGGGAAAGTGCCAGGAGGGAATTGCGGAGCTTGTTCTCAGTGTCTCTGAGAATTGCTCTGATTATCCCTGTGACCTCTTTGCTAAGACTCTCCAGAGAGCCGTCCTCAAAACAAACACACATCTTGACATATCTCCCACATTGATCGCAGTGTCTCCAGAAACGGCATTCAAGGAGCCAGGAGGTTTTCTCCCTACACTGTCCATTGAGTTGTCCTCAAAACCAATATACATCCTGCTATATCTCCCACATGGAAAGTGCCAGGAGGGAGAAGTGGGGATTATGTTTAGACTTTCTCGGAACTGCTTCAAATCAACTAGATATCTTTGTGCTGTAAATCTCCCAACAGCCAAACGCAAAAGCAGCAAACATCTCGCTGTATGTCCCACATCCAAAGTGCCAAGAGAGAGCTTGCTCTCCCTGTCTTTGAGTACTGTTTTCACTGTCCCGGTTACCTCTTTGCTAACATTCTCTTCAGAGCTGCAGTGAAACCAGGAACCACGTGGAGAAAGCACCCACACTGAAAGTGCCTGGAGGGAACATTGGGGCTTCTTCTCAGTGTCTCTGACATAGGGTTTCACTGTCCCGGGAAAGTCTCTGCTAACACCGTGCAGAGCGCTGTGCCCAATATACAGAAACGTCTTGCGGTATCTCCTACAGGGAAAGTGCCAGGAGGGAATTGCGGAGCTTGTTCTCAGTGTCTCTGAGAATTGCTCTGATTATCTGTGTGACCTCTTTGCTAAGACTCTCCAGAGAGCCGTCCTCAAAACAAACACACATCTTGACATATCTCCCACATTGATCGCAGTGTCTCCAGAAACGGCATTCAAGGAGCCAGGACCTTTTCTCCCTACACTGTCCATTGAGTTGTCCTCAAAACCAATATACATCCTGCTATATCTCCCACATGGAAAGTGCCAGGAGGGAGAAGTGGGGATTATGTTTAGACTTTCTCGGAACTGCTTCAAATCAACTAGATATCTTTGTGCTGTAAATCTCCCAACAGCCAAACGCAAAAGCAGCAAATATCTCGCTGTATGTCCCACATCCAAAGTGCCAAGAGAGAGCTTGCTCTCCCTGTCTTTGAGTACTGTTTTCACTGTCCCGGTTACCTCTTTGCTAACATTCTCTTCAGAGCTGCAGTGAAACCAGGAACCACGTGGAGAAAGCACCCACACTGAAAGTGCCTGGAGGGAACATTGGGGCTTCTTCTCAGTGTCTCTGACATAGGGTTTCACTGTCCCGGGAAAGTCTCTGCTAACACCGTGCAGAGCGCTGTGCCCAATATACAGAAACGTCTTGCGGTATCTCCTACAGGGAAAGTGCCAGGAGGGAATTGCGGAGCTTGTTCTCAGTGTCTCTGAGAATTGCTCTGATTATCTGTGTGACCTCTTTGCTAAGACTCTCCAGAGAGCCGTCCTCAAAACCAACACACATCTTGACATATCTCCCACATTGATCGCAGTGTCTCCAGAAACGGCATTCAAGGAGCCAGGACCTTTTCTCCCTACACTGTCCATTGAGTTGTCCTCAAAACCAATATACATCCTGCTATATCTCCCACATGGAAAGTGCCAGGAGGGAGAAGTGGGGATTATGTTTAGACTTTCTCGGAACTGCTTCAAATCAACTAGATATCTTTGTGCTGTAAATCTCCCAACAGCCAAACGCAAAAGCAGCAAACATCTCGCTGTATGTCCCACATCCAAAGTGCCAAGAGAGAGCTTGCTCTCCCTGTCTTTGAGTACTGTTTTCACTGTCCCGGTTACCTCTTTGCTAACATTCTCTTCAGAGCTGCAGTGAAACCAGGAACCACGTGGAGAAAGCACCCACACTGAAAGTGCCTGGAGGGAACATTGGGGCTTCTTCTCAGTGTCTCTGACATAGGGTTTCACTGTCCCGGGAAAGTCTCTGCTAACACGCTGCAGAGCGCTGTGCCCAATATACAGAAACGTCTTGCGGTATCTCCTACAGGGAAAGTGCCAGGAGGGAATTGCGGAGCTTGTTCTCAGTGTCTCTGAGAATTGCTCTGATTATCTGTGTGACCTCTTTGCTAAGACTCTCCAGAGAGCCGTCCTCAAAACAAACACACATCTTGACATATCTCCCACATTGATCGCAGTGTCTCCAGAAACGGCATTCAAGGAGCCAGGACCTTTTCTCCCTACACTGTCCATTGAGTTGTCCTCAAAACCAATATACATCCTGCTATATCTCCCACATGGAAAGTGCCAGGAGGGAGAAGTGGGGATTATGTTTAGACTTTCTCGGAACTGCTTCAAATCAACTAGATATCTTTGTGCTGTAAATCTCCCAACAGCCAAACGCAAAAGCAACAAACATCTCGCTGTATGTCCCACATCCAAAGTGCCAAGAGAGAGCTTGCTCTCCCTGTCTTTGAGTACTGTTTTCACTGTCCCGGTTACCTCTTTGCTAACATTCTCTTCAGAGCTGCGGTGAAACCAGGAACCACGTGGAGAAAGCACCCACACTGAAAGTGCCTGGAGGGAACATTGGGGCTTCTTCTCAGTGTCTCTGCCATAGGGTTTCACTGTCCCGGGAAAGTCTCTGCTAACACGCTGCAGAGCGCTGTGCCCAATATACAGAAACGTCTTGTGGTATCTCCTACAGGGAAAGTGCCAGGAGGGAATTGCGGAGCTTGTTCTCAGTGTCTCTGAGAATTGCTCTGATTATCTGTGTGACCTCTTTGCTAAGACTCTCCAGAGAGCCGTCCTCAAAACAAACACACATCTTGACATATCTCCCACATTGATCGCAGTGTCTCCAGAAACGGCATTCAAGGAGCCAGGACCTTTTCTCCCTACACTGTCCATTGAGTTGTCCTCAAAACCAATATACATCCTGCTATATCTCCCACATGGAAAGTGCCAGGAGGGAGAAGTGGGGATTATGTTTAGACTTTCTCGGAACTGCTTCAAATCAACTAGATATCTTTGTGCTGTAAATCTCCCAACAGCCAAACGCAAAAGCAGCAAACATCTCGCTGTATGTCCCACATCCAAAGTGCCAAGAGAGAGCTTGCTCTCCCTGTCTTTGAGTACTGTTTTCACTGTCCCGGTTACCTCTTTGCTAACATTCTCTTCAGAGCTGCAGTGAAACCAGGAACCACGTGGAGAAAGCAGCCACACTGAAAGTGCCTGGAGGGAACATTGGGGCTTCTTCTCAGTGTCTCTGCCATAGGGTTTCACTGTCCCGGGAAAGTCTCTGCTAACACCGTGCAGAGCGCTGTGCCCAATATACAGAAACGTCTTGCGGTATCTCCTACAGGGAAAGTGCCAGGAGGGAATTGCGGAGCTTGTTCTCAGTGTCTCTGAGAATTGCTCTGATTATCTGTGTGACCTCTTTGCTAAGACTCTCCAGAGAGCCGTCCTCAAAACAAACACACATCTTGACATATCTCCCACATTGATCGCAGTGTCTCCAGAAACGGCATTCAAGGAGCCAGGAGGTTTTCTCCCTACACTGTCCATTGAGTTGTCCTCAAAACCAATATACATCCTGCTATATCTCCCACATGGAAAGTGCCAGGAGGGAGAAGTGGGGATTATGTTTAGACTTTCTCGGAACTGCTTCAAATCAACTAGATATCTTTGTGCTGTAAATCTCCCAACAGCCAAACGCAAAAGCAGCAAACATCTCGCTGTATGTCCCACATCCAAAGTGCCAAGAGAGAGCTTGCTCTCCCTGTCTTTGAGTACTGTTTTCACTGTCCCGGTTACCTCTTTGCTAACATTCTCTTCAGAGCTGCAGTGAAACCAGGAACCACGTGGAGAAAGCAGCCACACTGAAAGTGCCTGGAGGGAACATTGGGGCTTCTTCTCAGTGTCTCTGCCATAGGGTTTCACTGTCCCGGGAAAGTCTCTGCTAACACCGTGCAGAGCGCTGTGCCCAATATACAGAAACGTCTTGCGGTATCTCCTACAGGGAAAGTGCCAGGAGGGAATTGCGGAGCTTGTTCTCAGTGTCTCTGAGAATTGCTCTGATTATCTGTGTGACCTCTTTGCTAAGACTCTCCAGAGAGCCGTCCTCAAAACAAACACACATCTTGACATATCTCCCACATTGATCGCAGTGTCTCCAGAAACGGCATTCAAGGAGCCAGGAGGTTTTCTCCCTACACTGTCCATTGAGTTGTCCTCAAAACCAATATACATCCTGCTATATCTCCCACATGGAAAGTGCCAGGAGGGAGAAGTGGGGATTATGTTTAGACTTTCTCGGAACTGCTTCAAATCAACTAGATATCTTTGTGCTGTAAATCTCCCAACAGCCAAACGCAAAAGCAGCAAACATCTCGCTGTATGTCCCACATCCAAAGTGCCAAGAGAGAGCTTGCTCTCCCTGTCTTTGAGTACTGTTTTCACTGTCCCGGTTACCTCTTTGCTAACATTCTCTTCAGAGCTGCAGTGAAACCAGGAACCACGTGGAGAAAGCACCCACACTGAAAGTGCCTGGAGGGAACATTGGGGCTTCTTCTCAGTGTCTCTGACATAGGGTTTCACTGTCCCGGGAAAGTCTCTGCTAACACCGTGCAGAGCGCTGTGCCCAATATACAGAAACGTCTTGCGGTATCTCCTACAGGGAAAGTGCCAGGAGGGAATTGCGGAGCTTGTTCTCAGTGTCTCTGAGAATTGCTCTGATTATCTGTGTGACCTCTTTGCTAAGACTCTCCAGAGAGCCGTCCTCAAAACAAACACACATCTTGACATATCTCCCACATTGATCGCAGTGTCTCCAGAAACGGCATTCAAGGAGCCAGGACCTTTTCTCCCTACACTGTCCATTGAGTTGTCCTCAAAACCAATATACATCCTGCTATATCTCCCACATGGAAAGTGCCAGGAGGGAGAAGTGGGGATTATGTTTAGACTTTCTCGGAACTGCTTCAAATCAACTAGATATCTTTGTGCTGTAAATCTCCCAACAGCCAAACGCAAAAGCAGCAAATATCTCGCTGTATGTCCCACATCCAAAGTGCCAAGAGAGAGCTTGCTCTCCCTGTCTTTGAGTACTGTTTTCACTGTCCCGGTTACCTCTTTGCTAACATTCTCTTCAGAGCTGCAGTGAAACCAGGAACCACGTGGAGAAAGCACCCACACTGAAAGTGCCTGGAGGGAACATTGGGGCTTCTTCTCAGTGTCTCTGACATAGGGTTTCACTGTCCCGGGAAAGTCTCTGCTAACACCGTGCAGAGCGCTGTGCCCAATATACAGAAACGTCTTGCGGTATCTCCTACAGGGAAAGTGCCAGGAGGGAATTGCGGAGCTTGTTCTCAGTGTCTCTGAGAATTGCTCTGATTATCTGTGTGACCTCTTTGCTAAGACTCTCCAGAGAGCCGTCCTCAAAACCAACACACATCTTGACATATCTCCCACATTGATCGCAGTGTCTCCAGAAACGGCATTCAAGGAGCCAGGACCTTTTCTCCCTACACTGTCCATTGAGTTGTCCTCAAAACCAATATACATCCTGCTATATCTCCCACATGGAAAGTGCCAGGAGGGAGAAGTGGGGATTATGTTTAGACTTTCTCGGAACTGCTTCAAATCAACTAGATATCTTTGTGCTGTAAATCTCCCAACAGCCAAACGCAAAAGCAGCAAACATCTCGCTGTATGTCCCACATCCAAAGTGCCAAGAGAGAGCTTGCTCTCCCTGTCTTTGAGTACTGTTTTCACTGTCCCGGTTACCTCTTTGCTAACATTCTCTTCAGAGCTGCAGTGAAACCAGGAACCACGTGGAGAAAGCACCCACACTGAAAGTGCCTGGAGGGAACATTGGGGCTTCTTCTCAGTGTCTCTGACATAGGGTTTCACTGTCCCGGGAAAGTCTCTGCTAACACCGTGCAGAGCGCTGTGCCCAATATACAGAAACGTCTTGCGGTATCTCCTACAGGGAAAGTGCCAGGAGGGAATTGCGGAGCTTGTTCTCAGTGTCTCTGAGAATTGCTCTGATTATCTGTGTGACCTCTTTGCTAAGACTCTCCAGAGAGCCGTCCTCAAAACCAACACACATCTTGACATATCTCCCACATTGATCGCAGTGTCTCCAGAAACGGCATTCAAGGAGCCAGGACCTTTTCTCCCTACACTGTCCATTGAGTTGTCCTCAAAACCAATATACATCCTGCTATATCTCCCACATGGAAAGTGCCAGGAGGGAGAAGTGGGGATTATGTTTAGACTTTCTCGGAACTGCTTCAAATCAACTAGATATCTTTGTGCTGTAAATCTCCCAACAGCCAAACGCAAAAGCAGCAAACATCTCGCTGTATGTCCCACATCCAAAGTGCCAAGAGAGAGCTTGCTCTCCCTGTCTTTGAGTACTGTTTTCACTGTCCCGGTTACCTCTTTGCTAACATTCTCTTCAGAGCTGCAGTGAAACCAGGAACCACGTGGAGAAAGCACCCACACTGAAAGTGCCTGGAGGGAACATTGGGGCTTCTTCTCAGTGTCTCTGACATAGGGTTTCACTGTCCCGGGAAAGTCTCTGCTAACACGCTGCAGAGCGCTGTGCCCAATATACAGAAACGTCTTGCGGTATCTCCTACAGGGAAAGTGCCAGGAGGGAATTGCGGAGCTTGTTCTCAGTGTCTCTGAGAATTGCTCTGATTATCTGTGTGACCTCTTTGCTAAGACTCTCCAGAGAGCCGTCCTCAAAACAAACACACATCTTGACATATCTCCCACATTGATCGCAGTGTCTCCAGAAACGGCATTCAAGGAGCCAGGAGGTTTTCTCCCTACACTGTCCATTGAGTTGTCCTCAAAAGCAATATACATCCTGCTATATCTCCCACATGGAAAGTGCCAGGAGGGAGAAGTGGGGATTATGTTTAGACTTTCTCGGAACTGCTTCAAATCAACTAGATATCTTTGTGCTGTAAATCTCCCAACAGCCAAACGCAAAAGCAACAAACATCTCGCTGTATGTCCCACATCCAAAGTGCCAAGAGAGAGCTTGCTCTCCCTGTCTTTGAGTACTGTTTTCACTGTCCCGGTTACCTCTTTGCTAACATTCTCTTCAGAGCTGCGGTGAAACCAGGAACCACGTGGAGAAAGCACCCACACTGAAAGTGCCTGGAGGGAACATTGGGGCTTCTTCTCAGTGTCTCTGCCATAGGGTTTCACTGTCCCGGGAAAGTCTCTGCTAACACGCTGCAGAGCGCTGTGCCCAATATACAGAAACGTCTTGCGGTATCTCCTACAGGGAAAGTGCCAGGAGGGAATTGCGGAGCTTGTTCTCAGTGTCTCTGAGAATTGCTCTGATTATCTGTGTGACCTCTTTGCTAAGACTCTCCAGAGAGCCGTCCTCAAAACAAACACACATCTTGACATATCTCCCACATTGATCGCAGTGTCTCCAGAAACGGCATTCAAGGAGCCAGGACCTTTTCTCCCTACACTGTCCATTGAGTTGTCCTCAAAACCAATATACATCCTGCTATATCTCCCACATGGAAAGTGCCAGGAGGGAGAAGTGGGGATTATGTTTAGACTTTCTCGGAACTGCTTCAAATCAACTAGATATCTTTGTGCTGTAAATCTCCCAACAGCCAAACGCAAAAGCAGCAAACATCTCGCTGTATGTCCCACATCCAAAGTGCCAAGAGAGAGCTTGCTCTCCCTGTCTTTGAGTACTGTTTTCACTGTCCCGGTTACCTCTTTGCTAACATTCTCTTCAGAGCTGCAGTGAAACCAGGAACCACGTGGAGAAAGCAGCCACACTGAAAGTGCCTGGAGGGAACATTGGGGCTTCTTCTCAGTGTCTCTGCCATAGGGTTTCACTGTCCCGGGAAAGTCTCTGCTAACACCGTGCAGAGCGCTGTGCCCAATATACAGAAACGTCTTGCGGTATCTCCTACAGGGAAAGTGCCAGGAGGGAATTGCGGAGCTTGTTCTCAGTGTCTCTGAGAATTGCTCTGATTATCTGTGTGACCTCTTTGCTAAGACTCTCCAGAGAGCCGTCCTCAAAACAAACACACATCTTGACATATCTCCCACATTGATCGCAGTGTCTCCAGAAACGGCATTCAAGGAGCCAGGAGGTTTTCTCCCTACACTGTCCATTGAGTTGTCCTCAAAACCAATATACATCCTGCTATATCTCCCACATGGAAAGTGCCAGGAGGGAGAAGTGGGGATTATGTTTAGACTTTCTCGGAACTGCTTCAAATCAACTAGATATCTTTGTGCTGTAAATCTCCCAACAGCCAAACGCAAAAGCAGCAAACATCTCGCTGTATGTCCCACATCCAAAGTGCCAAGAGAGAGCTTGCTCTCCCTGTCTTTGAGTACTGTTTTCACTGTCCCGGTTACCTCTTTGCTAACATTCTCTTCAGAGCTGCAGTGAAACCAGGAACCACGTGGAGAAAGCACCCACACTGAAAGTGCCTGGAGGGAACATTGGGGCTTCTTCTCAGTGTCTCTGACATAGGGTTTCACTGTCCCGGGAAAGTCTCTGCTAACACCGTGCAGAGCGCTGTGCCCAATATACAGAAACGTCTTGCGGTATCTCCTACAGGGAAAGTGCCAGGAGGGAATTGCGGAGCTTGTTCTCAGTGTCTCTGAGAATTGCTCTGATTATCTGTGTGACCTCTTTGCTAAGACTCTCCAGAGAGCCGTCCTCAAAACAAACACACATCTTGACATATCTCCCACATTGATCGCAGTGTCTCCAGAAACGGCATTCAAGGAGCCAGGAGGTTTTCTCCCTACACTGTCCATTGAGTTGTCCTCAAAACCAATATACATCCTGCTATATCTCCCACATGGAAAGTGCCAGGAGGGAGAAGTGGGGATTATGTTTAGACTTTCTCGGAACTGCTTCAAATCAACTAGATATCTTTGTGCTGTAAATCTCCCAACAGCCAAACGCAAAAGCAGCAAACATCTCGCTGTATGTCCCACATCCAAAGTGCCAAGAGAGAGCTTGCTCTCCCTGTCTTTGAGTACTGTTTTCACTGTCCCGGTTACCTCTTTGCTAACATTCTCTTCAGAGCTGCAGTGAAACCAGGAACCACGTGGAGAAAGCACCCACACTGAAAGTGCCTGGAGGGAACATTGGGGCTTCTTCTCAGTGTCTCTGACATAGGGTTTCACTGTCCCGGGAAAGTCTCTGCTAACACCGTGCAGAGCGCTGTGCCCAATATACAGAAACGTCTTGCGGTATCTCCTACAGGGAAAGTGCCAGGAGGGAATTGCGGAGCTTGTTCTCAGTGTCTCTGAGAATTGCTCTGATTATCTGTGTGACCTCTTTGCTAAGACTCTCCAGAGAGCCGTCCTCAAAACAAACACACATCTTGACATATCTCCCACATTGATCGCAGTGTCTCCAGAAACGGCATTCAAGGAGCCAGGAGGTTTTCTCCCTACACTGTCCATTGAGTTGTCCTCAAAACCAATATACATCCTGCTATATCTCCCACATGGAAAGTGCCAGGAGGGAGAAGTGGGGATTATGTTTAGACTTTCTCGGAACTGCTTCAAATCAACTAGATATCTTTGTGCTGTAAATCTCCCAACAGCCAAACGCAAAAGCAGCAAACATCTCGCTGTATGTCCCACATCCAAAGTGCCAAGAGAGAGCTTGCTCTCCCTGTCTTTGAGTACTGTTTTCACTGTCCCGGTTACCTCTTTGCTAACATTCTCTTCAGAGCTGCAGTGAAACCAGGAACCACGTGGAGAAAGCACCCACACTGAAAGTGCCTGGAGGGAACATTGGGGCTTCTTCTCAGTGTCTCTGACATAGGGTTTCACTGTCCCGGGAAAGTCTCTGCTAACACCGTGCAGAGCGCTGTGCCCAATATACAGAAACGTCTTGCGGTATCTCCTACAGGGAAAGTGCCAGGAGGGAATTGCGGAGCTTGTTCTCAGTGTCTCTGAGAATTGCTCTGATTATCTGTGTGACCTCTTTGCTAAGACTCTCCAGAGAGCTGTCCTCAAAACAAACACACATCTTGACATATCTCCCACATTGATCGCAGTGTCTCCAGAAACGGCATTCAAGGAGCCAGGACCTTTTCTCCCTACACTGTCCATTGAGTTGTCCTCAAAACCAATATACATCCTGCTATATCTCCCACATGGAAAGTGCCAGGAGGGAGAAGTGGGGATTATGTTTAGACTTTCTCGGAACTGCTTCAAATCAACTAGATATCTTTGTGCTGTAAATCTCCCAACAGCCAAACGCAAAAGCAGCAAACATCTCGCTGTATGTCCCACATCCAAAGTGCCAAGAGAGAGCTTGCTCTCCCTGTCTTTGAGTACTGTTTTCACTGTCCCGGTTACCTCTTTGCTAACATTCTCTTCAGAGCTGCAGTGAAACCAGGAACCACGTGGAGAAAGCACCCACACTGAAAGTGCCTGGAGGGAACATTGGGGCTTCTTCTCAGTGTCTCTGACATAGGGTTTCACTGTCCCGGGAAAGTCTCTGCTAACACCGTGCAGAGCGCTGTGCCCAATATACAGAAACGTCTTGCGGTATCTCCTACAGGGAAAGTGCCAGGAGGGAATTGCGGAGCTTGTTCTCAGTGTCTCTGAGAATTGCTCTGATTATCTGTGTGACCTCTTTGCTAAGACTCTCCAGAGAGCCGTCCTCAAAACAAACACACATCTTGACATATCTCCCACATTGATCGCAGTGTCTCCAGAAACGGCATTCAAGGAGCCAGGAGGTTTTCTCCCTACACTGTCCATTGAGTTGTCCTCAAAACCAATATACATCCTGCTATATCTCCCACATGGAAAGTGCCAGGAGGGAGAAGTGGGGATTATGTTTAGACTTTCTCGGAACTGCTTCAAATCAACTAGATATCTTTGTGCTGTAAATCTCCCAACAGCCAAACGCAAAAGCAGCAAACATCTCGCTGTATGTCCCACATCCAAAGTGCCAAGAGAGAGCTTGCTCTCCCTGTCTTTGAGTACTGTTTTCACTGTCCCGGTTACCTCTTTGCTAACATTCTCTTCAGAGCTGCAGTGAAACCAGGAACCACGTGGAGAAAGCACCCACACTGAAAGTGCCTGGAGGGAACATTGGGGCTTCTTCTCAGTGTCTCTGACATAGGGTTTCACTGTCCCGGGAAAGTCTCTGCTAACACCGTGCAGAGCGCTGTGCCCAATATACAGAAACGTCTTGCGGTATCTCCTACAGGGAAAGTGCCAGGAGGGAATTGCGGAGCTTGTTCTCAGTGTCTCTGAGAATTGCTCTGATTATCTGTGTGACCTCTTTGCTAAGACTCTCCAGAGAGCCGTCCTCAAAACAAACACACATCTTGACATATCTCCCACATTGATCGCAGTGTCTCCAGAAACGGCATTCAAGGAGCCAGGACCTTTTCTCCCTACACTGTCCATTGAGTTGTCCTCAAAACCAATATACATCCTGCTATATCTCCCACATGGAAAGTGCCAGGAGGGAGAAGTGGGGATTATGTTTAGACTTTCTCGGAACTGCTTCAAATCAACTAGATATCTTTGTGCTGTAAATCTCCCAACAGCCAAACGCAAAAGCAGCAAATATCTCGCTGTATGTCCCACATCCAAAGTGCCAAGAGAGAGCTTGCTCTCCCTGTCTTTGAGTACTGTTTTCACTGTCCCGGTTACCTCTTTGCTAACATTCTCTTCAGAGCTGCAGTGAAACCAGGAACCACGTGGAGAAAGCACCCACACTGAAAGTGCCTGGAGGGAACATTGGGGCTTCTTCTCAGTGTCTCTGACATAGGGTTTCACTGTCCCGGGAAAGTCTCTGCTAACACCGTGCAGAGCGCTGTGCCCAATATACAGAAACGTCTTGCGGTATCTCCTACAGGGAAAGTGCCAGGAGGGAATTGCGGAGCTTGTTCTCAGTGTCTCTGAGAATTGCTCTGATTATCTGTGTGACCTCTTTGCTAAGACTCTCCAGAGAGCCGTCCTCAAAACCAACACACATCTTGACATATCTCCCACATTGATCGCAGTGTCTCCAGAAACGGCATTCAAGGAGCCAGGACCTTTTCTCCCTACACTGTCCATTGAGTTGTCCTCAAAACCAATATACATCCTGCTATATCTCCCACATGGAAAGTGCCAGGAGGGAGAAGTGGGGATTATGTTTAGACTTTCTCGGAACTGCTTCAAATCAACTAGATATCTTTGTGCTGTAAATCTCCCAACAGCCAAACGCAAAAGCAGCAAACATCTCGCTGTATGTCCCACATCCAAAGTGCCAAGAGAGAGCTTGCTCTCCCTGTCTTTGAGTACTGTTTTCACTGTCCCGGTTACCTCTTTGCTAACATTCTCTTCAGAGCTGCAGTGAAACCAGGAACCACGTGGAGAAAGCACCCACACTGAAAGTGCCTGGAGGGAACATTGGGGCTTCTTCTCAGTGTCTCTGACATAGGGTTTCACTGTCCCGGGAAAGTCTCTGCTAACACCGTGCAGAGCGCTGTGCCCAATATACAGAAACGTCTTGCGGTATCTCCTACAGGGAAAGTGCCAGGAGGGAATTGCGGAGCTTGTTCTCAGTGTCTCTGAGAATTGCTCTGATTATCTGTGTGACCTCTTTGCTAAGACTCTCCAGAGAGCCGTCCTCAAAACCAACACACATCTTGACATATCTCCCACATTGATCGCAGTGTCTCCAGAAACGGCATTCAAGGAGCCAGGACCTTTTCTCCCTACACTGTCCATTGAGTTGTCCTCAAAACCAATATACATCCTGCTATATCTCCCACATGGAAAGTGCCAGGAGGGAGAAGTGGGGATTATGTTTAGACTTTCTCGGAACTGCTTCAAATCAACTAGATATCTTTGTGCTGTAAATCTCCCAACAGCCAAACGCAAAAGCAGCAAACATCTCGCTGTATGTCCCACATCCAAAGTGCCAAGAGAGAGCTTGCTCTCCCTGTCTTTGAGTACTGTTTTCACTGTCCCGGTTACCTCTTTGCTAACATTCTCTTCAGAGCTGCAGTGAAACCAGGAACCACGTGGAGAAAGCACCCACACTGAAAGTGCCTGGAGGGAACATTGGGGCTTCTTCTCAGTGTCTCTGACATAGGGTTTCACTGTCCCGGGAAAGTCTCTGCTAACACGCTGCAGAGCGCTGTGCCCAATATACAGAAACGTCTTGCGGTATCTCCTACAGGGAAAGTGCCAGGAGGGAATTGCGGAGCTTGTTCTCAGTGTCTCTGAGAATTGCTCTGATTATCTGTGTGACCTCTTTGCTAAGACTCTCCAGAGAGCCGTCCTCAAAACAAACACACATCTTGACATATCTCCCACATTGATCGCAGTGTCTCCAGAAACGGCATTCAAGGAGCCAGGAGGTTTTCTCCCTACACTGTCCATTGAGTTGTCCTCAAAACCAATATACATCCTGCTATATCTCCCACATGGAAAGTGCCAGGAGGGAGAAGTGGGGATTATGTTTAGACTTTCTCGGAACTGCTTCAAATCAACTAGATATCTTTGTGCTGTAAATCTCCCAACAGCCAAACGCAAAAGCAACAAACATCTCGCTGTATGTCCCACATCCAAAGTGCCAAGAGAGAGCTTGCTCTCCCTGTCTTTGAGTACTGTTTTCACTGTCCCGGTTACCTCTTTGCTAACATTCTCTTCAGAGCTGCGGTGAAACCAGGAACCACGTGGAGAAAGCACCCACACTGAAAGTGCCTGGAGGGAACATTGGGGCTTCTTCTCAGTGTCTCTGCCATAGGGTTTCACTGTCCCGGGAAAGTCTCTGCTAACACGCTGCAGAGCGCTGTGCCCAATATACAGAAACGTCTTGCGGTATCTCCTACAGGGAAAGTGCCAGGAGGGAATTGCGGAGCTTGTTCTCAGTGTCTCTGAGAATTGCTCTGATTATCTGTGTGACCTCTTTGCTAAGACTCTCCAGAGAGCCGTCCTCAAAACAAACACACATCTTGACATATCTCCCACATTGATCGCAGTGTCTCCAGAAACGGCATTCAAGGAGCCAGGACCTTTTCTCCCTACACTGTCCATTGAGTTGTCCTCAAAACCAATATACATCCTGCTATATCTCCCACATGGAAAGTGCCAGGAGGGAGAAGTGGGGATTATGTTTAGACTTTCTCGGAACTGCTTCAAATCAACTAGATATCTTTGTGCTGTAAATCTCCCAACAGCCAAACGCAAAAGCAGCAAACATCTCGCTGTATGTCCCACATCCAAAGTGCCAAGAGAGAGCTTGCTCTCCCTGTCTTTGAGTACTGTTTTCACTGTCCCGGTTACCTCTTTGCTAACATTCTCTTCAGAGCTGCAGTGAAACCAGGAACCACGTGGAGAAAGCACCCACACTGAAAGTGCCTGGAGGGAACATTGGGGCTTCTTCTCAGTGTCTCTGCCATAGGGTTTCACTGTCCCGGGAAAGTCTCTGCTAACACCGTGCAGAGCGCTGTGCCCAATATACAGAAACGTCTTGCGGTATCTCCTACAGGGAAAGTGCCAGGAGGGAATTGCGGAGCTTGTTCTCAGTGTCTCTGAGAATTGCTCTGATTATCTGTGTGACCTCTTTGCTAAGACTCTCCAGAGAGCCGTCCTCAAAACAAACACACATCTTGACATATCTCCCACATTGATCGCAGTGTCTCCAGAAACGGCATTCAAGGAGCCAGGAGGTTTTCTCCCTACACTGTCCATTGAGTTGTCCTCAAAACCAATATACATCCTGCTATATCTCCCACATGGAAAGTGCCAGGAGGGAGAAGTGGGGATTATGTTTAGACTTTCTCGGAACTGCTTCAAATCAACTAGATATCTTTGTGCTGTAAATCTCCCAACAGCCAAACGCAAAAGCAGCAAACATCTCGCTGTATGTCCCACATCCAAAGTGCCAAGAGAGAGCTTGCTCTCCCTGTCTTTGAGTACTGTTTTCACTGTCCCGGTTACCTCTTTGCTAACATTCTCTTCAGAGCTGCAGTGAAACCAGGAACCACGTGGAGAAAGCACCCACACTGAAAGTGCCTGGAGGGAACATTGGGGCTTCTTCTCAGTGTCTCTGACATAGGGTTTCACTGTCCCGGGAAAGTCTCTGCTAACACCGTGCAGAGCGCTGTGCCCAATATACAGAAACGTCTTGCGGTATCTCCTACAGGGAAAGTGCCAGGAGGGAATTGCGGAGCTTGTTCTCAGTGTCTCTGAGAATTGCTCTGATTATCTGTGTGACCTCTTTGCTAAGACTCTCCAGAGAGCCGTCCTCAAAACAAACACACATCTTGACATATCTCCCACATTGATCGCAGTGTCTCCAGAAACGGCATTCAAGGAGCCAGGAGGTTTTCTCCCTACACTGTCCATTGAGTTGTCCTCAAAACCAATATACATCCTGCTATATCTCCCACATGGAAAGTGCCAGGAGGGAGAAGTGGGGATTATGTTTAGACTTTCTCGGAACTGCTTCAAATCAACTAGATATCTTTGTGCTGTAAATCTCCCAACAGCCAAACGCAAAAGCAGCAAACATCTCGCTGTATGTCCCACATCCAAAGTGCCAAGAGAGAGCTTGCTCTCCCTGTCTTTGAGTACTGTTTTCACTGTCCCGGTTACCTCTTTGCTAACATTCTCTTCAGAGCTGCAGTGAAACCAGGAACCACGTGGAGAAAGCACCCACACTGAAAGTGCCTGGAGGGAACATTGGGGCTTCTTCTCAGTGTCTCTGACATAGGGTTTCACTGTCCCGGGAAAGTCTCTGCTAACACCGTGCAGAGCGCTGTGCCCAATATACAGAAACGTCTTGCGGTATCTCCTACAGGGAAAGTGCCAGGAGGGAATTGCGGAGCTTGTTCTCAGTGTCTCTGAGAATTGCTCTGATTATCTGTGTGACCTCTTTGCTAAGACTCTCCAGAGAGCCGTCCTCAAAACAAACACACATCTTGACATATCTCCCACATTGATCGCAGTGTCTCCAGAAACGGCATTCAAGGAGCCAGGAGGTTTTCTCCCTACACTGTCCATTGAGTTGTCCTCAAAACCAATATACATCCTGCTATATCTCCCACATGGAAAGTGCCAGGAGGGAGAAGTGGGGATTATGTTTAGACTTTCTCGGAACTGCTTCAAATCAACTAGATATCTTTGTGCTGTAAATCTCCCAACAGCCAAACGCAAAAGCAGCAAACATCTCGCTGTATGTCCCACATCCAAAGTGCCAAGAGAGAGCTTGCTCTCCCTGTCTTTGAGTACTGTTTTCACTGTCCCGGTTACCTCTTTGCTAACATTCTCTTCAGAGCTGCAGTGAAACCAGGAACCACGTGGAGAAAGCACCCACACTGAAAGTGCCTGGAGGGAACATTGGGGCTTCTTCTCAGTGTCTCTGACATAGGGTTTCACTGTCCCGGGAAAGTCTCTGCTAACACCGTGCAGAGCGCTGTGCCCAATATACAGAAACGTCTTGCGGTATCTCCTACAGGGAAAGTGCCAGGAGGGAATTGCGGAGCTTGTTCTCAGTGTCTCTGAGAATTGCTCTGATTATCTGTGTGACCTCTTTGCTAAGACTCTCCAGAGAGCTGTCCTCAAAACAAACACACATCTTGACATATCTCCCACATTGATCGCAGTGTCTCCAGAAACGGCATTCAAGGAGCCAGGACCTTTTCTCCCTACACTGTCCATTGAGTTGTCCTCAAAACCAATATACATCCTGCTATATCTCCCACATGGAAAGTGCCAGGAGGGAGAAGTGGGGATTATGTTTAGACTTTCTCGGAACTGCTTCAAATCAACTAGATATCTTTGTGCTGTAAATCTCCCAACAGCCAAACGCAAAAGCAGCAAACATCTCGCTGTATGTCCCACATCCAAAGTGCCAAGAGAGAGCTTGCTCTCCCTGTCTTTGAGTACTGTTTTCACTGTCCCGGTTACCTCTTTGCTAACATTCTCTTCAGAGCTGCAGTGAAACCAGGAACCACGTGGAGAAAGCACCCACACTGAAAGTGCCTGGAGGGAACATTGGGGCTTCTTCTCAGTGTCTCTGACATAGGGTTTCACTGTCCCGGGAAAGTCTCTGCTAACACCGTGCAGAGCGCTGTGCCCAATATACAGAAACGTCTTGCGGTATCTCCTACAGGGAAAGTGCCAGGAGGGAATTGCGGAGCTTGTTCTCAGTGTCTCTGAGAATTGCTCTGATTATCTGTGTGACCTCTTTGCTAAGACTCTCCAGAGAGCCGTCCTCAAAACCAACACACATCTTGACATATCTCCCACATTGATCGCAGTGTCTCCAGAAACGGCATTCAAGGAGCCAGGAGGTTTTCTCCCTACACTGTCCATTGAGTTGTCCTCAAAACCAATATACATCCTGCTATATCTCCCACATGGAAAGTGCCAGGAGGGAGAAGTGGGGATTATGTTTAGACTTTCTCGGAACTGCTTCAAATCAACTAGATATCTTTGTGCTGTAAATCTCCCAACAGCCAAACGCAAAAGCAGCAAACATCTCGCTGTATGTCCCACATCCAAAGTGCCAAGAGAGAGCTTGCTCTCCCTGTCTTTGAGTACTGTTTTCACTGTCCCGGTTACCTCTTTGCTAACATTCTCTTCAGAGCTGCAGTGAAACCAGGAACCACGTGGAGAAAGCAGCCACACTGAAAGTGCCTGGAGGGAACATTGGGGCTTCTTCTCAGTGTCTCTGCCATAGGGTTTCACTGTCCCGGGAAAGTCTCTGCTAACACCGTGCAGAGCGCTGTGCCCAATATACAGAAACGTCTTGCGGTATCTCCTACAGGGAAAGTGCCAGGAGGGAATTGCGGAGCTTGTTCTCAGTGTCTCTGAGAATTGCTCTGATTATCTGTGTGACCTCTTTGCTAAGACTCTCCAGAGAGCCGTCCTCAAAACAAACACACATCTTGACATATCTCCCACATTGATCGCAGTGTCTCCAGAAACGGCATTCAAGGAGCCAGGAGGTTTTCTCCCTACACTGTCCATTGAGTTGTCCTCAAAACCAATATACATCCTGCTATATCTCCCACATGGAAAGTGCCAGGAGGGAGAAGTGGGGATTATGTTTAGACTTTCTCGGAACTGCTTCAAATCAACTAGATATCTTTGTGCTGTAAATCTCCCAACAGCCAAACGCAAAAGCAGCAAACATCTCGCTGTATGTCCCACATCCAAAGTGCCAAGAGAGAGCTTGCTCTCCCTGTCTTTGAGTACTGTTTTCACTGTCCCGGTTACCTCTTTGCTAACATTCTCTTCAGAGCTGCAGTGAAACCAGGAACCACGTGGAGAAAGCACCCACACTGAAAGTGCCTGGAGGGAACATTGGGGCTTCTTCTCAGTGTCTCTGCCATAGGGTTTCACTGTCCCGGGAAAGTCTCTGCTAACACCGTGCAGAGCGCTGTGCCCAATATACAGAAACGTCTTGCGGTATCTCCTACAGGGAAAGTGCCAGGAGGGAATTGCGGAGCTTGTTCTCAGTGTCTCTGAGAATTGCTCTGATTATCTGTGTGACCTCTTTGCTAAGACTCTCCAGAGAGCCGTCCTCAAAACAAACACACATCTTGACATATCTCCCACATTGATCGCAGTGTCTCCAGAAACGGCATTCAAGGAGCCAGGACCTTTTCTCCCTACACTGTCCATTGAGTTGTCCTCAAAACCAATATACATCCTGCTATATCTCCCACATGGAAAGTGCCAGGAGGGAGAAGTGGGGATTATGTTTAGACTTTCTCGGAACTGCTTCAAATCAACTAGATATCTTTGTGCTGTAAATCTCCCAACAGCCAAACGCAAAAGCAGCAAACATCTCGCTGTATGTCCCACATCCAAAGTGCCAAGAGAGAGCTTGCTCTCCCTGTCTTTGAGTACTGTTTTCACTGTCCCGGTTACCTCTTTGCTAACATTCTCTTCAGAGCTGCAGTGAAACCAGGAACCACGTGGAGAAAGCACCCACACTGAAAGTGCCTGGAGGGAACATTGGGGCTTCTTCTCAGTGTCTCTGCCATAGGGTTTCACTGTCCCGGGAAAGTCTCTGCTAACACCGTGCAGAGCGCTGTGCCCAATATACAGAAACGTCTTGCGGTATCTCCTACAGGGAAAGTGCCAGGAGGGAATTGCGGAGCTTGTTCTCAGTGTCTCTGAGAATTGCTCTGATTATCTGTGTGACCTCTTTGCTAAGACTCTCCAGAGAGCCGTCCTCAAAACAAACACACATCTTGACATATCTCCCACATTGATCGCAGTGTCTCCAGAAACGGCATTCAAGGAGCCAGGACCTTTTCTCCCTACACTGTCCATTGAGTTGTCCTCAAAACCAATATACATCCTGCTATATCTCCCACATGGAAAGTGCCAGGAGGGAGAAGTGGGGATTATGTTTAGACTTTCTCGGAACTGCTTCAAATCAACTAGATATCTTTGTGCTGTAAATCTCCCAACAGCCAAACGCAAAAGCAGCAAACATCTCGCTGTATGTCCCACATCCAAAGTGCCAAGAGAGAGCTTGCTCTCCCTGTCTTTGAGTACTGTTTTCACTGTCCCGGTTACCTCTTTGCTAACATTCTCTTCAGAGCTGCAGTGAAACCAGGAACCACGTGGAGAAAGCACCCACACTGAAAGTGCCTGGAGGGAACATTGGGGCTTCTTCTCAGTGTCTCTGACATAGGGTTTCACTGTCCCGGGAAAGTCTCTGCTAACACCGTGCAGAGCGCTGTGCCCAATATACAGAAACGTCTTGCGGTATCTCCTACAGGGAAAGTGCCAGGAGGGAATTGCGGAGCTTGTTCTCAGTGTCTCTGAGAATTGCTCTGATTATCTGTGTGACCTCTTTGCTAAGACTCTCCAGAGAGCCGTCCTCAAAACCAACACACATCTTGACATATCTCCCACATTGATCGCAGTGTCTCCAGAAACGGCATTCAAGGAGCCAGGAGGTTTTCTCCCTACACTGTCCGTTGAGTTGTCCTCAAAACCAATATACATCCTGCTATATCTCCCACATGGAAAGTGCCAGGAGGGAGAAGTGGGGATTATGTTTAGACTTTCTCGGAACTGCTTCAAATCAACTAGATATCTTTGTGCTGTAAATCTCCCAACAGCCAAACGCAAAAGCAGCAAACATCTCGCTGTATGTCCCACATCCAAAGTGCCAAGAGAGAGCTTGCTCTCCCTGTCTTTGAGTACTGTTTTCACTGTCCCGGTTACCTCTTTGCTAACATTCTCTTCAGAGCTGCAGTGAAACCAGGAACCACGTGGAGAAAGCACCCACACTGAAAGTGCCTGGAGGGAACATTGGGGCTTCTTCTCAGTGTCTCTGCCATAGGGTTTCACTGTCCCGGGAAAGTCTCTGCTAACACCGTGCAGAGCGCTGTGCCCAATATACAGAAACGTCTTGCGGTATCTCCTACAGGGAAAGTGCCAGGAGGGAATTGCGGAGCTTGTTCTCAGTGTCTCTGAGAATTGCTCTGATTATCTGTGTGACCTCTTTGCTAAGACTCTCCAGAGAGCCGTCCTCAAAACAAACACACATCTTGACATATCTCCCACATTGATCGCAGTGTCTCCAGAAACGGCATTCAAGGAGCCAGGAGGTTTTCTCCCTACACTGTCCATTGAGTTGTCCTCAAAACCAATATACATCCTGCTATATCTCCCACATGGAAAGTGCCAGGAGGGAGAAGTGGGGATTATGTTTAGACTTTCTCGGAACTGCTTCAAATCAACTAGATATCTTTGTGCTGTAAATCTCCCAACAGCCAAATGCAAAAGCAGCAAACATCTCGCTGTATGTCCCACATCCAAAGTGCCAAGAGAGAGCTTGCTCTCCCTGTCTTTGAGTACTGTTTTCACTGTCCCGGTTACCTCTTTGCTAACATTCTCTTCAGAGCTGCAGTGAAACCAGGAACCACGTGGAGAAAGCACCCACACTGAAAGTGCCTGGAGGGAACATTGGGGCTTCTTCTCAGTGTCTCTGCCATAGGGTTTCACTGTGCCGGGAAAGTCTCTGCTAACACCGTGCAGAGCGCTGTGCCCAATATACAGAAACGTCTTGCGGTATCTCCTACAGGGAAAGTGCCAGGAGGGAATTGCGGAGCTTGTTCTCAGTGTCTCTGAGAATTGCTCTGATTATCTGTGTGACCTCTTTGCTAAGACTCTCCAGAGAGCCGTCCTCAAAACAAACACACATCTTGACATATGTCCCACATTGATCGCAGTGTCTCCAGAAACGGCATTCAAGGAGCCAGGAGGTTTTCTCCCTACACTGTCCATTGAGTTGTCCTCAAAACCAATATACATCCTGCTATATCTCCCACATGGAAAGTGCCAGGAGGGAGAAGTGGGGATTATGTTTAGACTTTCTCGGAACTGCTTCAAATCAACTAGATATCTTTGTGCTGTAAATCTCCCAACAGCCAAACGCAAAAGCAGCAAACATCTCGCTGTATGTCCCACATCCAAAGTGCCAAGAGAGAGCTTGCTCTCCCTGTCTTTGAGTACTGTTTTCACTGTCCCGGTTACCTCTTTGCTAACATTCTCTTCAGAGCTGCAGTGAAACCAGGAACCACGTGGAGAAAGCACCCACACTGAAAGTGCCTGGAGGGAACATTGGGGCTTCTTCTCAGTGTCTCTGCCATAGGGTTTCACTGTCCCGGGAAAGTCTCTGCTAACACCGTGCAGAGCGCTGTGCCCAATATACAGAAACGTCTTGCGGTATCTCCTACAGGGAAAGTGCCAGGAGGGAATTGCGGAGCTTGTTCTCAGTGTCTCTGAGAATTGCTCTGATTATCTGTGTGACCTCTTTGCTAAGACTCTCCAGAGAGCCGTCCTCAAAACAAACACACATCTTGACATATCTCCCACATTGATCGCAGTGTCTCCAGAAACGGCATTCAAGGAGCCAGGACCTTTTCTCCCTACACTGTCCATTGAGTTGTCCTCAAAACCAATATACATCCTGCTATATCTCCCACATGGAAAGTGCCAGGAGGGAGAAGTGGGGATTATGTTTAGACTTTCTCGGAACTGCTTCAAATCAACTAGATATCTTTGTGCTGTAAATCTCCCAACAGCCAAACGCAAAAGCAGCAAACATCTCGCTGTATGTCCCACATCCAAAGTGCCAAGAGAGAGCTTGCTCTCCCTGTCTTTGAGTACTGTTTTCACTGTCCCGGTTACCTCTTTGCTAACATTCTCTTCAGAGCTGCAGTGAAACCAGGAACCACGTGGAGAAAGCACCCACACTGAAAGTGCCTGGAGGGAACATTGGGGCTTCTTCTCAGTGTCTCTGACATAGGGTTTCACTGTCCCGGGAAAGTCTCTGCTAACACCGTGCAGAGCGCTGTGCCCAATATACAGAAACGTCTTGCGGTATCTCCTACAGGGAAAGTGCCAGGAGGGAATTGCGGAGCTTGTTCTCAGTGTCTCTGAGAATTGCTCTGATTATCTGTGTGACCTCTTTGCTAAGACTCTCCAGAGAGCCGTCCTCAAAACCAACACACATCTTGACATATCTCCCACATTGATCGCAGTGTCTCCAGAAACGGCATTCAAGGAGCCAGGACCTTTTCTCCCTACACTGTCCATTGAGTTGTCCTCAAAACCAATATACATCCTGCTATATCTCCCACATGGAAAGTGCCAGGAGGGAGAAGTGGGGATTATGTTTAGACTTTCTCGGAACTGCTTCAAATCAACTAGATATCTTTGTGCTGTAAATCTCCCAACAGCCAAACGCAAAAGCAGCAAACATCTCGCTGTATGTCCCACATCCAAAGTGCCAAGAGAGAGCTTGCTCTCCCTGTCTTTGAGTACTGTTTTCACTGTCCCGGTTACCTCTTTGCTAACATTCTCTTCAGAGCTGCAGTGAAACCAGGAACCACGTGGAGAAAGCACCCACACTGAAAGTGCCTGGAGGGAACATTGGGGCTTCTTCTCAGTGTCTCTGCCATAGGGTTTCACTGTCCCGGGAAAGTCTCTGCTAACACCGTGCAGAGCGCTGTGCCCAATATACAGAAACGTCTTGCGGTATCTCCTACAGGGAAAGTGCCAGGAGGGAATTGCGGAGCTTGTTCTCAGTGTCTCTGAGAATTGCTCTGATTATCTGTGTGACCTCTTTGCTAAGACTCTCCAGAGAGCCGTCCTCAAAACAAACACACATCTTGACATATCTCCCACATTGATCGCAGTGTCTCCAGAAACGGCATTCAAGGAGCCAGGAGGTTTTCTCCCTACACTGTCCATTGAGTTGTCCTCAAAACCAATATACATCCTGCTATATCTCCCACATGGAAAGTGCCAGGAGGGAGAAGTGGGGATTATGTTTAGACTTTCTCGGAACTGCTTCAAATCAACTAGATATCTTTGTGCTGTAAATCTCCCAACAGCCAAACGCAAAAGCAGCAAACATCTCGCTGTATGTCCCACATCCAAAGTGCCAAGAGAGAGCTTGCTCTCCCTGTCTTTGAGTACTGTTTTCACTGTCCCGGTTACCTCTTTGCTAACATTCTCTTCAGAGCTGCAGTGAAACCAGGAACCACGTGGAGAAAGCACCCACACTGAAAGTGCCTGGAGGGAACATTGGGGCTTCTTCTCAGTGTCTCTGCCATAGGGTTTCACTGTCCCGGGAAAGTCTCTGCTAACACCGTGCAGAGCGCTGTGCCCAATATACAGAAACGTCTTGCGGTATCTCCTACAGGGAAAGTGCCAGGAGGGAATTGCGGAGCTTGTTCTCAGTGTCTCTGAGAATTGCTCTGATTATCTGTGTGACCTCTTTGCTAAGACTCTCCAGAGAGCCGTCCTCAAAACAAACACACATCTTGACATATCTCCCACATTGATCGCAGTGTCTCCAGAAACGGCATTCAAGGAGCCAGGACCTTTTCTCCCTACACTGTCCATTGAGTTGTCCTCAAAACCAATATACATCCTGCTATATCTCCCACATGGAAAGTGCCAGGAGGGAGAAGTGGGGATTATGTTTAGACTTTCTCGGAACTGCTTCAAATCAACTAGATATCTTTGTGCTGTAAATCTCCCAACAGCCAAACGCAAAAGCAGCAAACATCTCGCTGTATGTCCCACATCCAAAGTGCCAAGAGAGAGCTTGCTCTCCCTGTCTTTGAGTACTGTTTTCACTGTCCCGGTTACCTCTTTGCTAACATTCTCTTCAGAGCTGCAGTGAAACCAGGAACCACGTGGAGAAAGCACCCACACTGAAAGTGCCTGGAGGGAACATTGGGGCTTCTTCTCAGTGTCTCTGACATAGGGTTTCACTGTCCCGGGAAAGTCTCTGCTAACACCGTGCAGAGCGCTGTGCCCAATATACAGAAACGTCTTGCGGTATCTCCTACAGGGAAAGTGCCAGGAGGGAATTGCGGAGCTTGTTCTCAGTGTCTCTGAGAATTGCTCTGATTATCTGTGTGACCTCTTTGCTAAGACTCTCCAGAGAGCCGTCCTCAAAACCAACACACATCTTGACATATCTCCCACATTGATCGCAGTGTCTCCAGAAACGGCATTCAAGGAGCCAGGAGGTTTTCTCCCTACACTGTCCGTTGAGTTGTCCTCAAAACCAATATACATCCTGCTATATCTCCCACATGGAAAGTGCCAGGAGGGAGAAGTGGGGATTATGTTTAGACTTTCTCGGAACTGCTTCAAATCAACTAGATATCTTTGTGCTGTAAATCTCCCAACAGCCAAACGCAAAAGCAGCAAACATCTCGCTGTATGTCCCACATCCAAAGTGCCAAGAGAGAGCTTGCTCTCCCTGTCTTTGAGTACTGTTTTCACTGTCCCGGTTACCTCTTTGCTAACATTCTCTTCAGAGCTGCAGTGAAACCAGGAACCACGTGGAGAAAGCACCCACACTGAAAGTGCCTGGAGGGAACATTGGGGCTTCTTCTCAGTGTCTCTGCCATAGGGTTTCACTGTCCCGGGAAAGTCTCTGCTAACACCGTGCAGAGCGCTGTGCCCAATATACAGAAACGTCTTGCGGTATCTCCTACAGGGAAAGTGCCAGGAGGGAATTGCGGAGCTTGTTCTCAGTGTCTCTGAGAATTGCTCTGATTATCTGTGTGACCTCTTTGCTAAGACTCTCCAGAGAGCCGTCCTCAAAACAAACACACATCTTGACATATCTCCCACATTGATCGCAGTGTCTCCAGAAACGGCATTCAAGGAGCCAGGAGGTTTTCTCCCTACACTGTCCATTGAGTTGTCCTCAAAACCAATATACATCCTGCTATATCTCCCACATGGAAAGTGCCAGGAGGGAGAAGTGGGGATTATGTTTAGACTTTCTCGGAACTGCTTCAAATCAACTAGATATCTTTGTGCTGTAAATCTCCCAACAGCCAAACGCAAAAGCAGCAAACATCTCGCTGTATGTCCCACATCCAAAGTGCCAAGAGAGAGCTTGCTCTCCCTGTCTTTGAGTACTGTTTTCACTGTCCCGGTTACCTCTTTGCTAACATTCTCTTCAGAGCTGCAGTGAAACCAGGAACCACGTGGAGAAAGCACCCACACTGAAAGTGCCTGGAGGGAACATTGGGGCTTCTTCTCAGTGTCTCTGCCATAGGGTTTCACTGTGCCGGGAAAGTCTCTGCTAACACCGTGCAGAGCGCTGTGCCCAATATACAGAAACGTCTTGCGGTATCTCCTACAGGGAAAGTGCCAGGAGGGAATTGCGGAGCTTGTTCTCAGTGTCTCTGAGAATTGCTCTGATTATCTGTGTGACCTCTTTGCTAAGACTCTCCAGAGAGCCGTCCTCAAAACAAACACACATCTTGACATATGTCCCACATTGATCGCAGTGTCTCCAGAAACGGCATTCAAGGAGCCAGGAGGTTTTCTCCCTACACTGTCCATTGAGTTGTCCTCAAAACCAATATACATCCTGCTATATCTCCCACATGGAAAGTGCCAGGAGGGAGAAGTGGGGATTATGTTTAGACTTTCTCGGAACTGCTTCAAATCAACTAGATATCTTTGTGCTGTAAATCTCCCAACAGCCAAACGCAAAAGCAGCAAACATCTCGCTGTATGTCCCACATCCAAAGTGCCAAGAGAGAGCTTGCTCTCCCTGTCTTTGAGTACTGTTTTCACTGTCCCGGTTACCTCTTTGCTAACATTCTCTTCAGAGCTGCAGTGAAACCAGGAACCACGTGGAGAAAGCACCCACACTGAAAGTGCCTGGAGGGAACATTGGGGCTTCTTCTCAGTGTCTCTGCCATAGGGTTTCACTGTCCCGGGAAAGTCTCTGCTAACACCGTGCAGAGCGCTGTGCCCAATATACAGAAACGTCTTGCGGTATCTCCTACAGGGAAAGTGCCAGGAGGGAATTGCGGAGCTTGTTCTCAGTGTCTCTGAGAATTGCTCTGATTATCTGTGTGACCTCTTTGCTAAGACTCTCCAGAGAGCCGTCCTCAAAACCAACACACATCTTGACATATCTCCCACATTGATCGCAGTGTCTCCAGAAACGGCATTCAAGGAGCCAGGACCTTTTCTCCCTACACTGTCCATTGAGTTGTCCTCAAAACCAATATACATCCTGCTATATCTCCCACATGGAAAGTGCCAGGAGGGAGAAGTGGGGATTATGTTTAGACTTTCTCGGAACTGCTTCAAATCAACTAGATATCTTTGTGCTGTAAATCTCCCAACAGCCAAACGCAAAAGCAGCAAACATCTCGCTGTATGTCCCACATCCAAAGTGCCAAGAGAGAGCTTGCTCTCCCTGTCTTTGAGTACTGTTTTCACTGTCCCGGTTACCTCTTTGCTAACATTCTCTTCAGAGCTGCAGTGAAACCAGGAACCACGTGGAGAAAGCACCCACACTGAAAGTGCCTGGAGGGAACATTGGGGCTTCTTCTCAGTGTCTCTGACATAGGGTTTCACTGTCCCGGGAAAGTCTCTGCTAACACCGTGCAGAGCGCTGTGCCCAATATACAGAAACGTCTTGCGGTATCTCCTACAGGGAAAGTGCCAGGAGGGAATTGCGGAGCTTGTTCTCAGTGTCTCTGAGAATTGCTCTGATTATCTGTGTGACCTCTTTGCTAAGACTCTCCAGAGAGCCGTCCTCAAAACCAACACACATCTTGACATATCTCCCACATTGATCGCAGTGTCTCCAGAAACGGCATTCAAGGAGCCAGGACCTTTTCTCCCTACACTGTCCATTGAGTTGTCCTCAAAACCAATATACATCCTGCTATATCTCCCACATGGAAAGTGCCAGGAGGGAGAAGTGGGGATTATGTTTAGACTTTCTCGGAACTGCTTCAAATCAACTAGATATCTTTGTGCTGTAAATCTCCCAACAGCCAAACGCAAAAGCAGCAAACATCTCGCTGTATGTCCCACATCCAAAGTGCCAAGAGAGAGCTTGCTCTCCCTGTCTTTGAGTACTGTTTTCACTGTCCCGGTTACCTCTTTGCTAACATTCTCTTCAGAGCTGCAGTGAAACCAGGAACCACGTGGAGAAAGCAGCCACACTGAAAGTGCCTGGAGGGAACATTGGGGCTTCTTCTCAGTGTCTCTGCCATAGGGTTTCACTGTCCCGGGAAAGTCTCTGCTAACACCGTGCAGAGCGCTGTGCCCAATATACAGAAACGTCTTGCGGTATCTCCTACAGGGAAAGTGCCAGGAGGGAATTGCGGAGCTTGTTCTCAGTGTCTCTGAGAATTGCTCTGATTATCTGTGTGACCTCTTTGCTAAGACTCTCCAGAGAGCCGTCCTCAAAACAAACACACATCTTGACATATCTCCCACATTGATCGCAGTGTCTCCAGAAACGGCATTCAAGGAGCCAGGAGGTTTTCTCCCTACACTGTCCATTGAGTTGTCCTCAAAACCAATATACATCCTGCTATATCTCCCACATGGAAAGTGCCAGGAGGGAGAAGTGGGGATTATGTTTAGACTTTCTCGGAACTGCTTCAAATCAACTAGATATCTTTGTGCTGTAAATCTCCCAACAGCCAAACGCAAAAGCAGCAAACATCTCGCTGTATGTCCCACATCCAAAGTGCCAAGAGAGAGCTTGCTCTCCCTGTCTTTGAGTACTGTTTTCACTGTCCCGGTTACCTCTTTGCTAACATTCTCTTCAGAGCTGCAGTGAAACCAGGAACCACGTGGAGAAAGCACCCACACTGAAAGTGCCTGGAGGGAACATTGGGGCTTCTTCTCAGTGTCTCTGCCATAGGGTTTCACTGTCCCGGGAAAGTCTCTGCTAACACCGTGCAGAGCGCTGTGCCCAATATACAGAAACGTCTTGCGGTATCTCCTACAGGGAAAGTGCCAGGAGGGAATTGCGGAGCTTGTTCTCAGTGTCTCTGAGAATTGCTCTGATTATCTGTGTGACCTCTTTGCTAAGACTCTCCAGAGAGCCGTCCTCAAAACCAACACACATCTTGACATATCTCCCACATTGATCGCAGTGTCTCCAGAAACGGCATTCAAGGAGCCAGGACCTTTTCTCCCTACACTGTCCATTGAGTTGTCCTCAAAACCAATATACATCCTGCTATATCTCCCACATGGAAAGTGCCAGGAGGGAGAAGTGGGGATTATGTTTAGACTTTCTCGGAACTGCTTCAAATCAACTAGATATCTTTGTGCTGTAAATCTCCCAACAGCCAAACGCAAAAGCAGCAAACATCTCGCTGTATGTCCCACATCCAAAGTGCCAAGAGAGAGCTTGCTCTCCCTGTCTTTGAGTACTGTTTTCACTGTCCCGGTTACCTCTTTGCTAACATTCTCTTCAGAGCTGCAGTGAAACCAGGAACCACGTGGAGAAAGCACCCACACTGAAAGTGCCTGGAGGGAACATTGGGGCTTCTTCTCAGTGTCTCTGCCATAGGGTTTCACTGTCCCGGGAAAGTCTCTGCTAACACCGTGCAGAGCGCTGTGCCCAATATACAGAAACGTCTTGCGGTATCTCCTACAGGGAAAGTGCCAGGAGGGAATTGCGGAGCTTGTTCTCAGTGTCTCTGAGAATTGCTCTGATTATCTGTGTGACCTCTTTGCTAAGACTCTCCAGAGAGCCGTCCTCAAAACAAACACACATCTTGACATATCTCCCACATTGATCGCAGTGTCTCCAGAAACGGCATTCAAGGAGCCAGGAGGTTTTCTCCCTACACTGTCCATTGAGTTGTCCTCAAAACCAATATACATCCTGCTATATCTCCCACATGGAAAGTGCCAGGAGGGAGAAGTGGGGATTATGTTTAGACTTTCTCGGAACTGCTTCAAATCAACTAGATATCTTTGTGCTGTAAATCTCCCAACAGCCAAACGCAAAAGCAGCAAACATCTCGCTGTATGTCCCACATCCAAAGTGCCAAGAGAGAGCTTGCTCTCCCTGTCTTTGAGTACTGTTTTCACTGTCCCGGTTACCTCTTTGCTAACATTCTCTTCAGAGCTGCAGTGAAACCAGGAACCACGTGGAGAAAGCACCCACACTGAAAGTGCCTGGAGGGAACATTGGGGCTTCTTCTCAGTGTCTCTGCCATAGGGTTTCACTGTCCCGGGAAAGTCTCTGCTAACACCGTGCAGAGCGCTGTGCCCAATATACAGAAACGTCTTGCGGTATCTCCTACAGGGAAAGTGCCAGGAGGGAATTGCGGAGCTTGTTCTCAGTGTCTCTGAGAATTGCTCTGATTATCTGTGTGACCTCTTTGCTAAGACTCTCCAGAGAGCCGTCCTCAAAACAAACACACATCTTGACATATCTCCCACATTGATCGCAGTGTCTCCAGAAACGGCATTCAAGGAGCCAGGAGGTTTTCTCCCTACACTGTCCATTGAGTTGTCCTCAAAACCAATATACATCCTGCTATATCTCCCACATGGAAAGTGCCAGGAGGGAGAAGTGGGGATTATGTTTAGACTTTCTCGGAACTGCTTCAAATCAACTAGATATCTTTGTGCTGTAAATCTCCCAACAGCCAAACGCAAAAGCAGCAAACATCTCGCTGTATGTCCCACATCCAAAGTGCCAAGAGAGAGCTTGCTCTCCCTGTCTTTGAGTACTGTTTTCACTGTCCCGGTTACCTCTTTGCTAACATTCTCTTCAGAGCTGCAGTGAAACCAGGAACCACGTGGAGAAAGCACCCACACTGAAAGTGCCTGGAGGGAACATTGGGGCTTCTTCTCAGTGTCTCTGCCATAGGGTTTCACTGTCCCGGGAAAGTCTCTGCTAACACCGTGCAGAGCGCTGTGCCCAATATACAGAAGCGTCTTGCGGTATCTCCTACAGGGAAAGTGCCAGGAGGGAATTGCGGAGCTTGTTCTCAGTGTCTCTGAGAATTGCTCTGATTATCTGTGTGACCTCTTTGCTAAGACTCTCCAGAGAGCCGTCCTCAAAACAAACACACATCTTGACATATCTCCCACATTGATCGCAGTGTCTCCAGAAACGGCATTCAAGGAGCCAGGACCTTTTCTCCCTACACTGTCCATTGAGTTGTCCTCAAAACCAATATACATCCTGCTATATCTCCCACATGGAAAGTGCCAGGAGGGAGAAGTGGGGATTATGTTTAGACTTTCTCGGAACTGCTTCAAATCAACTAGATATCTTTGTGCTGTAAATCTCCCAACAGCCAAACGCAAAAGCAGCAAACATCTCGCTGTATGTCCCACATCCAAAGTGCCAAGAGAGAGCTTGCTCTCCCTGTCTTTGAGTACTGTTTTCACTGTCCCGGTTACCTCTTTGCTAACATTCTCTTCAGAGCCGCAGTGAAACCAGGAACCACGTGGAGAAAGCACCCACACTGAAAGTGCCTGGAGGGAACATTGGGGCTTCTTCTCAGTGTCTCTGACATAGGGTTTCACTGTCCCGGGAAAGTCTCTGCTAACACCGTGCAGAGCGCTGTGCCCAATATACAGAAACGTCTTGCGGTATCTCCTACAGGGAAAGTGCCAGGAGGGAATTGCGGAGCTTGTTCTCAGTGTCTCTGAGAATTGCTCTGATTATCTGTGTGACCTCTTTGCTAAGACTCTCCAGAGAGCCGTCCTCAAAACAAACACACATCTTGACATATCTCCCACATTGATCGCAGTGTCTCCAGAAACGGCATTCAAGGAGCCAGGAGGTTTTCTCCCTACACTGTCCATTGAGTTGTCCTCAAAAGCAATATACATCCTGCTATATCTCCCACATGGAAAGTGCCAGGAGGGAGAAGTGGGGATTATGTTTAGACTTTCTCGGAACTGCTTCAAATCAACTAGATATCTTTGTGCTGTAAATCTCCCAACAGCCAAACGCAAAAGCAGCAAACATCTCGCTGTATGTCCCACATCCAAAGTGCCAAGAGAGAGCTTGCTCTCCCTGTCTTTGAGTACTGTTTTCACTGTCCCGGTTACCTCTTTGCTAACATTCTCTTCAGAGCTGCAGTGAAACCAGGAACCACGTGGAGAAAGCACCCACACTGAAAGTGCCTGGAGGGAACATTGGGGCTTCTTCTCAGTGTCTCTGCCATAGGGTTTCACTGTCCCGGGAAAGTCTCTGCTAACACCGTGCAGAGCGCTGTGCCCAATATACAGAAACGTCTTGCGGTATCTCCTACAGGGAAAGTGCCAGGAGGGAATTGCGGAGCTTGTTCTCAGTGTCTCTGAGAATTGCTCTGATTATCTGTGTGACCTCTTTGCTAAGACTCTCCAGAGAGCCGTCCTCAAAACAAACACACATCTTGACATATCTCCCACATTGATCGCAGTGTCTCCAGAAACGGCATTCAAGGAGCCAGGACCTTTTCTCCCTACACTGTCCATTGAGTTGTCCTCAAAACCAATATACATCCTGCTATATCTCCCACATGGAAAGTGCCAGGAGGGAGAAGTGGGGATTATGTTTAGACTTTCTCGGAACTGCTTCAAATCAACTAGATATCTTTGTGCTGTAAATCTCCCAACAGCCAAACGCAAAAGCAGCAAACATCTCGCTGTATGTCCCACATCCAAAGTGCCAAGAGAGAGCTTGCTCTCCCTGTCTTTGAGTACTGTTTTCACTGTCCCGGTTACCTCTTTGCTAACATTCTCTTCAGAGCTGCAGTGAAACCAGGAACCACGTGGAGAAAGCACCCACACTGAAAGTGCCTGGAGGGAACATTGGGGCTTCTTCTCAGTGTCTCTGACATAGGGTTTCACTGTCCCGGGAAAGTCTCTGCTAACACCGTGCAGAGCGCTGTGCCCAATATACAGAAACGTCTTGCGGTATCTCCTACAGGGAAAGTGCCAGGAGGGAATTGCGGAGCTTGTTCTCAGTGTCTCTGAGAATTGCTCTGATTATCTGTGTGACCTCTTTGCTAAGACTCTCCAGAGAGCCGTCCTCAAAACCAACACACATCTTGACATATCTCCCACATTGATCGCAGTGTCTCCAGAAACGGCATTCAAGGAGCCAGGACCTTTTCTCCCTACACTGTCCATTGAGTTGTCCTCAAAACCAATATACATCCTGCTATATCTCCCACATGGAAAGTGCCAGGAGGGAGAAGTGGGGATTATGTTTAGACTTTCTCGGAACTGCTTCAAATCAACTAGATATCTTTGTGCTGTAAATCTCCCAACAGCCAAACGCAAAAGCAGCAAACATCTCGCTGTATGTCCCACATCCAAAGTGCCAAGAGAGAGCTTGCTCTCCCTGTCTTTGAGTACTGTTTTCACTGTCCCGGTTACCTCTTTGCTAACATTCTCTTCAGAGCTGCAGTGAAACCAGGAACCACGTGGAGAAAGCACCCACACTGAAAGTGCCTGGAGGGAACATTGGGGCTTCTTCTCAGTGTCTCTGCCATAGGGTTTCACTGTCCCGGGAAAGTCTCTGCTAACACCGTGCAGAGCGCTGTGCCCAATATACAGAAACGTCTTGCGGTATCTCCTACAGGGAAAGTGCCAGGAGGGAATTGCGGAGCTTGTTCTCAGTGTCTCTGAGAATTGCTCTGATTATCTGTGTGACCTCTTTGCTAAGACTCTCCAGAGAGCCGTCCTCAAAACAAACACACATCTTGACATATCTCCCACATTGATCGCAGTGTCTCCAGAAACGGCATTCAAGGAGCCAGGAGGTTTTCTCCCTACACTGTCCATTGAGTTGTCCTCAAAACCAATATACATCCTGCTATATCTCCCACATGGAAAGTGCCAGGAGGGAGAAGTGGGGATTATGTTTAGACTTTCTCGGAACTGCTTCAAATCAACTAGATATCTTTGTGCTGTAAATCTCCCAACAGCCAAACGCAAAAGCAGCAAACATCTCGCTGTATGTCCCACATCCAAAGTGCCAAGAGAGAGCTTGCTCTCCCTGTCTTTGAGTACTGTTTTCACTGTCCCGGTTACCTCTTTGCTAACATTCTCTTCAGAGCTGCAGTGAAACCAGGAACCACGTGGAGAAAGCACCCACACTGAAAGTGCCTGGAGGGAACATTGGGGCTTCTTCTCAGTGTCTCTGACATAGGGTTTCACTGTCCCGGGAAAGTCTCTGCTAACACCGTGCAGAGCGCTGTGCCCAATATACAGAAACGTCTTGCGGTATCTCCTACAGGGAAAGTGCCAGGAGGGAATTGCGGAGCTTGTTCTCAGTGTCTCTGAGAATTGCTCTGATTATCTGTGTGACCTCTTTGCTAAGACTCTCCAGAGAGCCGTCCTCAAAACCAACACACATCTTGACATATCTCCCACATTGATCGCAGTGTCTCCAGAAACGGCATTCAAGGAGCCAGGAGGTTTTCTCCCTACACTGTCCATTGAGTTGTCCTCAAAACCAATATACATCCTGCTATATCTCCCACATGGAAAGTGCCAGGAGGGAGAAGTGGGGATTATGTTTAGACTTTCTCGGAACTGCTTCAAATCAACTAGATATCTTTGTGCTGTAAATCTCCCAACAGCCAAACGCAAAAGCAGCAAACATCTCGCTGTATGTCCCACATCCAAAGTGCCAAGAGAGAGCTTGCTCTCCCTGTCTTTGAGTACTGTTTTCACTGTCCCGGTTACCTCTTTGCTAACATTCTCTTCAGAGCTGCAGTGAAACCAGGAACCACGTGGAGAAAGCACCCACACTGAAAGTGCCTGGAGGGAACATTGGGGCTTCTTCTCAGTGTCTCTGCCATAGTGTTTCACTGTGCCGGGAAAGTCTCTGCTAACACCGTGCAGAGCGCTGTGCCCAATATACAGAAACGTCTTGCGGTATCTCCTACAGGGAAAGTGCCAGGAGGGAATTGCAGAGCTTGTTCTCAGTGTCTCTGAGAATTGCTCTGATTATCCCTGTGACCTCTTTGCTAAGACTCTCCAGAGAGCCGTCCTCAAAACAAACACACATCTTGACATATCTCCCACATTGATCGCAGTGTCTCCAGAAACGGCATTCAAGGAGCCAGGACCTTTTCTCCCTACACTGTCCATTGAGTTGTCCTCAAAACCAATATACATCCTGCTATATCTCCCACATGGAAAGTGCCAGGAGGGAGAAGTGGGGATTATGTTTAGACTTTCTCGGAACTGCTTCAAATCAACTAGATATCTTTGTGCTGTAAATCTCCCAACAGCCAAACGCAAAAGCAGCAAACATCTCGCTGTATGTCCCACATCCAAAGTGCCAAGAGAGAGCTTGCTCTCCCTGTCTTTGAGTACTGTTTTCACTGTCCCGGTTACCTCTTTGCTAACATTCTCTTCAGAGCTGCAGTGAAACCAGGAACCACGTGGAGAAAGCACCCACACTGAAAGTGCCTGGAGGGAACATTGGGGCTTCTTCTCAGTGTCTCTGCCATAGGGTTTCACTGTCCCGGGAAAGTCTCTGCTAACACCGTGCAGAGCGCTGTGCCCAATATACAGAAACGTCTTGCGGTATCTCCTACAGGGAAAGTGCCAGGAGGGAATTGCGGAGCTTGTTCTCAGTGTCTCTGAGAATTGCTCTGATTATCTGTGTGACCTCTTTGCTAAGACTCTCCAGAGAGCCGTCCTCAAAACAAACACACATCTTGACATATCTCCCACATTGATCGCAGTGTCTCCAGAAACGGCATTCAAGGAGCCAGGACCTTTTCTCCCTACACTGTCCATTGAGTTGTCCTCAAAAGCAATATACATCCTGCTATATCTCCCACATGGAAAGTGCCAGGAGGGAGAAGTGGGGATTATGTTTAGACTTTCTCGGAACTGCTTCAAATCAACTAGATATCTTTGTGCTGTAAATCTCCCAACAGCCAAACGCAAAAGCAGCAAACATCTCGCTGTATGTCCCACATCCAAAGTGCCAAGAGAGAGCTTGCTCTCCCTGTCTTTGAGTACTGTTTTCACTGTCCCGGTTACCTCTTTGCTAACATTCTCTTCAGAGCTGCAGTGAAACCAGGAACCACGTGGAGAAAGCACCCACACTGAAAGTGCCTGGAGGGAACATTGGGGCTTCTTCTCAGTGTCTCTGCCATAGGGTTTCACTGTCCCGGGAAAGTCTCTGCTAACACCGTGCAGAGCGCTGTGCCCAATATACAGAAGCGTCTTGCGGTATCTCCTACAGGGAAAGTGCCAGGAGGGAATTGCGGAGCTTGTTCTCAGTGTCTCTGAGAATTGCTCTGATTATCTGTGTGACCTCTTTGCTAAGACTCTCCAGAGAGCCGTCCTCAAAACAAACACACATCTTGACATATCTCCCACATTGATCGCAGTGTCTCCAGAAACGGCATTCAAGGAGCCAGGACCTTTTCTCCCTACACTGTCCATTGAGTTGTCCTCAAAACCAATATACATCCTGCTATATCTCCCACATGGAAAGTGCCAGGAGGGAGAAGTGGGGATTATGTTTAGACTTTCTCGGAACTGCTTCAAATCAACTAGATATCTTTGTGCTGTAAATCTCCCAACAGCCAAACGCAAAAGCAGCAAACATCTCGCTGTATGTCCCACATCCAAAGTGCCAAGAGAGAGCTTGCTCTCCCTGTCTTTGAGTACTGTTTTCACTGTCCCGGTTACCTCTTTGCTAACATTCTCTTCAGAGCTGCAGTGAAACCAGGAACCACGTGGAGAAAGCACCCACACTGAAAGTGCCTGGAGGGAACATTGGGGCTTCTTCTCAGTGTCTCTGCCATAGGGTTTCACTGTCCCGGGAAAGTCTCTGCTAACACCGTGCAGAGCGCTGTGCCCAATATACAGAAACGTCTTGCGGTATCTCCTACAGGGAAAGTGCCAGGAGGGAATTGCGGAGCTTGTTCTCAGTGTCTCTGAGAATTGCTCTGATTATCTGTGTGACCTCTTTGCTAAGACTCTCCAGAGAGCCGTCCTCAAAACCAACACACATCTTGACATATCTCCCACATTGATCGCAGTGTCTCCAGAAACGGCATTCAAGGAGCCAGGACCTTTTCTCCCTACACTGTCCATTGAGTTGTCCTCAAAACCAATATACATCCTGCTATATCTCCCACATGGAAAGTGCCAGGAGGGAGAAGTGGGGATTATGTTTAGACTTTCTCGGAACTGCTTCAAATCAACTAGATATCTTTGTGCTGTAAATCTCCCAACAGCCAAACGCAAAAGCAGCAAACATCTCGCTGTATGTCCCACATCCAAAGTGCCAAGAGAGAGCTTGCTCTCCCTGTCTTTGAGTACTGTTTTCACTGTCCCGGTTACCTCTTTGCTAACATTCTCTTCAGAGCTGCAGTGAAACCAGGAACCACGTGGAGAAAGCACCCACACTGAAAGTGCCTGGAGGGAACATTGGGGCTTCTTCTCAGTGTCTCTGACATAGGGTTTCACTGTCCCGGGAAAGTCTCTGCTAACACCGTGCAGAGCGCTGTGCCCAATATACAGAAACGTCTTGCGGTATCTCCTACAGGGAAAGTGCCAGGAGGGAATTGCGGAGCTTGTTCTCAGTGTCTCTGAGAATTGCTCTGATTATCTGTGTGACCTCTTTGCTAAGACTCTCCAGAGAGCCGTCCTCAAAACCAACACACATCTTGACATATCTCCCACATTGATCGCAGTGTCTCCAGAAACGGCATTCAAGGAGCCAGGACCTTTTCTCCCTACACTGTCCGTTGAGTTGTCCTCAAAAGCAATATACATCCTGCTATATCTCCCACATGGAAAGTGCCAGGAGGGAGAAGTGGGGATTATGTTTAGACTTTCTCGGAACTGCTTCAAATCAACTAGATATCTTTGTGCTGTAAATCTCCCAACAGCCAAACGCAAAAGCAGCAAACATCTCGCTGTATGTCCCACATCCAAAGTGCCAAGAGAGAGCTTGCTCTCCCTGTCTTTGAGTACTGTTTTCACTGTCCCGGTTACCTCTTTGCTAACATTCTCTTCAGAGCTGCAGTGAAACCAGGAACCACGTGGAGAAAGCAGCCACACTGAAAGTGCCTGGAGGGAACATTGGGGCTTCTTCTCAGTGTCTCTGACATAGGGTTTCACTGTCCCGGGAAAGTCTCTGCTAACACCGTGCAGAGCGCTGTGCCCAATATACAGAAACGTCTTGCGGTATCTCCTACAGGGAAAGTGCCAGGAGGGAATTGCGGAGCTTGTTCTCAGTGTCTCTGAGAATTGCTCTGATTATCTGTGTGACCTCTTTGCTAAGACTCTCCAGAGAGCCGTCCTCAAAACAAACACACATCTTGACATATCTCCCACATTGATCGCAGTGTCTCCAGAAACGGCATTCAAGGAGCCAGGACCTTTTCTCCCTACACTGTCCATTGAGTTGTCCTCAAAACCAATATACATCCTGCTATATCTCCCACATGGAAAGTGCCAGGAGGGAGAAGTGGGGATTATGTTTAGACTTTCTCGGAACTGCTTCAAATCAACTAGATATCTTTGTGCTGTAAATCTCCCAACAGCCAAACGCAAAAGCAGCAAACATCTCGCTGTATGTCCCACATCCAAAGTGCCAAGAGAGAGCTTGCTCTCCCTGTCTTTGAGTACTGTTTTCACTGTCCCGGTTACCTCTTTGCTAACATTCTCTTCAGAGCTGCAGTGAAACCAGGAACCACGTGGAGAAAGCACCCACACTGAAAGTGCCTGGAGGGAACATTGGGGCTTCTTCTCAGTGTCTCTGCCATAGGGTTTCACTGTCCCGGGAAAGTCTCTGCTAACACCGTGCAGAGCGCTGTGCCCAATATACAGAAACGTCTTGCGGTATCTCCTACAGGGAAAGTGCCAGGAGGGAATTGCGGAGCTTGTTCTCAGTGTCTCTGAGAATTGCTCTGATTATCTGTGTGACCTCTTTGCTAAGACTCTCCAGAGAGCCGTCCTCAAAACAAACACACATCTTGACATATCTCCCACATTGATCGCAGTGTCTCCAGAAACGGCATTCAAGGAGCCAGGACCTTTTCTCCCTACACTGTCCATTGAGTTGTCCTCAAAACCAATATACATCCTGCTATATCTCCCACATGGAAAGTGCCAGGAGGGAGAAGTGGGGATTATGTTTAGACTTTCTCAGAACTGCTTCAAATCAACTAGATATCTTTGTGCTGTAAATCTCCCAACAGCCAAACGCAAAAGCAGCAAACATCTCGCTGTATGTCCCACATCCAAAGTGCCAAGAGAGAGCTTGCTCTCCCTGTCTTTGAGTACTGTTTTCACTGTCCCGGTTACCTCTTTGCTAACATTCTCTTCAGAGCTGCAGTGAAACCAGGAACCACGTGGAGAAAGCACCCACACTGAAAGTGCCTGGAGGGAACATTGGGGCTTCTTCTCAGTGTCTCTGCCATAGGGTTTCACTGTCCCGGGAAAGTCTCTGCTAACACCGTGCAGAGCGCTGTGCCCAATATACAGAAACGTCTTGCGGTATCTCCTACAGGGAAAGTGCCAGGAGGGAATTGCGGAGCTTGTTCTCAGTGTCTCTGAGAATTGCTCTGATTATCTGTGTGACCTCTTTGCTAAGACTCTCCAGAGAGCCGTCCTCAAAACAAACACACATCTTGACATATCTCCCACATTGATCGCAGTGTCTCCAGAAACGGCATTCAAGGAGCCAGGACCTTTTCTCCCTACACTGTCCATTGAGTTGTCCTCAAAACCAATATACATCCTGCTATATCTCCCACATGGAAAGTGCCAGGAGGGAGAAGTGGGGATTATGTTTAGACTTTCTCGGAACTGCTTCAAATCAACTAGATATCTTTGTGCTGTAAATCTCCCAACAGCCAAACGCAAAAGCAGCAAACATCTCGCTGTATGTCCCACATCCAAAGTGCCAAGAGAGAGCTTGCTCTCCCTGTCTTTGAGTACTGTTTTCACTGTCCCGGTTACCTCTTTGCTAACATTCTCTTCAGAGCTGCAGTGAAACCAGGAACCACGTGGAGAAAGCACCCACACTGAAAGTGCCTGGAGGGAACATTGGGGCTTCTTCTCAGTGTCTCTGACATAGGGTTTCACTGTGCCGGGAAAGTCTCTGCTAACACCGTGCAGAGCGCTGTGCCCAATATACAGAAACGTCTTGCGGTATCTCCTACAGGGAAAGTGCCAGGAGGGAATTGCGGAGCTTGTTCTCAGTGTCTCTGAGAATTGCTCTGATTATCTGTGTGACCTCTTTGCTAAGACTCTCCAGAGAGCCGTCCTCAAAACCAACACACATCTTGACATATCTCCCACATTGATCGCAGTGTCTCCAGAAACGGCATTCAAGGAGCCAGGACCTTTTCTCCCTACACTGTCCATTGAGTTGTCCTCAAAAGCAATATACATCCTGCTATATCTCCCACATGGAAAGTGCCAGGAGGGAGAAGTGGGGATTATGTTTAGACTTTCTCGGAACTGCTTCAAATCAACTAGATATCTTTGTGCTGTAAATCTCCCAACAGCCAAACGCAAAAGCAGCAAACATCTCGCTGTATGTCCCACATCCAAAGTGCCAAGAGAGAGCTTGCTCTCCCTGTCTTTGAGTACTGTTTTCACTGTCCCGGTTACCTCTTTGCTAACATTCTCTTCAGAGCTGCAGTGAAACCAGGAACCACGTGGAGAAAGCACCCACACTGAAAGTGCCTGGAGGGAACATTGGGGCTTCTTCTCAGTGTCTCTGACATAGGGTTTCACTGTCCCGGGAAAGTCTCTGCTAACACCGTGCAGAGCGCTGTGCCCAATATACAGAAGCGTCTTGCGGTATCTCCTACAGGGAAAGTGCCAGGAGGGAATTGCGGAGCTTGTTCTCAGTGTCTCTGAGAATTGCTCTGATTATCTGTGTGACCTCTTTGCTAAGACTCTCCAGAGAGCCGTCCTCAAAACAAACACACATCTTGACATATCTCCCACATTGATCGCAGTGTCTCCAGAAACGGCATTCAAGGAGCCAGGACCTTTTCTCCCTACACTGTCCATTGAGTTGTCCTCAAAACCAATATACATCCTGCTATATCTCCCACATGGAAAGTGCCAGGAGGGAGAAGTGGGGATTATGTTTAGACTTTCTCGGAACTGCTTCAAATCAACTAGATATCTTTGTGCTGTAAATCTCCCAACAGCCAAACGCAAAAGCAGCAAACATCTCGCTGTATGTCCCACATCCAAAGTGCCAAGAGAGAGCTTGCTCTCCCTGTCTTTGAGTACTGTTTTCACTGTCCCGGTTACCTCTTTGCTAACATTCTCTTCAGAGCTGCAGTGAAACCAGGAACCACGTGGAGAAAGCACCCACACTGAAAGTGCCTGGAGGGAACATTGGGGCTTCTTCTCAGTGTCTCTGCCATAGGGTTTCACTGTCCCGGGAAAGTCTCTGCTAACACCGTGCAGAGCGCTGTGCCCAATATACAGAAACGTCTTGCGGTATCTCCTACAGGGAAAGTGCCAGGAGGGAATTGCGGAGCTTGTTCTCAGTGTCTCTGAGAATTGCTCTGATTATCTGTGTGACCTCTTTGCTAAGACTCTCCAGAGAGCCGTCCTCAAAACCAACACACATCTTGACATATCTCCCACATTGATCGCAGTGTCTCCAGAAACGGCATTCAAGGAGCCAGGACCTTTTCTCCCTACACTGTCCATTGAGTTGTCCTCAAAACCAATATACATCCTGCTATATCTCCCACATGGAAAGTGCCAGGAGGGAGAAGTGGGGATTATGTTTAGACTTTCTCGGAACTGCTTCAAATCAACTAGATATCTTTGTGCTGTAAATCTCCCAACAGCCAAACGCAAAAGCAGCAAACATCTCGCTGTATGTCCCACATCCAAAGTGCCAAGAGAGAGCTTGCTCTCCCTGTCTTTGAGTACTGTTTTCACTGTCCCGGTTACCTCTTTGCTAACATTCTCTTCAGAGCTGCAGTGAAACCAGGAACCACGTGGAGAAAGCACCCACACTGAAAGTGCCTGGAGGGAACATTGGGGCTTCTTCTCAGTGTCTCTGACATAGGGTTTCACTGTCCCGGGAAAGTCTCTGCTAACACCGTGCAGAGCGCTGTGCCCAATATACAGAAACGTCTTGCGGTATCTCCTACAGGGAAAGTGCCAGGAGGGAATTGCGGAGCTTGTTCTCAGTGTCTCTGAGAATTGCTCTGATTATCTGTGTGACCTCTTTGCTAAGACTCTCCAGAGAGCCGTCCTCAAAACCAACACACATCTTGACATATCTCCCACATTGATCGCAGTGTCTCCAGAAACGGCATTCAAGGAGCCAGGACCTTTTCTCCCTACACTGTCCGTTGAGTTGTCCTCAAAAGCAATATACATCCTGCTATATCTCCCACATGGAAAGTGCCAGGAGGGAGAAGTGGGGATTATGTTTAGACTTTCTCGGAACTGCTTCAAATCAACTAGATATCTTTGTGCTGTAAATCTCCCAACAGCCAAACGCAAAAGCAGCAAACATCTCGCTGTATGTCCCACATCCAAAGTGCCAAGAGAGAGCTTGCTCTCCCTGTCTTTGAGTACTGTTTTCACTGTCCCGGTTACCTCTTTGCTAACATTCTCTTCAGAGCTGCAGTGAAACCAGGAACCACGTGGAGAAAGCAGCCACACTGAAAGTGCCTGGAGGGAACATTGGGGCTTCTTCTCAGTGTCTCTGACATAGGGTTTCACTGTCCCGGGAAAGTCTCTGCTAACACCGTGCAGAGCGCTGTGCCCAATATACAGAAACGTCTTGCGGTATCTCCTACAGGGAAAGTGCCAGGAGGGAATTGCGGAGCTTGTTCTCAGTGTCTCTGAGAATTGCTCTGATTATCTGTGTGACCTCTTTGCTAAGACTCTCCAGAGAGCCGTCCTCAAAACAAACACACATCTTGACATATCTCCCACATTGATCGCAGTGTCTCCAGAAACGGCATTCAAGGAGCCAGGACCTTTTCTCCCTACACTGTCCATTGAGTTGTCCTCAAAACCAATATACATCCTGCTATATCTCCCACATGGAAAGTGCCAGGAGGGAGAAGTGGGGATTATGTTTAGACTTTCTCGGAACTGCTTCAAATCAACTAGATATCTTTGTGCTGTAAATCTCCCAACAGCCAAACGCAAAAGCAGCAAACATCTCGCTGTATGTCCCACATCCAAAGTGCCAAGAGAGAGCTTGCTCTCCCTGTCTTTGAGTACTGTTTTCACTGTCCCGGTTACCTCTTTGCTAACATTCTCTTCAGAGCTGCAGTGAAACCAGGAACCACGTGGAGAAAGCACCCACACTGAAAGTGCCTGGAGGGAACATTGGGGCTTCTTCTCAGTGTCTCTGCCATAGGGTTTCACTGTCCCGGGAAAGTCTCTGCTAACACCGTGCAGAGCGCTGTGCCCAATATACAGAAACGTCTTGCGGTATCTCCTACAGGGAAAGTGCCAGGAGGGAATTGCGGAGCTTGTTCTCAGTGTCTCTGAGAATTGCTCTGATTATCTGTGTGACCTCTTTGCTAAGACTCTCCAGAGAGCCGTCCTCAAAACAAACACACATCTTGACATATCTCCCACATTGATCGCAGTGTCTCCAGAAACGGCATTCAAGGAGCCAGGACCTTTTCTCCCTACACTGTCCATTGAGTTGTCCTCAAAACCAATATACATCCTGCTATATCTCCCACATGGAAAGTGCCAGGAGGGAGAAGTGGGGATTATGTTTAGACTTTCTCGGAACTGCTTCAAATCAACTAGATATCTTTGTGCTGTAAATCTCCCAACAGCCAAACGCAAAAGCAGCAAACATCTCGCTGTATGTCCCACATCCAAAGTGCCAAGAGAGAGCTTGCTCTCCCTGTCTTTGAGTACTGTTTTCACTGTCCCGGTTACCTCTTTGCTAACATTCTCTTCAGAGCTGCAGTGAAACCAGGAACCACGTGGAGAAAGCACCCACACTGAAAGTGCCTGGAGGGAACATTGGGGCTTCTTCTCAGTGTCTCTGCCATAGGGTTTCACTGTCCCGGGAAAGTCTCTGCTAACACCGTGCAGAGCGCTGTGCCCAATATACAGAAACGTCTTGCGGTATCTCCTACAGGGAAAGTGCCAGGAGGGAATTGCGGAGCTTGTTCTCAGTGTCTCTGAGAATTGCTCTGATTATCTGTGTGACCTCTTTGCTAAGACTCTCCAGAGAGCCGTCCTCAAAACAAACACACATCTTGACATATCTCCCACATTGATCGCAGTGTCTCCAGAAACGGCATTCAAGGAGCCAGGACCTTTTCTCCCTACACTGTCCATTGAGTTGTCCTCAAAACCAATATACATCCTGCTATATCTCCCACATGGAAAGTGCCAGGAGGGAGAAGTGGGGATTATGTTTAGACTTTCTCGGAACTGCTTCAAATCGACTAGATATCTTTGTGCTGTAAATCTCCCAACAGCCAAACGCAAAAGCAGCAAACATCTCGCTGTATGTCCCACATCCAAAGTGCCAAGAGAGAGCTTGCTCTCCCTGTCTTTGAGTACTGTTTTCACTGTCCCGGTTACCTCTTTGCTAACATTCTCTTCAGAGCTGCAGTGAAACCAGGAACCACGTGGAGAAAGCACCCACACTGAAAGTGCCTGGAGGGAACATTGGGGCTTCTTCTCAGTGTCTCTGACATAGGGTTTCACTGTGCCGGGAAAGTCTCTGCTAACACCGTGCAGAGCGCTGTGCCCAATATACAGAAACGTCTTGCGGTATCTCCTACAGGGAAAGTGCCAGGAGGGAATTGCGGAGCTTGTTCTCAGTGTCTCTGAGAATTGCTCTGATTATCTGTGTGACCTCTTTGCTAAGACTCTCCAGAGAGCCGTCCTCAAAACCAACACACATCTTGACATATCTCCCACATTGATCGCAGTGTCTCCAGAAACGGCATTCAAGGAGCCAGGACCTTTTCTCCCTACACTGTCCATTGAGTTGTCCTCAAAAGCAATATACATCCTGCTATATCTCCCACATGGAAAGTGCCAGGAGGGAGAAGTGGGGATTATGTTTAGACTTTCTCGGAACTGCTTCAAATCAACTAGATATCTTTGTGCTGTAAATCTCCCAACAGCCAAACGCAAAAGCAGCAAACATCTCGCTGTATGTCCCACATCCAAAGTGCCAAGAGAGAGCTTGCTCTCCCTGTCTTTGAGTACTGTTTTCACTGTCCCGGTTACCTCTTTGCTAACATTCTCTTCAGAGCTGCAGTGAAACCAGGAACCACGTGGAGAAAGCACCCACACTGAAAGTGCCTGGAGGGAACATTGGGGCTTCTTCTCAGTGTCTCTGCCATAGGGTTTCACTGTGCCGGGAAAGTCTCTGCTAACACCGTGCAGAGCGCTGTGCCCAATATACAGAAACGTCTTGCGGTATCTCCTACAGGGAAAGTGCCAGGAGGGAATTGCGGAGCTTGTTCTCAGTGTCTCTGAGAATTGCTCTGATTATCTGTGTGACCTCTTTGCTAAGACTCTCCAGAGAGCCGTCCTCAAAACAAACACACATCTTGACATATCTCCCACATTGATCGCAGTGTCTCCAGAAACGGCATTCAAGGAGCCAGGAGGTTTTCTCCCTACACTGTCCATTGAGTTGTCCTCAAAAGCAATATACATCCTGCTATATCTCCCACATGGAAAGTGCCAGGAGGGAGAAGTGGGGATTATGTTTAGACTTTCTCGGAACTGCTTCAAATCAACTAGATATCTTTGTGCTGTAAATCTCCCAACAGCCAAACGCAAAAGCAGCAAACATCTCGCTGTATGTCCCACATCCAAAGTGCCAAGAGAGAGCTTGCTCTCCCTGTCTTTGAGTACTGTTTTCACTGTCCCGGTTACCTCTTTGCTAACATTCTCTTCAGAGCTGCAGTGAAACCAGGAACCACGTGGAGAAAGCACCCACACTGAAAGTGCCTGGAGGGAACATTGGGGCTTCTTCTCAGTGTCTCTGACATAGGGTTTCACTGTCCCGGGAAAGTCTCTGCTAACACCGTGCAGAGCGCTGTGCCCAATATACAGAAACGTCTTGAGGTATCTCCTACAGGGAAAGTGCCAGGAGGGAATTGCGGAGCTTGTTCTCAGTGTCTCTGAGAATTGCTCTGATTATCTGTGTGACCTCTTTGCTAAGACTCTCCAGAGAGCCGTCCTCAAAACAAACACACATCTTGACATATCTCCCACATTGATCGCAGTGTCTCCAGAAACGGCATTCAAGGAGCCAGGAGGTTTTCTCCCTACACTGTCCATTGAGTTGTCCTCAAAACCAATATACATCCTGCTATATCTCCCACATGGAAAGTGCCAGGAGGGAGAAGTGGGGATTATGTTTAGACTTTCTCGGAACTGCTTCAAATCAACTAGATATCTTTGTGCTGTAAATCTCCCAACAGCCAAACGCAAAAGCAACAAACATCTCGCTGTATGTCCCACATCCAAAGTGCCAAGAGAGAGCTTGCTCTCCCTGTCTTTGAGTACTGTTTTCACTGTCCCGGTTACCTCTTTGCTAACATTCTCTTCAGAGCTGCGGTGAAACCAGGAACCACGTGGAGAAAGCAGCCACACTGAAAGTGCCTGGAGGGAACATTGGGGCTTCTTCTCAGTGTCTCTGCCATAGGGTTTCACTGTCCCGGGAAAGTCTCTGCTAACACCGTGCAGAGCGCTGTGCCCAATATACAGAAACGTCTTGCGGTATCTCCTACAGGGAAAGTGCCAGGAGGGAACTGCGGAGCTTGTTCTCAGTGTCTCTGAGAATTGCTCTGATTATCTGTGTGACCTCTTTGCTAAGACTCTCCAGAGAGCCGTCCTCAAAACCAACACACATCTTGACATATCTCCCACATTGATCGCAGTGTCTCCAGAAACGGCATTCAAGGAGCCAGGAGGTTTTCTCCCTACACTGTCCATTGAGTTGTCCTCAAAAGCAATATACATCCTGCTATATCTCCCACATGGAAAGTGCCAGGAGGGAGAAGTGGGGATTATGTTTAGACTTTCTCGGAACTGCTTCAAATCAACTAGATATCTTTGTGCTGTAAATCTCCCAACAGCCAAACGCAAAAGCAGCAAACATCTCGCTGTATGTCCCACATCCAAAGTGCCAAGAGAGAGCTTGCTCTCCCTGTCTTTGAGTACTGTTTTCACTGTCCCGGTTACCTCTTTGCTAACATTCTCTTCAGAGCTGCAGTGAAACCAGGAACCACGTGGAGAAAGCACCCACACTGAAAGTGCCTGGAGGGAACATTGGGGCTTCTTCTCAGTGTCTCTGCCATAGGGTTTCACTGTCCCGGGAAAGTCTCTGCTAACACCGTGCAGAGCGCTGTGCCCAATATACAGAAACGTCTTGCGGTATCTCCTACAGGGAAAGTGCCAGGAGGGAATTGCGGAGCTTGTTCTCAGTGTCTCTGAGAATTGCTCTGATTATCTGTGTGACCTCTTTGCTAAGACTCTCCAGAGAGCCGTCCTCAAAACAAACACACATCTTGACATATCTCCCACATTGATCGCAGTGTCTCCAGAAACGGCATTCAAGGAGCCAGGACCTTTTCTCCCTACACTGTCCATTGAGTTGTCCTCAAAACCAATATACATCCTGCTATATCTCCCACATGGAAAGTGCCAGGAGGGAGAAGTGGGGATTATGTTTAGACTTTCTCGGAACTGCTTCAAATCGACTAGATATCTTTGTGCTGTAAATCTCCCAACAGCCAAACGCAAAAGCAGCAAACATCTCGCTGTATGTCCCACATCCAAAGTGCCAAGAGAGAGCTTGCTCTCCCTGTCTTTGAGTACTGTTTTCACTGTCCCGGTTACCTCTTTGCTAACATTCTCTTCAGAGCTGCAGTGAAACCAGGAACCACGTGGAGAAAGCACCCACACTGAAAGTGCCTGGAGGGAACATTGGGGCTTCTTCTCAGTGTCTCTGCCATAGGGTTTCACTGTCCCGGGAAAGTCTCTGCTAACACCGTGCAGAGCGCTGTGCCCAATATACAGAAACGTCTTGCGGTATCTCCTACAGGGAAAGTGCCAGGAGGGAATTGCGGAGCTTGTTCTCAGTGTCTCTGAGAATTGCTCTGATTATCTGTGTGACCTCTTTGCTAAGACTCTCCAGAGAGCCGTCCTCAAAACAAACACACATCTTGACATATCTCCCACATTGATCGCAGTGTCTCCAGAAACGGCATTCAAGGAGCCAGGAGGTTTTCTCCCTACACTGTCCATTGAGTTGTCCTCAAAACCAATATACATCCTGCTATATCTCCCACATGGAAAGTGCCAGGAGGGAGAAGTGGGGATTATGTTTAGACTTTCTCGGAACTGCTTCAAATCAACTAGATATCTTTGTGCTGTAAATCTCCCAACAGCCAAACGCAAAAGCAGCAAACATCTCGCTGTATGTCCCACATCCAAAGTGCCAAGAGAGAGCTTGCTCTCCCTGTCTTTGAGTACTGTTTTCACTGTCCCGGTTACCTCTTTGCTAACATTCTCTTCAGAGCTGCGGTGAAACCAGGAACCACGTGGAGAAAGCACCCACACTGAAAGTGCCTGGAGGGAACATTGGGGCTTCTTCTCAGTGTCTCTGACATAGGGTTTCACTGTCCCGGGAAAGTCTCTGCTAACACCGTGCAGAGCGCTGTGCCCAATATACAGAAACGTCTTGCGGTATCTCCTACAGGGAAAGTGCCAGGAGGGAACTGCGGAGCTTGTTCTCAGTGTCTCTGAGAATTGCTCTGATTATCTGGGTGACCTCTTTGCTAAGACTCTCCAGAGAGCCGTCCTCAAAACAAACACACATCTTGACATATCTCCCACATTGATCGCAGTGTCTCCAGAAACGGCATTCAAGGAGCCAGGACCTTTTCTCCCTACACTGTCCATTGAGTTGTCCTCAAAACCAATATACATCCTGCTATATCTCCCACATGGAAAGTGCCAGGAGGGAGAAGTGGGGATTATGTTTAGACTTTCTCGGAACTGCTTCAAATCAACTAGATATCTTTGTGCTGTAAATCTCCCAACAGCCAAACGCAAAAGCAGCAAACATCTCGCTGTATGTCCCACATCCAAAGTGCCAAGAGAGAGCTTGCTCTCCCTGTCTTTGAGTACTGTTTTCACTGTCCCGGTTACCTCTTTGCTAACATTCTCTTCAGAGCTGCAGTGAAACCAGGAACCACGTGGAGAAAGCAGCCACACTGAAAGTGCCTGGAGGGAACATTGGGGCTTCTTCTCAGTGTCTCTGACATAGGGTTTCACTGTGCCGGGAAAGTCTCTGCTAACACCGTGCAGAGCGCTGTGCCCAATATACAGAAACGTCTTGCGGTATCTCCTACAGGGAAAGTGCCAGGAGGGAATTGCGGAGCTTGTTCTCAGTGTCTCTGAGAATTGCTCTGATTATCTGTGTGACCTCTTTGCTAAGACTCTCCAGAGAGCCGTCCTCAAAACCAACACACATCTTGACATATCTCCCACATTGATCGCAGTGTCTCCAGAAACGGCATTCAAGGAGCCAGGACCTTTTCTCCCTACACTGTCCATTGAGTTGTCCTCAAAACCAATATACATCCTGCTATATCTCCCACATGGAAAGTGCCAGGAGGGAGAAGTGGGGATTATGTTTAGACTTTCTCGGAACTGCTTCAAATCAACTAGATATCTTTGTGCTGTAAATCTCCCAACAGCCAAACGCAAAAGCAGCAAACATCTCGCTGTATGTCCCACATCCAAAGTGCCAAGAGAGAGCTTGCTCTCCCTGTCTTTGAGTACTGTTTTCACTGTCCCGGTTACCTCTTTGCTAACATTCTCTTCAGAGCTGCAGTGAAACCAGGAACCACGTGGAGAAAGCACCCACACTGAAAGTGCCTGGAGGGAACATTGGGGCTTCTTCTCAGTGTCTCTGACATAGGGTTTCACTGTCCCGGGAAAGTCTCTGCTAACACCGTGCAGAGCGCTGTGCCCAATATACAGAAACGTCTTGCGGTATCTCCTACAGGGAAAGTGCCAGGAGGGAATTGCGGAGCTTGTTCTCAGTGTCTCTGAGAATTGCTCTGATTATCTGTGTGACCTCTTTGCTAAGACTCTCCAGAGAGCCGTCCTCAAAACCAACACACATCTTGACATATCTCCCACATTGATCGCAGTGTCTCCAGAAACGGCATTCAAGGAGCCAGGACCTTTTCTCCCTACACTGTCCGTTGAGTTGTCCTCAAAACCAATATACCTCCTGCTATATCTCCCACATGGAAAGTGCCAGGAGGGAGAAGTGGGGATTATGTTTAGACTTTCTCGGAACTGCTTCAAATCAACTAGATATCTTTGTGCTGTAAATCTCCCAACAGCCAAACGCAAAAGCAGCAAACATCTCGCTGTATGTCCCACATCCAAAGTGCCAAGAGAGAGCTTGCTCTCCCTGTCTTTGAGTACTGTTTTCACTGTCCCGGTTACCTCTTTGCTAACATTCTCTTCAGAGCTGCGGTGAAACCAGGAACCACGTGGAGAAAGCACCCACACTGAAAGTGCCTGGAGGGAACATTGGGGCTTCTTCTCAGTGTCTCTGACATAGGGTTTCACTGTCCCGGGAAAGTCTCTGCTAACACCGTGCAGAGCGCTGTGCCCAATATACAGAAACGTCTTGCGGTATCTCCTACAGGGAAAGTGCCAGGAGGGAATTGCGGAGCTTGTTCTCAGTGTCTCTGAGAATTGCTCTGATTATCTGTGTGACCTCTTTGCTAAGACTCTCCAGAGAGCCGTCCTCAAAACAAACACACATCTTGACATATCTCCCACATTGATCGCAGTGTCTCCAGAAACGGCATTCAAGGAGCCAGGACCTTTTCTCCCTACACTGTCCATTGAGTTGTCCTCAAAACCAATATACATCCTGCTATATCTCCCACATGGAAAGTGCCAGGAGGGAGAAGTGGGGATTATGTTTAGACTTTCTCGGAACTGCTTCAAATCAACTAGATATCTTTGTGCTGTAAATCTCCCAACAGCCAAACGCAAAAGCAGCAAACATCTCGCTGTATGTCCCACATCCAAAGTGCCAAGAGAGAGCTTGCTCTCCCTGTCTTTGAGTACTGTTTTCACTGTCCCGGTTACCTCTTTGCTAACATTCTCTTCAGAGCTGCGGTGAAACCAGGAACCACGTGGAGAAAGCAGCCACACTGAAAGTGCCTGGAGGGAACATTGGGGCTTCTTCTCAGTGTCTCTGACATAGGGTTTCACTGTCCCGGGAAAGTCTCTGCTAACACCGTGCAGAGCGCTGTGCCCAATATACAGAAACGTCTTGCGGTATCTCCTACAGGGAAAGTGCCAGGAGGGAACTGCGGAGCTTGTTCTCAGTGTCTCTGAGAATTGCTCTGATTATCTGTGTGACCTCTTTGCTAAGACTCTCCAGAGAGCCGTCCTCAAAACAAACACACATCTTGACATATCTCCCACATTGATCGCAGTGTCTCCAGAAACGGCATTCAAGGAGCCAGGACCTTTTCTCCCTACACTGTCCATTGAGTTGTCCTCAAAAGCAATATACATCCTGCTATATCTCCCACATGGAAAGTGCCAGGAGGGAGAAGTGGGGATTATGTTTAGACTTTCTCGGAACTGCTTCAAATCAACTAGATATCTTTGTGCTGTAAATCTCCCAACAGCCAAACGCAAAAGCAGCAAACATCTCGCTGTATGTCCCACATCCAAAGTGCCAAGAGAGAGCTTGCTCTCCCTGTCTTTGAGTACTGTTTTCACTGTCCCGGTTACCTCTTTGCTAACATTCTCTTCAGAGCTGCAGTGAAACCAGGAACCACGTGGAGAAAGCAGCCACACTGAAAGTGCCTGGAGGGAACATTGGGGCTTCTTCTCAGTGTCTCTGACATAGGGTTTCACTGTCCCGGGAAAGTCTCTGCTAACACCGTGCAGAGCGCTGTGCCCAATATACAGAAACGTCTTGCGGTATCTCCTACAGGGAAAGTGCCAGGAGGGAATTGCGGAGCTTGTTCTCAGTGTCTCTGAGAATTGCTCTGATTATCTGTGTGACCTCTTTGCTAAGACTCTCCAGAGAGCCGTCCTCAAAACCAACACACATCTTGACATATCTCCCACATTGATCGCAGTGTCTCCAGAAACGGCATTCAAGGAGCCAGGACCTTTTCTCCCTACACTGTCCGTTGAGTTGTCCTCAAAACCAATATACCTCCTGCTATATCTCCCACATGGAAAGTGCCAGGAGGGAGAAGTGGGGATTATGTTTAGACTTTCTCGGAACTGCTTCAAATCAACTAGATATCTTTGTGCTGTAAATCTCCCAACAGCCAAACGCAAAAGCAGCAAACATCTCGCTGTATGTCCCACATCCAAAGTGCCAAGAGAGAGCTTGCTCTCCCTGTCTTTGAGTACTGTTTTCACTGTCCCGGTTACCTCTTTGCTAACATTCTCTTCAGAGCTGCGGTGAAACCAGGAACCACGTGGAGAAAGCACCCACACTGAAAGTGCCTGGAGGGAACATTGGGGCTTCTTCTCAGTGTCTCTGCCATAGGGTTTCACTGTCCCGGGAAAGTCTCTGCTAACACCGTGCAGAGCGCTGTGCCCAATATACAGAAACGTCTTGCGGTATCTCCTACAGGGAAAGTGCCAGGAGGGAATTGCGGAGCTTGTTCTCAGTGTCTCTGAGAATTGCTCTGATTATCTGTGTGACCTCTTTACTATGACTCTCCAGAGAGCCGTCCTCAAAACCAACACACATCTTGACATATCTCCCACATTGATCGCAGTGTCTCCAGAAACGGCATTCAAGGAGCCAGGAGGTTTTCTCCCTACACTGTCCGTTGAGTTGTCCTCAAAACCAATATACATCCTGCTATATCTCCCACATGGAAAGTGCCAGGAGGGAGAAGTGGGGATTATGTTTAGACTTTCTCGGAACTGCTTCAAATCAACTAGATATCTTTGTGCTGTAAATCTCCCAACAGCCAAACGCAAAAGCAGCAAACATCTCGCTGTATGTCCCACATCCAAAGTGCCAAGAGAGAGCTTGCTCTCCCTGTCTTTGAGTACTGTTTTCACTGTCCCGGTTACCTCTTTGCTAACATTCTCTTCAGAGCTGCAGTGAAACCAGGAACCACGTGGAGAAAGCACCCACACTGAAAGTGCCTGGAGGGAACATTGGGGCTTCTTCTCAGTGTCTCTGCCATAGGGTTTCACTGTCCCGGGAAAGTCTCTGCTAACACCCTGCAGAGCGCTGTGCCCAATATACAGAAACGTCTTGCGGTATCTCCTACAGGGAAAGTGCCAGGAGGGAATTGCGGAGCTTGTTCTCAGTGTCTCTGAGAATTGCTCTGATTATCTGTGTGACCTCTTTGCTAAGACTCTCCAGAGAGCCGTCCTCAAAACAAACACACATCTTGACATATCTCCCACATTGATCGCAGTGTCTCCAGAAACGGCATTCAAGGAGCCAGGACCTTTTCTCCCTACACTGTCCATTGAGTTGTCCTCAAAACCAATATACATCCTGCTATATCTCCCACATGGAAAGTGCCAGGAGGGAGAAGTGGGGATTATGTTTAGACTTTCTCGGAACTGCTTCAAATCAACTAGATATCTTTGTGCTGTAAATCTCCCAACAGCCAAACGCAAAAGCAGCAAACATCTCGCTGTATGTCCCACATCCAAAGTGCCAAGAGAGAGCTTGCTCTCCCTGTCTTTGAGTACTGTTTTCACTGTCCCGGTTACCTCTTTGCTAACATTCTCTTCAGAGCTGCAGTGAAACCAGGAACCACGTGGAGAAAGCACCCACACTGAAAGTGCCTGGAGGGAACATTGGGGCTTCTTCTCAGTGTCTCTGACATAGGGTTTCACTGTGCCGGGAAAGTCTCTGCTAACACCGTGCAGAGCGCTGTGCCCAATATACAGAAACGTCTTGCGGTATCTCCTACAGGGAAAGTGCCAGGAGGGAATTGCGGAGCTTGTTCTCAGTGTCTCTGAGAATTGCTCTGATTATCTGTGTGACCTCTTTGCTAAGACTCTCCAGAGAGCCGTCCTCAAAACCAACACACATCTTGACATATCTCCCACATTGATCGCAGTGTCTCCAGAAACGGCATTCAAGGAGCCAGGACCTTTTCTCCCTACACTGTCCATTGAGTTGTCCTCAAAACCAATATACCTCCTGCTATATCTCCCACATGGAAAGTGCCAGGAGGGAGAAGTGGGGATTATGTTTAGACTTTCTCGGAACTGCTTCAAATCAACTAGATATCTTTGTGCTGTAAATCTCCCAACAGCCAAACGCAAAAGCAGCAAACATCTCGCTGTATGTCCCACATCCAAAGTGCCAAGAGAGAGCTTGCTCTCCCTGTCTTTGAGTACTGTTTTCACTGTCCCGGTTACCTCTTTGCTAACATTCTCTTCAGAGCTGCAGTGAAACCAGGAACCACGTGGAGAAAGCACCCACACTGAAAGTGCCTGGAGGGAACATTGGGGCTTCTTCTCAGTGTCTCTGACATAGGGTTTCACTGTGCCGGGAAAGTCTCTGCTAACACCGTGCAGAGCGCTGTGCCCAATATACAGAAACGTCTTGCGGTATCTCCTACAGGGAAAGTGCCAGGAGGGAATTGCGGAGCTTGTTCTCAGTGTCTCTGAGAATTGCTCTGATTATCTGTGTGACCTCTTTGCTAAGACTCTCCAGAGAGCCGTCCTCAAAACCAACACACATCTTGACATATCTCCCACATTGATCGCAGTGTCTCCAGAAACGGCATTCAAGGAGCCAGGACCTTTTCTCCCTACACTGTCCATTGAGTTGTCCTCAAAACCAATATACCTCCTGCTATATCTCCCACATGGAAAGTGCCAGGAGGGAGAAGTGGGGATTATGTTTAGACTTTCTCGGAACTGCTTCAAATCAACTAGATATCTTTGTGCTGTAAATCTCCCAACAGCCAAACGCAAAAGCAGCAAACATCTCGCTGTATGTCCCACATCCAAAGTGCCAAGAGAGAGCTTGCTCTCCCTGTCTTTGAGTACTGTTTTCACTGTCCCGGTTACCTCTTTGCTAACATTCTCTTCAGAGCTGCAGTGAAACCAGGAACCACGTGGAGAAAGCACCCACACTGAAAGTGCCTGGAGGGAACATTGGGGCTTCTTCTCAGTGTCTCTGACATAGGGTTTCACTGTCCCGGGAAAGTCTCTGCTAACACCGTGCAGAGCGCTGTGCCCAATATACAGAAACGTCTTTCGGTATCTCCTACAGGGAAAGTGCCAGGAGGGAATTGCGGAGCTTGTTCTCAGTGTCTCTGAGAATTGCTCTGATTATCCCTGTGACCTCTTTGCTAAGACTCTCCAGAGAGCCGTCCTCAAAACAAACACACATCTTGACATATCTCCCACATTGATCGCAGTGTCTCCAGAAACGGCATTCAAGGAGCCAGGACCTTTTCTCCCTACACTGTCCATTGAGTTGTCCTCAAAACCAATATACATCCTGCTATATCTCCCACATGGAAAGTGCCAGGAGGGAGAAGTGGGGATTATGTTTAGACTTTCTCGGAACTGCTTCAAATCAACTAGATATCTTTGTGCTGTAAATCTCCCAACAGCCAAACGCAAAAGCAGCAAACATCTCGCTGTATGTCCCACATCCAAAGTGCCAAGAGAGAGCTTGCTCTCCCTGTCTTTGAGTACTGTTTTCACTGTCCCGGTTACCTCTTTGCTAACATTCTCTTCAGAGCTGCAGTGAAACCAGGAACCACGTGGAGAAAGCACCCACACTGAAAGTGCCTGGAGGGAACATTGGGGCTTCTTCTCAGTGTCTCTGCCATAGGGTTTCACTGTCCCGGGAAAGTCTCTGCTAACACCGTGCAGAGCGCTGTGCCCAATATACAGAAACGTCTTGCGGTATCTCCTACAGGGAAAGTGCCAGGAGGGAATTGCGGAGCTTGTTCTCAGTGTCTCTGAGAATTGCTCTGATTATCTGTGTGACCTCTTTGCTAAGACTCTCCAGAGAGCCGTCCTCAAAACAAACACACATCTTGACATATCTCCCACATTGATCGCAGTGTCTCCAGAAACGGCATTCAAGGAGCCAGGAGGTTTTCTCCCTACACTGTCCATTGAGTTGTCCTCAAAACCAATATACATCCTGCTATATCTCCCACATGGAAAGTGCCAGGAGGGAGAAGTGGGGATTATGTTTAGACTTTCTCGGAACTGCTTCAAATCAACTAGATATCTTTGTGCTGTAAATCTCCCAACAGCCAAACGCAAAAGCAGCAAACATCTCGCTGTATGTCCCACATCCAAAGTGCCAAGAGAGAGCTTGCTCTCCCTGTCTTTGAGTACTGTTTTCACTGTCCCGGTTACCTCTTTGCTAACATTCTCTTCAGAGCTGCAGTGAAACCAGGAACCACGTGGAGAAAGCACCCACACTGAAAGTGCCTGGAGGGAACATTGGGGCTTCTTCTCAGTGTCTCTGACATAGGGTTTCACTGTCCCGGGAAAGTCTCTGCTAACACCGTGCAGAGCGCTGTGCCCAATATACAGAAACGTCTTGCGGTATCTCCTACAGGGAAAGTGCCAGGAGGGAATTGCGGAGCTTGTTCTCAGTGTCTCTGAGAATTGCTCTGATTATCTGTGTGACCTCTTTGCTAAGACTCTCCAGAGAGCCGTCCTCAAAACAAACACACATCTTGACATATCTCCCACATTGATCGCAGTGTCTCCAGAAACGGCATTCAAGGAGCCAGGACCTTTTCTCCCTACACTGTCCATTGAGTTGTCCTCAAAACCAATATACATCCTGCTATATCTCCCACATGGAAAGTGCCAGGAGGGAGAAGTGGGGATTATGTTTAGACTTTCTCGGAACTGCTTCAAATCAACTAGATATCTTTGTGCTGTAAATCTCCCAACAGCCAAACGCAAAAGCAGCAAACATCTCGCTGTATGTCCCACATCCAAAGTGCCAAGAGAGAGCTTGCTCTCCCTGTCTTTGAGTACTGTTTTCACTGTCCCGGTTACCTCTTTGCTAACATTCTCTTCAGAGCTGCAGTGAAACCAGGAACCACGTGGAGAAAGCAGCCACACTGAAAGTGCCTGGAGGGAACATTGGGGCTTCTTCTCAGTGTCTCTGACATAGGGTTTCACTGTCCCGGGAAAGTCTCTGCTAACACCGTGCAGAGCGCTGTGCCCAATATACAGAAACGTCTTGCGGTATCTCCTACAGGGAAAGTGCCAGGAGGGAATTGCGGAGCTTGTTCTCAGTGTCTCTGAGAATTGCTCTGATTATCTGTGTGACCTCTTTGCTAAGACTCTCCAGAGAGCCGTCCTCAAAACAAACACACATCTTGACATATCTCCCACATTGATCGCAGTGTCTCCAGAAACGGCATTCAAGGAGCCAGGACCTTTTCTCCCTACACTGTCCATTGAGTTGTCCTCAAAACCAATATACATCCTGCTATATCTCCCACATGGAAAGTGCCAGGAGGGAGAAGTGGGGATTATGTTTAGACTTTCTCGGAACTGCTTCAAATCAACTAGATATCTTTGTGCTGTAAATCTCCCAACAGCCAAACGCAAAAGCAGCAAACATCTCGCTGTATGTCCCACATCCAAAGTGCCAAGAGAGAGCTTGCTCTCCCTGTCTTTGAGTACTGTTTTCACTGTCCCGGTTACCTCTTTGCTAACATTCTCTTCAGAGCTGCAGTGAAACCAGGAACCACGTGGAGAAAGCACCCACACTGAAAGTGCCTGGAGGGAACATTGGGGCTTCTTCTCAGTGTCTCTGCCATAGGGTTTCACTGTCCCGGGAAAGTCTCTGCTAACACCGTGCAGAGCGCTGTGCCCAATATACAGAAACGTCTTGCGGTATCTCCTACAGGGAAAGTGCCAGGAGGGAATTGCGGAGCTTGTTCTCAGTGTCTCTGAGAATTGCTCTGATTATCTGTGTGACCTCTTTGCTAAGACTCTCCAGAGAGCCGTCCTCAAAACAAACACACATCTTGACATATCTCCCACATTGATCGCAGTGTCTCCAGAAACGGCATTCAAGGAGCCAGGACCTTTTCTCCCTACACTGTCCATTGAGTTGTCCTCAAAACCAATATACATCCTGCTATATCTCCCACATGGAAAGTGCCAGGAGGGAGAAGTGGGGATTATGTTTAGACTTTCTCGGAACTGCTTCAAATCAACTAGATATCTTTGTGCTGTAAATCTCCCAACAGCCAAACGCAAAAGCAGCAAACATCTCGCTGTATGTCCCACATCCAAAGTGCCAAGAGAGAGCTTGCTCTCCCTGTCTTTGAGTACTGTTTTCACTGTCCCGGTTACCTCTTTGCTAACATTCTCTTCAGAGCTGCAGTGAAACCAGGAACCACGTGGAGAAAGCACCCACACTGAAAGTGCCTGGAGGGAACATTGGGGCTTCTTCTCAGTGTCTCTGACATAGGGTTTCACTGTCCCGGGAAAGTCTCTGCTAACACCGTGCAGAGCGCTGTGCCCAATATACAGAAACGTCTTGCGGTATCTCCTACAGGGAAAGTGCCAGGAGGGAATTGCGGAGCTTGTTCTCAGTGTCTCTGAGAATTGCTCTGATTATCTGTGTGACCTCTTTGCTAAGACTCTCCAGAGAGCTGTCCTCAAAACAAACACACATCTTGACATATCTCCCACATTGATCGCAGTGTCTCCAGAAACGGCATTCAAGGAGCCAGGACCTTTTCTCCCTACACTGTCCATTGAGTTGTCCTCAAAACCAATATACATCCTGCTATATCTCCCACATGGAAAGTGCCAGGAGGGAGAAGTGGGGATTATGTTTAGACTTTCTCGGAACTGCTTCAAATCAACTAGATATCTTTGTGCTGTAAATCTCCCAACAGCCAAACGCAAAAGCAGCAAACATCTCGCTGTATGTCCCACATCCAAAGTGCCAAGAGAGAGCTTGCTCTCCCTGTCTTTGAGTACTGTTTTCACTGTCCCGGTTACCTCTTTGCTAACATTCTCTTCAGAGCTGCGGTGAAACCAGGAACCACGTGGAGAAAGCAGCCACACTGAAAGTGCCTGGAGGGAACATTGGGGCTTCTTCTCAGTGTCTCTGACATAGGGTTTCACTGTCCCGGGAAAGTCTCTGCTAACACCGTGCAGAGCGCTGTGCCCAATATACAGAAACGTCTTGCGGTATCTCCTACAGGGAAAGTGCCAGGAGGGAACTGCGGAGCTTGTTCTCAGTGTCTCTGAGAATTGCTCTGATTATCTGTGTGACCTCTTTGCTAAGACTCTCCAGAGAGCCGTCCTCAAAACAAACACACATCTTGACATATCTCCCACATTGATCGCAGTGTCTCCAGAAACGGCATTCAAGGAGCCAGGACCTTTTCTCCCTACACTGTCCATTGAGTTGTCCTCAAAACCAATATACATCCTGCTATATCTCCCACATGGAAAGTGCCAGGAGGGAGAAGTGGGGATTATGTTTAGACTTTCTCAGAACTGCTTCAAATCAACTAGATATCTTTGTGCTGTAAATCTCCCAACAGCCAAACGCAAAAGCAGCAAACATCTCGCTGTATGTCCCACATCCAAAGTGCCAAGAGAGAGCTTGCTCTCCCTGTCTTTGAGTACTGTTTTCACTGTCCCGGTTACCTCTTTGCTAACATTCTCTTCAGAGCTGCAGTGAAACCAGGAACCACGTGGAGAAAGCACCCACACTGAAAGTGCCTGGAGGGAACATTGGGGCTTCTTCTCAGTGTCTCTGACATAGGGTTTCACTGTCCCGGGAAAGTCTCTGCTAACACCGTGCAGAGCGCTGTGCCCAATATACAGAAACGTCTTGCGGTATCTCCTACAGGGAAAGTGCCAGGAGGGAATTGCGGAGCTTGTTCTCAGTGTCTCTGAGAATTGCTCTGATTATCTGTGTGACCTCTTTGCTAAGACTCTCCAGAGAGCTGTCCTCAAAACAAACACACATCTTGACATATCTCCCACATTGATCGCAGTGTCTCCAGAAACGGCATTCAAGGAGCCAGGACCTTTTCTCCCTACACTGTCCATTGAGTTGTCCTCAAAACCAATATACATCCTGCTATATCTCCCACATGGAAAGTGCCAGGAGGGAGAAGTGGGGATTATGTTTAGACTTTCTCGGAACTGCTTCAAATCAACTAGATATCTTTGTGCTGTAAATCTCCCAACAGCCAAACGCAAAAGCAGCAAACATCTCGCTGTATGTCCCACATCCAAAGTGCCAAGAGAGAGCTTGCTCTCCCTGTCTTTGAGTACTGTTTTCACTGTCCCGGTTACCTCTTTGCTAACATTCTCTTCAGAGCTGCGGTGAAACCAGGAACCACGTGGAGAAAGCAGCCACACTGAAAGTGCCTGGAGGGAACATTGGGGCTTCTTCTCAGTGTCTCTGACATAGGGTTTCACTGTCCCGGGAAAGTCTCTGCTAACACCGTGCAGAGCGCTGTGCCCAATATACAGAAACGTCTTGCGGTATCTCCTACAGGGAAAGTGCCAGGAGGGAACTGCGGAGCTTGTTCTCAGTGTCTCTGAGAATTGCTCTGATTATCTGTGTGACCTCTTTGCTAAGACTCTCCAGAGAGCCGTCCTCAAAACAAACACACATCTTGACATATCTCCCACATTGATCGCAGTGTCTCCAGAAACGGCATTCAAGGAGCCAGGACCTTTTCTCCCTACACTGTCCATTGAGTTGTCCTCAAAAGCAATATACATCCTGCTATATCTCCCACATGGAAAGTGCCAGGAGGGAGAAGTGGGGATTATGTTTAGACTTTCTCGGAACTGCTTCAAATCAACTAGATATCTTTGTGCTGTAAATCTCCCAACAGCCAAACGCAAAAGCAGCAAACATCTCGCTGTATGTCCCACATCCAAAGTGCCAAGAGAGAGCTTGCTCTCCCTGTCTTTGAGTACTGTTTTCACTGTCCCGGTTACCTCTTTGCTAACATTCTCTTCAGAGCTGCAGTGAAACCAGGAACCACGTGGAGAAAGCACCCACACTGAAAGTGCCTGGAGGGAACATTGGGGCTTCTTCTCAGTGTCTCTGACATAGGGTTTCACTGTCCCGGGAAAGTCTCTGCTAACACCGTGCAGAGCGCTGTGCCCAATATACAGAAACGTCTTGCGGTATCTCCTACAGGGAAAGTGCCAGGAGGGAATTGCGGAGCTTGTTCTCAGTGTCTCTGAGAATTGCTCTGATTATCTGTGTGACCTCTTTGCTAAGACTCTCCAGAGAGCCGTCCTCAAAACCAACACACATCTTGACATATCTCCCACATTGATCGCAGTGTCTCCAGAAACGGCATTCAAGGAGCCAGGACCTTTTCTCCCTACACTGTCCGTTGAGTTGTCCTCAAAACCAATATACCTCCTGCTATATCTCCCACATGGAAAGTGCCAGGAGGGAGAAGTGGGGATTATGTTTAGACTTTCTCGGAACTGCTTCAAATCAACTAGATATCTTTGTGCTGTAAATCTCCCAACAGCCAAACGCAAAAGCAGCAAACATCTCGCTGTATGTCCCACATCCAAAGTGCCAAGAGAGAGCTTGCTCTCCCTGTCTTTGAGTACTGTTTTCACTGTCCCGGTTACCTCTTTGCTAACATTCTCTTCAGAGCTGCGGTGAAACCAGGAACCACGTGGAGAAAGCACCCACACTGAAAGTGCCTGGAGGGAACATTGGGGCTTCTTCTCAGTGTCTCTGCCATAGGGTTTCACTGTCCCGGGAAAGTCTCTGCTAACACCGTGCAGAGCGCTGTGCCCAATATACAGAAACGTCTTGCGGTATCTCCTACAGGGAAAGTGCCAGGAGGGAATTGCGGAGCTTGTTCTCAGTGTCTCTGAGAATTGCTCTGATTATCTGTGTGACCTCTTTACTATGACTCTCCAGAGAGCCGTCCTCAAAACAAACACACATCTTGACATATCTCCCACATTGATCGCAGTGTCTCCAGAAACGGCATTCAAGGAGCCAGGAGGTTTTCTCCCTACACTGTCCGTTGAGTTGTCCTCAAAACCAATATACATCCTGCTATATCTCCCACATGGAAAGTGCCAGGAGGGAGAAGTGGGGATTATGTTTAGACTTTCTCGGAACTGCTTCAAATCAACTAGATATCTTTGTGCTGTAAATCTCCCAACAGCCAAACGCAAAAGCAGCAAACATCTCGCTGTATGTCCCACATCCAAAGTGCCAAGAGAGAGCTTGCTCTCCCTGTCTTTGAGTACTGTTTTCACTGTCCCGGTTACCTCTTTGCTAACATTCTCTTCAGAGCTGCAGTGAAACCAGGAACCACGTGGAGAAAGCACCCACACTGAAAGTGCCTGGAGGGAACATTGGGGCTTCTTCTCAGTGTCTCTGCCATAGGGTTTCACTGTCCCGGGAAAGTCTCTGCTAACACCCTGCAGAGCGCTGTGCCCAATATACAGAAACGTCTTGCGGTATCTCCTACAGGGAAAGTGCCAGGAGGGAATTGCGGAGCTTGTTCTCAGTGTCTCTGAGAATTGCTCTGATTATCTGTGTGACCTCTTTGCTAAGACTCTCCAGAGAGCCGTCCTCAAAACAAACACACATCTTGACATATCTCCCACATTGATCGCAGTGTCTCCAGAAACGGCATTCAAGGAGCCAGGACCTTTTCTCCCTACACTGTCCATTGAGTTGTCCTCAAAACCAATATACATCCTGCTATATCTCCCACATGGAAAGTGCCAGGAGGGAGAAGTGGGGATTATGTTTAGACTTTCTCGGAACTGCTTCAAATCAACTAGATATCTTTGTGCTGTAAATCTCCCAACAGCCAAACGCAAAAGCAGCAAACATCTCGCTGTATGTCCCACATCCAAAGTGCCAAGAGAGAGCTTGCTCTCCCTGTCTTTGAGTACTGTTTTCACTGTCCCGGTTACCTCTTTGCTAACATTCTCTTCAGAGCTGCAGTGAAACCAGGAACCACGTGGAGAAAGCACCCACACTGAAAGTGCCTGGAGGGAACATTGGGGCTTCTTCTCAGTGTCTCTGACATAGGGTTTCACTGTGCCGGGAAAGTCTCTGCTAACACCGTGCAGAGCGCTGTGCCCAATATACAGAAACGTCTTGCGGTATCTCCTACAGGGAAAGTGCCAGGAGGGAATTGCGGAGCTTGTTCTCAGTGTCTCTGAGAATTGCTCTGATTATCTGTGTGACCTCTTTGCTAAGACTCTCCAGAGAGCCGTCCTCAAAACCAACACACATCTTGACATATCTCCCACATTGATCGCAGTGTCTCCAGAAACGGCATTCAAGGAGCCAGGACCTTTTCTCCCTACACTGTCCATTGAGTTGTCCTCAAAACCAATATACCTCCTGCTATATCTCCCACATGGAAAGTGCCAGGAGGGAGAAGTGGGGATTATGTTTAGACTTTCTCGGAACTGCTTCAAATCAACTAGATATCTTTGTGCTGTAAATCTCCCAACAGCCAAACGCAAAAGCAGCAAACATCTCGCTGTATGTCCCACATCCAAAGTGCCAAGAGAGAGCTTGCTCTCCCTGTCTTTGAGTACTGTTTTCACTGTCCCGGTTACCTCTTTGCTAACATTCTCTTCAGAGCTGCAGTGAAACCAGGAACCACGTGGAGAAAGCACCCACACTGAAAGTGCCTGGAGGGAACATTGGGGCTTCTTCTCAGTGTCTCTGACATAGGGTTTCACTGTGCCGGGAAAGTCTCTGCTAACACCGTGCAGAGCGCTGTGCCCAATATACAGAAACGTCTTGCGGTATCTCCTACAGGGAAAGTGCCAGGAGGGAATTGCGGAGCTTGTTCTCAGTGTCTCTGAGAATTGCTCTGATTATCTGTGTGACCTCTTTGCTAAGACTCTCCAGAGAGCCGTCCTCAAAACCAACACACATCTTGACATATCTCCCACATTGATCGCAGTGTCTCCAGAAACGGCATTCAAGGAGCCAGGACCTTTTCTCCCTACACTGTCCATTGAGTTGTCCTCAAAACCAATATACCTCCTGCTATATCTCCCACATGGAAAGTGCCAGGAGGGAGAAGTGGGGATTATGTTTAGACTTTCTCGGAACTGCTTCAAATCAACTAGATATCTTTGTGCTGTAAATCTCCCAACAGCCAAACGCAAAAGCAGCAAACATCTCGCTGTATGTCCCACATCCAAAGTGCCAAGAGAGAGCTTGCTCTCCCTGTCTTTGAGTACTGTTTTCACTGTCCCGGTTACCTCTTTGCTAACATTCTCTTCAGAGCTGCAGTGAAACCAGGAACCACGTGGAGAAAGCACCCACACTGAAAGTGCCTGGAGGGAACATTGGGGCTTCTTCTCAGTGTCTCTGACATAGGGTTTCACTGTCCCGGGAAAGTCTCTGCTAACACCGTGCAGAGCGCTGTGCCCAATATACAGAAACGTCTTGCGGTATCTCCTACAGGGAAAGTGCCAGGAGGGAATTGCGGAGCTTGTTCTCAGTGTCTCTGAGAATTGCTCTGATTATCTGTGTGACCTCTTTGCTAAGACTCTCCAGAGAGCCGTCCTCAAAACAAACACACATCTTGACATATCTCCCACATTGATCGCAGTGTCTCCAGAAACGGCATTCAAGGAGCCAGGACCTTTTCTCCCTACACTGTCCATTGAGTTGTCCTCAAAACCAATATACATCCTGCTATATCTCCCACATGGAAAGTGCCAGGAGGGAGAAGTGGGGATTATGTTTAGACTTTCTCGGAACTGCTTCAAATCAACTAGATATCTTTGTGCTGTAAATCTCCCAACAGCCAAACGCAAAAGCAGCAAACATCTCGCTGTATGTCCCACATCCAAAGTGCCAAGAGAGAGCTTGCTCTCCCTGTCTTTGAGTACTGTTTTCACTGTCCCGGTTACCTCTTTGCTAACATTCTCTTCAGAGCTGCAGTGAAACCAGGAACCACGTGGAGAAAGCACCCACACTGAAAGTGCCTGGAGGGAACATTGGGGCTTCTTCTCAGTGTCTCTGACATAGGGTTTCACTGTCCCGGGAAAGTCTCTGCTAACACCGTGCAGAGCGCTGTGCCCAATATACAGAAACGTCTTGCGGTATCTCCTACAGGGAAAGTGCCAGGAGGGAATTGCGGAGCTTGTTCTCAGTGTCTCTGAGAATTGCTCTGATTATCTGTGTGACCTCTTTGCTAAGACTCTCCAGAGAGCCGTCCTCAAAACAAACACACATCTTGACATATCTCCCACATTGATCGCAGTGTCTCCAGAAACGGCATTCAAGGAGCCAGGAGGTTTTCTCCCTACACTGTCCATTGAGTTGTCCTCAAAACCAATATACATCCTGCTATATCTCCCACATGGAAAGTGCCAGGAGGGAGAAGTGGGGATTATGTTTAGACTTTCTCGGAACTGCTTCAAATCAACTAGATATCTTTGTGCTGTAAATCTCCCAACAGCCAAACGCAAAAGCAGCAAACATCTCGCTGTATGTCCCACATCCAAAGTGCCAAGAGAGAGCTTGCTCTCCCTGTCTTTGAGTACTGTTTTCACTGTCCCGGTTACCTCTTTGCTAACATTCTCTTCAGAGCTGCAGTGAAACCAGGAACCACGTGGAGAAAGCAGCCACACTGAAAGTGCCTGGAGGGAACATTGGGGCTTCTTCTCAGTGTCTCTGACATAGGGTTTCACTGTCCCGGGAAAGTCTCTGCTAACACCGTGCAGAGCGCTGTGCCCAATATACAGAAACGTCTTGCGGTATCTCCTACAGGGAAAGTGCCAGGAGGGAATTGCGGAGCTTGTTCTCAGTGTCTCTGAGAATTGCTCTGATTATCTGTGTGACCTCTTTGCTAAGACTCTCCAGAGAGCCGTCCTCAAAACAAACACACATCTTGACATATCTCCCACATTGATCGCAGTGTCTCCAGAAACGGCATTCAAGGAGCCAGGACCTTTTCTCCCTACACTGTCCATTGAGTTGTCCTCAAAACCAATATACATCCTGCTATATCTCCCACATGGAAAGTGCCAGGAGGGAGAAGTGGGGATTATGTTTAGACTTTCTCGGAACTGCTTCAAATCAACTAGATATCTTTGTGCTGTAAATCTCCCAACAGCCAAACGCAAAAGCAGCAAACATCTCGCTGTATGTCCCACATCCAAAGTGCCAAGAGAGAGCTTGCTCTCCCTGTCTTTGAGTACTGTTTTCACTGTCCCGGTTACCTCTTTGCTAACATTCTCTTCAGAGCTGCAGTGAAACCAGGAACCACGTGGAGAAAGCAGCCACACTGAAAGTGCCTGGAGGGAACATTGGGGCTTCTTCTCAGTGTCTCTGACATAGGGTTTCACTGTCCCGGGAAAGTCTCTGCTAACACCGTGCAGAGCGCTGTGCCCAATATACAGAAACGTCTTGCGGTATCTCCTACAGGGAAAGTGCCAGGAGGGAATTGCGGAGCTTGTTCTCAGTGTCTCTGAGAATTGCTCTGATTATCTGTGTGACCTCTTTGCTAAGACTCTCCAGAGAGCCGTCCTCAAAACAAACACACATCTTGACATATCTCCCACATTGATCGCAGTGTCTCCAGAAACGGCATTCAAGGAGCCAGGACCTTTTCTCCCTACACTGTCCATTGAGTTGTCCTCAAAACCAATATACATCCTGCTATATCTCCCACATGGAAAGTGCCAGGAGGGAGAAGTGGGGATTATGTTTAGACTTTCTCGGAACTGCTTCAAATCAACTAGATATCTTTGTGCTGTAAATCTCCCAACAGCCAAACGCAAAAGCAGCAAACATCTCGCTGTATGTCCCACATCCAAAGTGCCAAGAGAGAGCTTGCTCTCCCTGTCTTTGAGTACTGTTTTCACTGTCCCGGTTACCTCTTTGCTAACATTCTCTTCAGAGCTGCAGTGAAACCAGGAACCACGTGGAGAAAGCACCCACACTGAAAGTGCCTGGAGGGAACATTGGGGCTTCTTCTCAGTGTCTCTGCCATAGGGTTTCACTGTCCCGGGAAAGTCTCTGCTAACACCGTGCAGAGCGCTGTGCCCAATATACAGAAACGTCTTGCGGTATCTCCTACAGGGAAAGTGCCAGGAGGGAATTGCGGAGCTTGTTCTCAGTGTCTCTGAGAATTGCTCTGATTATCTGTGTGACCTCTTTGCTAAGACTCTCCAGAGAGCCGTCCTCAAAACAAACACACATCTTGACATATCTCCCACATTGATCGCAGTGTCTCCAGAAACGGCATTCAAGGAGCCAGGACCTTTTCTCCCTACACTGTCCATTGAGTTGTCCTCAAAACCAATATACATCCTGCTATATCTCCCACATGGAAAGTGCCAGGAGGGAGAAGTGGGGATTATGTTTAGACTTTCTCGGAACTGCTTCAAATCAACTAGATATCTTTGTGCTGTAAATCTCCCAACAGCCAAACGCAAAAGCAGCAAACATCTCGCTGTATGTCCCACATCCAAAGTGCCAAGAGAGAGCTTGCTCTCCCTGTCTTTGAGTACTGTTTTCACTGTCCCGGTTACCTCTTTGCTAACATTCTCTTCAGAGCTGCAGTGAAACCAGGAACCACGTGGAGAAAGCACCCACACTGAAAGTGCCTGGAGGGAACATTGGGGCTTCTTCTCAGTGTCTCTGACATAGGGTTTCACTGTCCCGGGAAAGTCTCTGCTAACACCGTGCAGAGCGCTGTGCCCAATATACAGAAACGTCTTGCGGTATCTCCTACAGGGAAAGTGCCAGGAGGGAATTGCGGAGCTTGTTCTCAGTGTCTCTGAGAATTGCTCTGATTATCTGTGTGACCTCTTTGCTAAGACTCTCCAGAGAGCCGTCCTCAAAACAAACACACATCTTGACATATCTCCCACATTGATCGCAGTGTCTCCAGAAACGGCATTCAAGGAGCCAGGACCTTTTCTCCCTACACTGTCCATTGAGTTGTCCTCAAAACCAATATACATCCTGCTATATCTCCCACATGGAAAGTGCCAGGAGGGAGAAGTGGGGATTATGTTTAGACTTTCTCGGAACTGCTTCAAATCAACTAGATATCTTTGTGCTGTAAATCTCCCAACAGCCAAACGCAAAAGCAGCAAACATCTCGCTGTATGTCCCACATCCAAAGTGCCAAGAGAGAGCTTGCTCTCCCTGTCTTTGAGTACTGTTTTCACTGTCCCGGTTACCTCTTTGCTAACATTCTCTTCAGAGCTGCAGTGAAACCAGGAACCACGTGGAGAAGGCACCCACACTGAAAGTGCCTGGAGGGAACATTGGGGCTTCTTCTCAGTGTCTCTGACATAGGGTTTCACTGTCCCGGGAAAGTCTCTGCTAACACCGTGCAGAGCGCTGTGCCCAATATACAGAAACGTCTTGCGGTATCTCCTACAGGGAAAGTGCCAGGAGGGAATTGCGGAGCTTGTTCTCAGTGTCTCTGAGAATTGCTCTGATTATCTGTGTGACCTCTTTGCTAAGACTCTCCAGAGAGCCGTCCTCAAAACAAACACACATCTTGACATATCTCCCACATTGATCGCAGTGTCTCCAGAAACGGCATTCAAGGAGCCAGGACCTTTTCTCCCTACACTGTCCATTGAGTTGTCCTCAAAACCAATATACATCCTGCTATATCTCCCACATGGAAAGTGCCAGGAGGGAGAAGTGGGGATTATGTTTAGACTTTCTCGGAACTGCTTCAAATCAACTAGATATCTTTGTGCTGTAAATCTCCCAACAGCCAAACGCAAAAGCAGCAAACATCTCGCTGTATGTCCCACATCCAAAGTGCCAAGAGAGAGCTTGCTCTCCCTGTCTTTGAGTACTGTTTTCACTGTCCCGGTTACCTCTTTGCTAACATTCTCTTCAGAGCTGCAGTGAAACCAGGAACCACGTGGAGAAAGCACCCACACTGAAAGTGCCTGGAGGGAACATTGGGGCTTCTTCTCAGTGTCTCTGCCATAGGGTTTCACTGTCCCGGGAAAGTCTCTGCTAACACCGTGCAGAGCGCTGTGCCCAATATACAGAAACGTCTTGCGGTATCTCCTACAGGGAAAGTGCCAGGAGGGAATTGCGGAGCTTGTTCTCAGTGTCTCTGAGAATTGCTCTGATTATCTGTGTGACCTCTTTGCTAAGACTCTCCAGAGAGCCGTCCTCAAAACAAACACACATCTTGACATATCTCCCACATTGATCGCAGTGTCTCCAGAAACGGCATTCAAGGAGCCAGGACCTTTTCTCCCTACACTGTCCATTGAGTTGTCCTCAAAACCAATATACATCCTGCTATATCTCCCACATGGAAAGTGCCAGGAGGGAGAAGTGGGGATTATGTTTAGACTTTCTCGGAACTGCTTCAAATCAACTAGATATCTTTGTGCTGTAAATCTCCCAACAGCCAAACGCAAAAGCAGCAAACATCTCGCTGTATGTCCCACATCCAAAGTGCCAAGAGAGAGCTTGCTCTCCCTGTCTTTGAGTACTGTTTTCACTGTCCCGGTTACCTCTTTGCTAACATTCTCTTCAGAGCTGCAGTGAAACCAGGAACCACGTGGAGAAAGCACCCACACTGAAAGTGCCTGGAGGGAACATTGGGGCTTCTTCTCAGTGTCTCTGACATAGGGTTTCACTGTCCCGGGAAAGTCTCTGCTAACACCGTGCAGAGCGCTGTGCCCAATATACAGAAACGTCTTGCGGTATCTCCTACAGGGAAAGTGCCAGGAGGGAATTGCGGAGCTTGTTCTCAGTGTCTCTGAGAATTGCTCTGATTATCTGTGTGACCTCTTTGCTAAGACTCTCCAGAGAGCCGTCCTCAAAACAAACACACATCTTGACATATCTCCCACATTGATCGCAGTGTCTCCAGAAACGGCATTCAAGGAGCCAGGACCTTTTCTCCCTACACTGTCCATTGAGTTGTCCTCAAAACCAATATACATCCTGCTATATCTCCCACATGGAAAGTGCCAGGAGGGAGAAGTGGGGATTATGTTTAGACTTTCTCGGAACTGCTTCAAATCAACTAGATATCTTTGTGCTGTAAATCTCCCAACAGCCAAACGCAAAAGCAGCAAACATCTCGCTGTATGTCCCACATCCAAAGTGCCAAGAGAGAGCTTGCTCTCCCTGTCTTTGAGTACTGTTTTCACTGTCCCGGTTACCTCTTTGCTAACATTCTCTTCAGAGCTGCAGTGAAACCAGGAACCACGTGGAGAAAGCAGCCACACTGAAAGTGCCTGGAGGGAACATTGGGGCTTCTTCTCAGTGTCTCTGACATAGGGTTTCACTGTCCCGGGAAAGTCTCTGCTAACACCGTGCAGAGCGCTGTGCCCAATATACAGAAACGTCTTGCGGTATCTCCTACAGGGAAAGTGCCAGGAGGGAATTGCGGAGCTTGTTCTCAGTGTCTCTGAGAATTGCTCTGATTATCTGTGTGACCTCTTTGCTAAGACTCTCCAGAGAGCCGTCCTCAAAACAAACACACATCTTGACATATCTCCCACATTGATCGCAGTGTCTCCAGAAACGGCATTCAAGGAGCCAGGACCTTTTCTCCCTACACTGTCCATTGAGTTGTCCTCAAAACCAATATACATCCTGCTATATCTCCCACATGGAAAGTGCCAGGAGGGAGAAGTGGGGATTATGTTTAGACTTTCTCGGAACTGCTTCAAATCAACTAGATATCTTTGTGCTGTAAATCTCCCAACAGCCAAACGCAAAAGCAGCAAACATCTCGCTGTATGTCCCACATCCAAAGTGCCAAGAGAGAGCTTGCTCTCCCTGTCTTTGAGTACTGTTTTCACTGTCCCGGTTACCTCTTTGCTAATATTCTCTTCAGAGCTGCAGTGAAACCAGGAACCACGTGGAGAAAGCAGCCACACTGAAAGTGCCTGGAGGGAACATTGGGGCTTCTTCTCAGTGTCTCTGACATAGGGTTTCACTGTGCCGGGAAAGTCTCTGCTAACACCGTGCAGAGCGCTGTGCCCAATATACAGAAACGTCTTGCGGTATCTCCTACAGGGAAAGTGCCAGGAGGGAATTGCGGAGCTTGTTCTCAGTGTCTCTGAGAATTGCTCTGATTATCTGTGTGACCTCTTTGCTAAGACTCTCCAGAGAGCCGTCCTCAAAACAAACACACATCTTGACATATCTCCCACATTGATCGCAGTGTCTCCAGAAACGGCATTCAAGGAGCCAGGAGGTTTTCTCCCTACACTGTCCATTGAGTTGTCCTCAAAACCAATATACATCCTGCTATATCTCCCACATGGAAAGTGCCAGGAGGGAGAAGTGGGGATTATGTTTAGACTTTCTCGGAACTGCTTCAAATCAACTAGATATCTTTGTGCTGTAAATCTCCCAACAGCCAAACGCAAAAGCAGCAAACATCTCGCTGTATGTCCCACATCCAAAGTGCCAAGAGAGAGCTTGCTCTCCCTGTCTTTGAGTACTGTTTTCACTGTCCCGGTTACCTCTTTGCTAACATTCTCTTCAGAGCTGCAGTGAAACCAGGAACCACGTGGAGAAAGCAGCCACACTGAAAGTGCCTGGAGGGAACATTGGGGCTTCTTCTCAGTGTCTCTGACATAGGGTTTCACTGTCCCGGGAAAGTCTCTGCTAACACCGTGCAGAGCGCTGTGCCCAATATACAGAAACGTCTTGCGGTATCTCCTACAGGGAAAGTGCCAGGAGGGAATTGCGGAGCTTGTTCTCAGTGTCTCTGAGAATTGCTCTGATTATCTGTGTGACCTCTTTGCTAAGACTCTCCAGAGAGCCGTCCTCAAAACAAACACACATCTTGACATATCTCCCACATTGATCGCAGTGTCTCCAGAAACGGCATTCAAGGAGCCAGGACCTTTTCTCCCTACACTGTCCATTGAGTTGTCCTCAAAACCAATATACATCCTGCTATATCTCCCACATGGAAAGTGCCAGGAGGGAGAAGTGGGGATTATGTTTAGACTTTCTCGGAACTGCTTCAAATCAACTAGATATCTTTGTGCTGTAAATCTCCCAACAGCCAAACGCAAAAGCAGCAAACATCTCGCTGTATGTCCCACATCCAAAGTGCCAAGAGAGAGCTTGCTCTCCCTGTCTTTGAGTACTGTTTTCACTGTCCCGGTTACCTCTTTGCTAACATTCTCTTCAGAGCTGCAGTGAAACCAGGAACCACGTGGAGAAAGCAGCCACACTGAAAGTGCCTGGAGGGAACATTGGGGCTTCTTCTCAGTGTCTCTGACATAGGGTTTCACTGTCCCGGGAAAGTCTCTGCTAACACCGTGCAGAGCGCTGTGCCCAATATACAGAAACGTCTTGCGGTATCTCCTACAGGGAAAGTGCCAGGAGGGAATTGCGGAGCTTGTTCTCAGTGTCTCTGAGAATTGCTCTGATTATCTGTGTGACCTCTTTGCTAAGACTCTCCAGAGAGCCGTCCTCAAAACAAACACACATCTTGACATATCTCCCACATTGATCGCAGTGTCTCCAGAAACGGCATTCAAGGAGCCAGGACCTTTTCTCCCTACACTGTCCATTGAGTTGTCCTCAAAACCAATATACATCCTGCTATATCTCCCACATGGAAAGTGCCAGGAGGGAGAAGTGGGGATTATGTTTAGACTTTCTCGGAACTGCTTCAAATCAACTAGATATCTTTGTGCTGTAAATCTCCCAACAGCCAAACGCAAAAGCAGCAAACATCTCGCTGTATGTCCCACATCCAAAGTGCCAAGAGAGAGCTTGCTCTCCCTGTCTTTGAGTACTGTTTTCACTGTCCCGGTTACCTCTTTGCTAACATTCTCTTCAGAGCTGCAGTGAAACCAGGAACCACGTGGAGAAAGCACCCACACTGAAAGTGCCTGGAGGGAACATTGGGGCTTCTTCTCAGTGTCTCTGCCATAGGGTTTCACTGTCCCGGGAAAGTCTCTGCTAACACCGTGCAGAGCGCTGTGCCCAATATACAGAAACGTCTTGCGGTATCTCCTACAGGGAAAGTGCCAGGAGGGAATTGCGGAGCTTGTTCTCAGTGTCTCTGAGAATTGCTCTGATTATCTGTGTGACCTCTTTGCTAAGACTCTCCAGAGAGCCGTCCTCAAAACAAACACACATCTTGACATATCTCCCACATTGATCGCAGTGTCTCCAGAAACGGCATTCAAGGAGCCAGGACCTTTTCTCCCTACACTGTCCATTGAGTTGTCCTCAAAACCAATATACATCCTGCTATATCTCCCACATGGAAAGTGCCAGGAGGGAGAAGTGGGGATTATGTTTAGACTTTCTCGGAACTGCTTCAAATCAACTAGATATCTTTGTGCTGTAAATCTCCCAACAGCCAAACGCAAAAGCAGCAAACATCTCGCTGTATGTCCCACATCCAAAGTGCCAAGAGAGAGCTTGCTCTCCCTGTCTTTGAGTACTGTTTTCACTGTCCCGGTTACCTCTTTGCTAACATTCTCTTCAGAGCTGCAGTGAAACCAGGAACCACGTGGAGAAAGCACCCACACTGAAAGTGCCTGGAGGGAACATTGGGGCTTCTTCTCAGTGTCTCTGACATAGGGTTTCACTGTCCCGGGAAAGTCTCTGCTAACACCGTGCAGAGCGCTGTGCCCAATATACAGAAACGTCTTGCGGTATCTCCTACAGGGAAAGTGCCAGGAGGGAATTGCGGAGCTTGTTCTCAGTGTCTCTGAGAATTGCTCTGATTATCTGTGTGACCTCTTTGCTAAGACTCTCCAGAGAGCTGTCCTCAAAACAAACACACATCTTGACATATCTCCCACATTGATCGCAGTGTCTCCAGAAACGGCATTCAAGGAGCCAGGACCTTTTCTCCCTACACTGTCCATTGAGTTGTCCTCAAAACCAATCTACATCCTGCTATATCTCCCACATGGAAAGTGCCAGGAGGGAGAAGTGGGGATTATGTTTAGACTTTCTCGGAACTGCTTCAAATCAACTAGATATCTTTGTGCTGTAAATCTCCCAACAGCCAAACGCAAAAGCAGCAAACATCTCGCTGTATGTCCCACATCCAAAGTGCCAAGAGAGAGCTTGCTCTCCCTGTCTTTGAGTACTGTTTTCACTGTCCCGGTTACCTCTTTGCTAACATTCTCTTCAGAGCTGCAGTGAAACCAGGAACCACGTGGAGAAAGCAGCCACACTGAAAGTGCCTGGAGGGAACATTGGGGCTTCTTCTCAGTGTCTCTGACATAGGGTTTCACTGTCCCGGGAAAGTCTCTGCTAACACCGTGCAGAGCGCTGTGCCCAATATACAGAAACGTCTTGCGGTATCTCCTACAGGGAAAGTGCCAGGAGGGAACTGCGGAGCTTGTTCTCAGTGTCTCTGAGAATTGCTCTGATTATCTGTGTGACCTCTTTGCTAAGACTCTCCAGAGAGCCGTCCTCAAAACAAACACACATCTTGACATATCTCCCACATTGATCGCAGTGTCTCCAGAAACGGCATTCAAGGAGCCAGGACCTTTTCTCCCTACACTGTCCATTGAGTTGTCCTCAAAACCAATATACATCCTGCTATATCTCCCACATGGAAAGTGCCAGGAGGGAGAAGTGGGGATTATGTTTAGACTTTCTCGGAACTGCTTCAAATCAACTAGATATCTTTGTGCTGTAAATCTCCCAACAGCCAAACGCAAAAGCAGCAAACATCTCGCTGTATGTCCCACATCCAAAGTGCCAAGAGAGAGCTTGCTCTCCCTGTCTTTGAGTACTGTTTTCACTGTCCCGGTTACCTCTTTGCTAACATTCTCTTCAGAGCTGCAGTGAAACCAGGAACCACGTGGAGAAGGCACCCACACTGAAAGTGCCTGGAGGGAACATTGGGGCTTCTTCTCAGTGTCTCTGACATAGGGTTTCACTGTCCCGGGAAAGTCTCTGCTAACACCGTGCAGAGCGCTGTGCCCAATATACAGAAACGTCTTGCGGTATCTCCTACAGGGAAAGTGCCAGGAGGGAATTGCGGAGCTTGTTCTCAGTGTCTCTGAGAATTGCTCTGATTATCTGTGTGACCTCTTTGCTAAGACTCTCCAGAGAGCCGTCCTCAAAACAAAACACACATCTTGACATATCTCCCACATTGATCGCAGTGTCTCCAGAAACGGCATTCAAGGAGCCAGGACCTTTTCTCCCTACACTGTCCATTGAGTTGTCCTCAAAACCAATATACATCCTGCTATATCTCCCACATGGAAAGTGCCAGGAGGGAGAAGTGGGGATTATGTTTAGACTTTCTCGGAACTGCTTCAAATCAACTAGATATCTTTGTGCTGTAAATCTCCCAACAGCCAAACGCAAAAGCAGCAAACATCTCGCTGTATGTCCCACATCCAAAGTGCCAAGAGAGAGCTTGCTCTCCCTGTCTTTGAGTACTGTTTTCACTGTCCCGGTTACCTCTTTGCTAACATTCTCTTCAGAGCTGCAGTGAAACCAGGAACCACGTGGAGAAAGCACCCACACTGAAAGTGCCTGGAGGGAACATTGGGGCTTCTTCTCAGTGTCTCTGCCATAGGGTTTCACTGTCCCGGGAAAGTCTCTGCTAACACCGTGCAGAGCGCTGTGCCCAATATACAGAAACGTCTTGCGGTATCTCCTACAGGGAAAGTGCCAGGAGGGAATTGCGGAGCTTGTTCTCAGTGTCTCTGAGAATTGCTCTGATTATCTGTGTGACCTCTTTGCTAAGACTCTCCAGAGAGCCGTCCTCAAAACAAACACACATCTTGACATATCTCCCACATTGATCGCAGTGTCTCCAGAAACGGCATTCAAGGAGCCAGGACCTTTTCTCCCTACACTGTCCATTGAGTTGTCCTCAAAACCAATATACATCCTGCTATATCTCCCACATGGAAAGTGCCAGGAGGGAGAAGTGGGGATTATGTTTAGACTTTCTCAGAACTGCTTCAAATCAACTAGATATCTTTGTGCTGTAAATCTCCCAACAGCCAAACGCAAAAGCAGCAAACATCTCGCTGTATGTCCCACATCCAAAGTGCCAAGAGAGAGCTTGCTCTCCCTGTCTTTGAGTACTGTTTTCACTGTCCCGGTTACCTCTTTGCTAACATTCTCTTCAGAGCTGCAGTGAAACCAGGAACCACGTGGAGAAAGCACCCACACTGAAAGTGCCTGGAGGGAACATTGGGGCTTCTTCTCAGTGTCTCTGACATAGGGTTTCACTGTCCCGGGAAAGTCTCTGCTAACACCGTGCAGAGCGCTGTGCCCAATATACAGAAACGTCTTGCGGTATCTCCTACAGGGAAAGTGCCAGGAGGGAATTGCGGAGCTTGTTCTCAGTGTCTCTGAGAATTGCTCTGATTATCTGTGTGACCTCTTTGCTAAGACTCTCCAGAGAGCTGTCCTCAAAACAAACACACATCTTGACATATCTCCCACATTGATCGCAGTGTCTCCAGAAACGGCATTCAAGGAGCCAGGACCTTTTCTCCCTACACTGTCCATTGAGTTGTCCTCAAAACCAATCTACATCCTGCTATATCTCCCACATGGAAAGTGCCAGGAGGGAGAAGTGGGGATTATGTTTAGACTTTCTCGGAACTGCTTCAAATCAACTAGATATCTTTGTGCTGTAAATCTCCCAACAGCCAAACGCAAAAGCAGCAAACATCTCGCTGTATGTCCCACATCCAAAGTGCCAAGAGAGAGCTTGCTCTCCCTGTCTTTGAGTACTGTTTTCACTGTCCCGGTTACCTCTTTGCTAACATTCTCTTCAGAGCTGCAGTGAAACCAGGAACCACGTGGAGAAAGCAGCCACACTGAAAGTGCCTGGAGGGAACATTGGGGCTTCTTCTCAGTGTCTCTGACATAGGGTTTCACTGTCCCGGGAAAGTCTCTGCTAACACCGTGCAGAGCGCTGTGCCCAATATACAGAAACGTCTTGCGGTATCTCCTACAGGGAAAGTGCCAGGAGGGAACTGCGGAGCTTGTTCTCAGTGTCTCTGAGAATTGCTCTGATTATCTGTGTGACCTCTTTGCTAAGACTCTCCAGAGAGCCGTCCTCAAAACAAACACACATCTTGACATATCTCCCACATTGATCGCAGTGTCTCCAGAAACGGCATTCAAGGAGCCAGGACCTTTTCTCCCTACACTGTCCATTGAGTTGTCCTCAAAACCAATATACATCCTGCTATATCTCCCACATGGAAAGTGCCAGGAGGGAGAAGTGGGGATTATGTTTAGACTTTCTCGGAACTGCTTCAAATCAACTAGATATCTTTGTGCTGTAAATCTCCCAACAGCCAAACGCAAAAGCAGCAAACATCTCGCTGTATGTCCCACATCCAAAGTGCCAAGAGAGAGCTTGCTCTCCCTGTCTTTGAGTACTGTTTTCACTGTCCCGGTTACCTCTTTGCTAACATTCTCTTCAGAGCTGCAGTGAAACCAGGAACCACGTGGAGAAGGCACCCACACTGAAAGTGCCTGGAGGGAACATTGGGGCTTCTTCTCAGTGTCTCTGACATAGGGTTTCACTGTCCCGGGAAAGTCTCTGCTAACACCGTGCAGAGCGCTGTGCCCAATATACAGAAACGTCTTGCGGTATCTCCTACAGGGAAAGTGCCAGGAGGGAATTGCGGAGCTTGTTCTCAGTGTCTCTGAGAATTGCTCTGATTATCTGTGTGACCTCTTTGCTAAGACTCTCCAGAGAGCCGTCCTCAAAACAAACACACATCTTGACATATCTCCCACATTGATCGCAGTGTCTCCAGAAACGGCATTCAAGGAGCCAGGACCTTTTCTCCCTACACTGTCCATTGAGTTGTCCTCAAAACCAATATACATCCTGCTATATCTCCCACATGGAAAGTGCCAGGAGGGAGAAGTGGGGATTATGTTTAGACTTTCTCGGAACTGCTTCAAATCAACTAGATATCTTTGTGCTGTAAATCTCCCAACAGCCAAACGCAAAAGCAGCAAACATCTCGCTGTATGTCCCACATCCAAAGTGCCAAGAGAGAGCTTGCTCTCCCTGTCTTTGAGTACTGTTTTCACTGTCCCGGTTACCTCTTTGCTAACATTCTCTTCAGAGCTGCAGTGAAACCAGGAACCACGTGGAGAAAGCACCCACACTGAAAGTGCCTGGAGGGAACATTGGGGCTTCTTCTCAGTGTCTCTGCCATAGGGTTTCACTGTCCCGGGAAAGTCTCTGCTAACACCGTGCAGAGCGCTGTGCCCAATATACAGAAACGTCTTGCGGTATCTCCTACAGGGAAAGTGCCAGGAGGGAATTGCGGAGCTTGTTCTCAGTGTCTCTGAGAATTGCTCTGATTATCTGTGTGACCTCTTTGCTAAGACTCTCCAGAGAGCCGTCCTCAAAACAAACACACATCTTGACATATCTCCCACATTGATCGCAGTGTCTCCAGAAACGGCATTCAAGGAGCCAGGACCTTTTCTCCCTACACTGTCCATTGAGTTGTCCTCAAAACCAATATACATCCTGCTATATCTCCCACATGGAAAGTGCCAGGAGGGAGAAGTGGGGATTATGTTTAGACTTTCTCGGAACTGCTTCAAATCAACTAGATATCTTTGTGCTGTAAATCTCCCAACAGCCAAACGCAAAAGCAGCAAACATCTCGCTGTATGTCCCACATCCAAAGTGCCAAGAGAGAGCTTGCTCTCCCTGTCTTTGAGTACTGTTTTCACTGTCCCGGTTACCTCTTTGCTAACATTCTCTTCAGAGCTGCAGTGAAACCAGGAACCACGTGGAGAAAGCACCCACACTGAAAAGTGCCTGGAGGGAACATTGGGGCTTCTTCTCAGTGTCTCTGACATAGGGTTTCACTGTCCCGGGAAAGTCTCTGCTAACACCGTGCAGAGCGCTGTGCCCAATATACAGAAACGTCTTGCGGTATCTCCTACAGGGAAAGTGCCAGGAGGGAATTGCGGAGCTTGTTCTCAGTGTCTCTGAGAATTGCTCTGATTATCTGTGTGACCTCTTTGCTAAGACTCTCCAGAGAGCCGTCCTCAAAACAAACACACATCTTGACATATCTCCCACATTGATCGCAGTGTCTCCAGAAACGGCATTCAAGGAGCCAGGACCTTTTCTCCCTACACTGTCCATTGAGTTGTCCTCAAAACCAATATACATCCTGCTATATCTCCCACATGGAAAGTGCCAGGAGGGAGAAGTGGGGATTATGTTTAGACTTTCTCGGAACTGCTTCAAATCAACTAGATATCTTTGTGCTGTAAATCTCCCAACAGCCAAACGCAAAAGCAGCAAACATCTCGCTGTATGTCCCACATCCAAAGTGCCAAGAGAGAGCTTGCTCTCCCTGTCTTTGAGTACTGTTTTCACTGTCCCGGTTACCTCTTTGCTAACATTCTCTTCAGAGCTGCAGTGAAACCAGGAACCACGTGGAGAAAGCAGCCACACTGAAAGTGCCTGGAGGGAACATTGGGGCTTCTTCTCAGTGTCTCTGACATAGGGTTTCACTGTCCCGGGAAAGTCTCTGCTAACACCGTGCAGAGCGCTGTGCCCAATATACAGAAACGTCTTGCGGTATCTCCTACAGGGAAAGTGCCAGGAGGGAATTGCGGAGCTTGTTCTCAGTGTCTCTGAGAATTGCTCTGATTATCTGTGTGACCTCTTTGC